>NW_022990631.1:0-332027 GCF_902827175.1 Gymnodraco acuticeps | reverse complement strand
AAAATTAAAAACAGGTATGAAATACTATGACATTAAAAAAAGAATAAAGTTTAAAAGGGAGTGATTTGTAAAATATCCATAAAGAAAAAGTAAATCTTATTACAGTTCTGTTTCATATGGGTGTTGAGAGATGTATCCATAGATCTCTTCATTTTGCTCTCAAAGTGCACCAGATTGATGCTTTTCACTTCAATATTTAAAAATCTTCCCGGGGGAGCATGCCCCCGGACCCCCCTATGTGAGGTCCACACACCACCTATAAAAATAGCACTTGCTTACACCTATATGCCGTGAGCTGATTATCGAGCCTTCATTGTAACAGTCGCGGGTACATTGTGTATTTGCGTGGGGATTGTTGCAGTAGAACATTCCACTGTAGCGCCCAGTACATTAATGGGAAACCCTAAATGTTTGAGCACCCTCTATGAAACGTCAAGCTACCCCACAGCACCCCCAAAATAAATCTCTGGCGCCGCCACTGAGCCTGACTATTTGTGTTGGGGGGGCCCGACTTTTTTTTTTTCTCCAAAGGGGGGCCTGACAGAAAAGGTTTGAGAACCACTGCTCTAGACCGACAATTTTTTGGAGCTGGAAGTGAACCGGATTCCGGAGCTAAGAGGCGGCGCCTCTGCGGTGTGAACAGGAAAAACCGGTACTTTTCAGGCTCCAGCTCTGAGCCGGAGCTGAAAACGCGTTGGTGTGAAAGGGGCATCAGAGGGGCGTGGGGAGGGGCTCCTTATTTTCATCTGAAGTAACAGACAGAGAATCAGCACTTGTGAAACAGGGCTGAAACAGAGGGGATTATGGGATGCTGCAATGATCTGTTTGGTGTTTGGAGCCAAACTCTTCAGAGACATGTTTTGTATATATCTAATATATTGATGAAAAACAGTATATTAGGGGACCTTTAACTAATATATTGACTAATGATGTCGTTTTTTTCATTGGCTAACATGGGCTTTTCTTTTTTAACTTATATGATCATTTTTGTATCAATGTCTCCATCTTCATTGAGAAGACTAGGATTTAGTCAGCATGTTTTGCATGTCAGGGTTCTTAATCCCAAGTCAAGGGGTGTTTGGATAAATACCTGAATGAAGCTCAAGAGATGTGTACTTTATGTTCTACAATATAGAATAATTCCATAAATACCCACAACTTGGAGCTTCAACTTGTCATAAAAAAGCAGTTGCTAACAAATAGCTTAATTTGCTATTTGTTAAAAAAAAACAGTGAAACTCATCTACTCAGGGACCCTGAAATAGTTATTTTAAATCCTAACGTTAGCTTTAAACTTATAAAAGGTACAGCATCAGAGTAAGTAGGAAAGCATCATAAATGTTTTTCACAATAACTTTCATATCATGGAGAAATCACATTAGCTTTTTGTCGATGGAACCAGTTTGATGCAAACTTTTGGGTTGGATTACTTAAACACGTAATTCCTGCCGTAGTTTATTGGACTTCTCCTAGAGAAAGTTGAAGCATTGACTGACGGATCCTCTTCAGCCAATCACAACATGATAGGTATACATGATGTGGTAATGATCATGTTACCTGATTGTGCCAGCGATAGAGCCAGTGCCTTAAGCACTGAAATGTGCCTCTTTTAGTTTAGGACAATCATACCAGCTCATGGTTGTAACTGATAAAGAGTATTTCTTTGTAAATGTTTTGTGTCAATGTAGAGGCTGGAGTTGAAATCAGAGGGAGACTCTGTGTGGGACGGGACACTGAACGCCTCCATAACAGCAGAGGAGCAAGATCAAGAGAATCCAGCAGAAGGTCAGAAAACTTCCTGCTCTGCTCGATTCTACTCCATCTTTTTTTTTTTTATCTAAATGGTTGACTCTGCATGTATGGAAGATTCTCACTGCCAGTGTTTCACATTCAATGATATAATCAAATTAAAATGACTTGTGTTTAAAAAAAAAATAATAATTCTTAAATTGTGCATGCAATTTGCAAACTAAACCTCCAAATCAGATTGCTTTAAATAAACTATGCCCTGATGGAAAATATTAAATAATTATTATAATGATTAATTATTACTATTTAAAAATAAAATGACTTTTTTCAATTTTAATTTTGTCAAACATCTGCCCCACAAATAGGATAATGTAACTTTATTTAAGAGAATTATTTCACTGTAACATTGGCATCTATAGACTTCCATATACTTGCTGCCAGTGTATCATCAGCTTGACCTATGAGACCTTTGCCTCTGTCTGTGGTCCAGGTGTAAGAGCTGATGAGCTGAAACCAAAGGAGGAGAGGGAGGAGGAGGAGGAGGAGGAGCAGCCAAAGCATTCCAGACTGAGCGATGAGGAGGAGGATGAGTGTGAAGCAGAACAGGAAGTTTCTCACGGCCCGGACACTTCCTCTCTTACGGAGCTGAGACTCCCAGAGGAGGAATCCCCGGACACCAAGCCCCTGCCCTCCTCCGGGCCCGGCTCCAGAGCCTCCTCTCCGGACAGTCCCGGGTGATTACACATCATTTACACCACTTCCTGTCTGTCTCTGTTTCCTCATTCTAACAATCTGACTCCTTGATATCTGCTTACAGAGCCACGCCGGAGCCCCCTGCTGGTCCCAAAGAGTATCTGCTCGACCCTCTGAGCATCACCTTTGGAGCGGAGGAGGTTGACTTGAGCGGAGAAGAAGATGGAATCCAGGAGAACAGGGAGGAGGAGGAAAGCTCCTTCTTACAGGAAGTGCTGAGCTCCCTGAAAACTCCCCTTGCGTCTTGCTCACTGATGACTGAAGGGGTCGACCTGGAAATAAAGGAGGAGGTGAAGGAAAGAGAAGTCGTGGAGATGGAAGGAGAGGAGGTGGAGGAAGAAGAAGAGGAAGAGGTGGTGGAGCCTGTTGGTTATCAGGCTGCTCCTGTTGACTCCATCCTGTCACATCAGTCTTCACAGGAAGAGGTTTCCACTTTAAGCACTGCTTCTTGTCAAGATGTTGAACAAGAGGAGAGCATGGAAGTTAAGGAAGAAGCAGCCTTAGAGGAAGAGGAGCTAGTGGTGGAAGAAGTCAGTCAATACTGCGTATGTATTTCTTACTAATTTCTCAAAATGGTGATTGTTTTGTATCGAACACAATGGGCCTCATGCAGGAACCTTGATCATATGCTTGGTCTACATTGTTTTATCTCTTGAGTCAATGACTTGACATCACGTAAATGAACATATTTTGCCAGGTCGCAGGTGTTTTTCTAAAGAGCATTTTAGGTGTTTTGTTGTTGTAATACTTGTTTCGGCCACTAGTGCAACACTACACCATGAAGGTTTCTCATTTCTCTAATTCCCCTCCTCGACTCCTATCCTCGAGACTTAGTCCCGCCCACAGGAGATGCGAGCGGAGGACTAAGGAGGGGAACCGAGGAGAGAGGAGGGGAAGCAGCAGGCGGTTAGAGAAATGAGAACTCCTCTCCTCTGAGCGGTCATTTTAAAGAGACGTCCATTAATGATGACAGGAGGCACAGCAGCCCTCTGTCTGATGGACAGATGTGTTCATGATGATGATTCATTCATTGACAGTGCGTTATAATGAGACAATAACAGGCTACAGATGCGGACACACACACACATATATATATTTATATATATATATATATACAATTTCAGATTCAAACAAGTATGAGAGCACTCTCATAACATAACACTATCAGAGACTGGATATATCCCCCCCCCCTCTCTGGTCGCTACAATGAGGAAAATAAATTACGGGCCAAAAGTTTTATTTACAATATTAAAGTAAGCAGAGGACACCAAACCAACTGAGACCCGTCTGTCCGCTGCATCTACACACTGTACCACACACACACACACACGCTGTACAACACACACCTACACACTGTACCACACACACCTACACACTGTACCACACACACGCACCTACAGCTCCTAAAGCATAATCAGGCTACAGCCGTTGTGTATTTTATTATGTGAAGCACTAAATGGTCTTAGAAACATATCGACTCTTTGTTTGTAGATATCTACTAAACTAAAGCAAATAAAGAGAGTAGGCCTGTTATACTGAGTGATATATATTATACACACTGCTCTGCTTTCTGCACAGACCTCACAGCTGTTCTGTAAACATCCCGGGTTCAAGCAGTTAATAAAATAATATCCAGGGGATGCATGCAGAGCTGTCATTGGCTGAGATAAGTCCGGCCGTGCGTCACGACTCTTTGAAACATCTCTGTTCCCGGAAATGCATCCACGAAGGAGACGTGGAGGACCGTGGAGGACCCATCAGTGTATCCTCGGTTAGAGCTCCTCCAGAGAGCCTCCTCGACGCTCGATCCTCGGTCCTCGAAGTGCATTTAGAGAAATTAGATGTCCTTCAACATGGCGCGCTGAAATCCATTTCCGGGTCACTACCGGAGGACCGAGGAGTCGAGGAGTCGAGGAGTCGAGGAGGGGACATTAGTGAAATGAGAAAGGGCCCATGTTCTAAACTTTTAGCATTCATGATTCATGAGTTTACATTTTTCTATGTGCTCTGAACACAAGGTCCTTAACAAGTTATTTCATTTTCCTGGCATGCTTTTCTTTGCCTAGAAATGTATCTGAATGATATCAATGTACCCTGTAATAATAAGAGAGTGCATAGAGAAATTAAAACGCACCTGGAAAAAAACATCTGAGGTTTTATTCCTATTTGAACATGTTGCATATCGGCCTCTTGTGGTCAGAAATAGTATTACAACAACAAACACTAAATATGTGCTCATCAACCGAAATTCACCTGCCAATACATTTTCTTTCCAATTGTTTTTACAAAAATGTAACTTTTGGAAAAAGAGTAATTTAAAGAAGGATCCCAGCAAAACCTTTTTTCACAAATGCTCAGGGAAAAAGCTATGAAACCAAATATTGTGTTTTATTGGTATGATTTCTATAATTGTTGATGTCGGTATCATATTAAAACTCCAAAATCATAAACCATTTCGGCCATTTTGGGTGGGAGCAAAATATATTTGTAAACACATATTTGTAACATTGACATACTGCAATATCGCCCTGTAAAGTTGTTAAGGAGAGCATGCTAACTACAGATCTACACAACCAGCAGACATGAAGCAACATTAGCATTCATTCAAGTCGTGTTTCTGTTCACCCAAAATTCACCCTCCTTTAATCTCTGTTTTTGGTCTCCACCAGAAATATCTGGCTCTTTGGCAACTACATGCTCCACCTCTCCTTAGCTAACTGTATCCTCTGTGGTTACAAAAACAAATCTCTACTTTCCTTATATTCCTCTGTGCTTTATTTTCCAGCGAGAAGAGGAAGAGAACGCAGAAGAAGAAGACGAACCCGAGGAACAAAATGATACAGGAAACACCGTAAACAAGGCAGAGGAAGAGGGAAGAGGAGAAGAAGCGAGTGAGGAGGAGGAGGAGGAGGAGGAGGAGGAGGAGGCCATTGAGCTGAAGAAAGAACCAGAGGTGGAAGAGGAAGAGGAGAGAGTAGAGGAAGCAGAGGAAGCAATAGAGGAAGAGAGCGACGACGCAGAAGAGATGACGGAGGCGTTTCCTGATGCAGCTCATGATGACATACAGCTGCAGGAGGAAGATGAGGGTGTAGTTGTTGTGGTTGGAGATGATGGTGAAGCAATGGATGATCAGGTGCATGAAAGTCATGTAGCTTCTGATCAAAGCATAGAAGAGGAGAGGGAAGATGGAGAAGAGAGGATGGAGGAAGTCATAGACATCAACATGGAAAAATCGGAGCAAGAGGAAGATGGTGAAGCAGATCAAAGTGAGCTAAACCTGCAGGAAGAAGGTGGAGAAACACCACATTCAGACATGAAGCAAGTGGACAAAGAACAAACAGAAGAAGTTTCTGTCAAGCCTTCTTCTTTGTCTCTCTCTGAATCACACCACGAGCCTCCGTCACCTGAGAGTGGAAGCATCTCTCCCAGCAAGACCTCCACCATCCACATTAATCTACTCTCTCCGAGCTCAGAGAAGGCCCCATCTTTCTTCCCAAAGTCCCCACCTGACACCCAGCCCAAAGAAAGTGAGACGCCTCAAGAAGCTGAGGAGCAGAACGCAGAAACAGAAGATAGTGTGGAAACAGTAGAAGAAGAGAAACAGTCAGCTCTCGAGGAGGAAGCTACACTTCCTGTCTCTGTGGAGGAAGAGGTCAACCAGGTGTCCAGCCCCACCCGCTTCACCATCACCCCCGCCTCGCAGAGGTCGCTGTCTGTCGGGGACGCAGAGGAGAGTTCCACACCTCCTTCCTCCCAAACCACATCTTCATCGTCCTCTGACGCAAGGCCCCAAGAGGTGGAGGTCAGTAAAGGGAAAGCAGAGCCAGCGAGTCCGGCGAAGGTTGAAGTGGTGTTGAGCCCGGGAAGAGCGAGGAACGCAGGGACCCCCACCACCACGTTGTCATCATCCAATCATCCGCAGACCCCAGCTGCTGCAAGCACAGAAGGTGAGGACGTCAAATGTGTCCAAAAGAACATCATGGACGTTTTTGTTTTTGGGTTCTTGATTGGTCTCTGAAATCGAAGTTGTTCTTCTCTTTTTCTTTTTTTTATAATAGTTATGATTATATTATTACGCACTACTTGTCTTATTCTTGGTCTTTTTTCAATACAATTTAATTTGCTGATGTATATTTTTTACGATTTCTTTATTTTCTTAAATAATATTTGTTATATTCTTTACACAACCAAACAAAGAATCAAATCAGTATGTATATACATTAGGGGTGTAACGGTTCACAAACATTTCGGTTCGGTACGTACCTCGGTTTTTTGGTCACGGTTCGGTTCGGTACGTTTTCGGTACAGCAGAATTTTTTTTCACAAAACAAAACATATATATATATTTTTTTATTATTATTATTAAACTGTGAATAATGTATTCACTCAAATAAATACAAAATATAATAAAATAAACATTAAGGTGCAGCATTTCGATGAACTGAAATAATCTGTATTTGAACTGTACTAGTACCTAAGCAGCCAGTTTGACATTAGGACTTGCTTGTCATTGTATTTTCATGTTGTTTAAAGAAAGATGAACTTGTCCACATTGCTTGCCGAAAGGGCAGATCTGCTGGCACTAACAATGTCTCCTGCTGTGGAGAACACCCTCTCTAGGGACAGAGGTAGCAGACACAGCCAGGTAGCGCTTTGCTACCATGGCAACATAAGGATATTTGGCGTTTGTAATAGCTTTGGCTCGGTCTGAACTATTTACGAGTGGTGGAGGCTTAAATGCTAGTGGGAGTTGGGTTACACTTCAGTCTTTTTTCTTTTGGTACCGGTGATATTCACGTTCGGGTGATGCCTTTTCAAGAGTGTGCAAGTTTGATGTATTGCCAGCCGCGTAACCAATGTTAGTTGAACAATGCCGACAAACAGCTTTGGTTCGGTCCACCTGTCTTTGTCCGTCATCCTTGTACGTAACTGCAAAACCAAAATGTTCCCAAACCGGAGACTTCAATGATGCTGGAGGATTTTCGAGCTCAACTTTATCTGCGTTCAACATTAATTTTCGACAGTTCCTCAAATTACTGACTACATTTGAACGCATCCCTCTGACCAGTATAGTATGCCTCTCATCCAATGAAATGACTTGCTCGCTCTATGACGCGTTGAACCCAATGTGAGCAAATTACTCTGAATGCTGCGACGCAGCACCTGAGATTACTTCCAAGAAGTTGTTCACGTTCTCAATTTTTTACGTTTAACGTTATATTCGTTCGGTACACTTCGGTACACACCTGTACCGAACCGAAGGGCCCGTACCGAATAATTTCGGTACGGGTACGTGTACCGTTACACCCCTAATATACATACATTAAATAACATACATTTGTTGCAAAAACATGCATATGAATTGCATCAGTGTCTGTGTAATATTCTGTACTGGCTCTCTCTGAAACGACCAAAGGTTTTCTTTTCATATTTGAAGGCAGGACTTAGCATCAGGTTGAATTGACATGTTCTTCTTGAGTTCCAAAGTAACTATTTTCCTTCCACGTTTTATATTAAAGAGTATGTCTGCTGCATGTCAAATGAAGCTAACTCGTCCTTTGGAGTTAAAAGGAATCTAAACCACAGACCAACTTTTCCCCTGTCCCTCCTACAGAGAGCTCCATGGTGATGGAGGGAAACCCCGACAATCCGTTTGGAGTTCGGCTGAGGAAGACGTCGGCTCTGCCTCGCTTCAGCTCCGAGGAGGAAAACACAGAGGTGCGTCTCCGGACTTTGTTCTTACTATTATACGTTTTGCTTCCAAAATATCCCGAAGCAACACACGTCATTCTTGAAAAGCATTGAAGATGGTCAGTTCTGAGGGTTTCTGCATATGGGGGCCCATTTGAAACAAACAAAAAACCCTGAAAAGTCATGATATTTAAAAACTTCCTTAAAAAAATGACTCAGAATATTGACTCAGGTTCTTAACCCGGCTTTCTTTTCACGAAACTGTGTCTCAGGGCTTCTTAACATTTAACAACCTATTAATGTGTCATACCCACTTAACGGGAAGAATCTCAGCTAACTGACGATATGAACAATTCTTACCTAAACGAAACACAAGGGTAATACCAAGCCTCTGAATTAGCACTGAGCGAAAAAATGCTAACGCACTTGGCACAGAACTCACGGTAGAAATATTGTATTACTTGTCGGATCTGCACAAACAAGATATCAGCCTGAAGCTGAGATTCCACAGATTCCAGAGGTATAAGTATCATCACTGTGCGATCAAAACCCAGGGCAGCGAAGGCAAACCCAGACAACACACAACGTAGCTTTACGGAGCCAAAACGGCAAATACGTCTTACCTTTGCTGTTTTTCTGATCAAAAGTTGCGTTCAATGGCTTTGAAACGATAAAAACTCTGCTGAAGGTTAATCCAATGTCTCTGTGTCACTTTTAAATGATTACTGATAATCCATCATTCCAATTTGATCAAAAACTGAGATTTCATATAGAGTGTGTGAGAGCTACAACCCAGCTTCCGGTTTTGTGCATGTATCACTCTATTCACCAATGGTAATGTTTAGATGGATTTGAGGAACTTCCCCTCGATTCTATTGGCTCTAACGGTTCAAAAGAGGTGTCAATCATCAAAATCGACCGAGGGGGGCCAGAGATTTGGCAAATCCACCCAAATGACCCCAGAAGTGTTTTCTTTTTTTAAATCTCTCTAAAAAGGTCAAATGTCACTTGTTTTGCATCAATCTTGATACAGGGTACTTATGATATGTTTTAGTCTGGATTCCTAACGCTTTTAGTGTACTATCCCATCATTCAAGGGTGGTTTTCACTATAAGTAATGTTTTTATTTTGGACGGACACTATAATTTACAGTTTTTCATCTGAATTTTCCTTAAAATAAAAAACATCTATATTGATTCTGACACTTTTAGAAGGGAAGATATGGTCATTTGTTCTGGGAATGTCATTTTCGAGCCTGAGACCTGGAAAACAGGCTCAGGGCTAATATGATGACTTAAAATAAAAGTTTATCATTAGTTTAGATACTTAGTCTATTTTACCAATTTTGGAAAATTGGCTTCCATAGAGATCTGAACTCTGAAGTTGTTTTAACTTAATCCAGGAAACTAAAAGTTACCAAAATGCATCATCAAAGGTGTTTTAGTGTATTAAGGCAGCTATAGGTCATGTTTAACAATAGATCAAATAACAAATTGTATATGAAAGGTGGTGCTCATAGTGACCAACCCATAGAGAACTGTCACTGTACACTGCAGTTTCCCTCTGTACTAAGAAGGGCTTTTGCGTCTTTAAGCTAATGGTTTTGGTTTAGGGCATACATTTATAGGTTTTCTTGGAAAAGCAAAACTAAATCAGAGTTTTAAAAAAAAGTAAATTTGAGACTTATTTTCACAAATGTTGCCCCCTATGTCCTGGATGTGTAAATAATAACTGATTACTTGCGTGTTTCTGCTGACCCCAAGTGGACAAAAAAAGTATTGAATGCAGGTGTAAAATACGTTTTGTATTGAATCGTTGTATTTATGTTTTATCTTATTCAGCCTTCCATGGAGCCTTCAGCTCAGCCAACCAGCTGTAGAGTTGACTCTCCGCAGCCAATCAGTGTTAAGCCCTCCGTAAGTCAGCCTATCAGCAACAAGCCCGCCCTCCCTAAGAAACCAGACGTACAAGGAGACAGTGGAGGGAAAAACAAGCGCATGACAGGTTTGTACACACACATAAACACACTTTTTATTTTCCATAAACTATGTGGCAATGTTTACAGCATCCCAAAGACTTGAGCTGTGGTGTAACAGTGTCTCTGCTGTGTATTGATTCAGATCCAGCTGCAGCTCGGGGTGTTTCTGCTGGCTCTGAGTCTCCCAGCTGGATTTCGCTGGCCAAACAGAAACACAAGATCTACAAAGAAAACTCCCTCGATGAGGTCTCTGTCAGGAAGGTAATGTGTGTGGTTGGATTTGTCTTTTATGTGGACACATTTCCCCATTCAAGTGACAGGGAAAGAAGTTAAGTTCAGTTCATCTTTATTGTCCTTGTTAGTAGGAATTTGATTTGCAACAGAACACGAAAAACAACAACAGAAATAAAATAACAACACAACAATGATTTATTGTTTACCTTTATCGGTTCAGTCAAAAGCTATTTTTACCGCTTTAGCTCGTCCACCATGGTTAAGTACCTCATACAATAATATTACAATATCTAAATATCCCTTTAACACCAGGGGGGTATACTACGAAGCAGGATTTTCGCTTAGCCGGCTAACTTCAGGGAAAACTCTGGGTTTCCGGTCCTACGAAGCTGGTTCTCTTTTTAGCAGGCTAGATCTCCATGGTAACTTATGCTGTGTGGCTAACCTGGGGGGTATACTACGAATCTAGTTCAACCTATCCTGGATATGTTTTGAGTTATCCGGTTGACTTAATCCAAAACAAAGCCGCTCTCGCTAAACTGTCCTACAACGCTGGCTATCAACTCGAGGCTATCAAGCCAGCCGTGTCCTATCTAGTTACTGTAGGTGCGCGTTCACATGAAAGGGGTGGTATCTGGAGCATTCGACCAATCACAAACATGGAGAAGCATACTGACAGCGCAGCGTCATACTTCCTGAATGAAAAGTTAACTATAATATTAGACATATGAAGAAGTTCAACTTTAAAACATCCATGACATCATGAGTCAAAGTTTAACTTCTTCATATGTCTAATATTAAAGTTCACTTTTCATTCAGGAAGTATGACGCTGCGCTGTCAGTATGCTTCTCCATGTTTGTGATTGGTCGAATGCTCCAGATACCACCCCTTTCATGTGAACGCGCACCTAACTAGATAGAACACGGCTGGCTTGAGCGATCCACTTGATAACCCGCGTCGTAGGACCGTTTAGCGAGAGCGCGTATGTTTTGGATTAGGCCAACCGGCTAACTCAAACATATCCAGGTTAGGTTGAACCAGCTTCGTAGTACAGGCCTCAGGGCTGTGACTGGTTTATCCAATATGCTGACATGGGGTTTAGGTTTTGGTTCAGTCTAAAATGACATGGTTCAGATGCAGGTGCTGTTGGACATTTACCGCCACATAATTTATAACTGAGTGTGCTGCTCTCTGTCATCAGGAGGAACCGGAGAGGAAGAGTTCCCTGCCAATGAATGTCAGCTCAGCGGCAAGTAACAAAACAGGTCAGAACACACACACACACACACACACACACACACACACACACACACACACACACACACACACACACACACAGACACGACAGCAGTTTACTCTGCAGCTGATACAGTATGTGTTTTTGTTTTGAATTGACTGTCCTACCAAAGCTGCGTCTAAAGTGTCCTCTAAACTTCCTATCACACAAAGCCAAAGTATAACATTAAAGATCCATTTGAGTTTGAGTAAAGTCAAGTTTAACTAATGTGTTTGAAGGACTGCTTATTTCAGTAACTCCATTTACAGTTTTCTGTTTTTATTGAGCCAAAGAAGATATACATATAATAATATATTGTTGCGTCAATTCTCATTTTAATTTCTATGAAAGAACTATAAATGATGGTCATGTATATTCACAGATAGAAACTATATACAAATAAAAGGATATAAAGGATTTATTTTAACATTAAATATATTTAGGTATACAAAAATTGGTTTTCAGAAATTGCTCAGTAAATATGTTTCCAAACCAAATAAGCAAAATATCTATTTATTTATTTCCGTTTATCTTTTAATTTTATGTATACCCAAAAATACAGGAGTCAAACGTGTCAATATATTTCTAAATGCTGTTAAAACTGAAATAAACAAATTATAAAGAAATCATTTAAAAACTATACTTATGACATACTGTACAAATAAAAGAAACAAAACAAATATGTTTATATACATTATTTTTTACTTTTTAAATGCATCTTTAATATTAAGATTGGCTTTTTGTTTGAATATTGTTTTCTCTCTTTCCAGTGAGTGCGTTGGAGATCGGTAAGCCTGCAGCGTCAGCAGAGAAGGGGTCCAGGAGGACTCTCTCTCCTCCCACTCCGGTCCCCCCTCAGCCTCCTAAACCCCAGTCCCTCCCCTGCCCCGTCCCTCCAAAGCCCCAGCTCCCCCCTGCCACCGCCAAACCTGCCCCCCAACTTCACTCCCCCCAAAGATCTCTGTCCCCCTCTACTCCCACTCCTGTTCCCCAAAAAGCTCCCTCTTGCACATCCCCCTCAAAACCTCCCCCCACATCCAAGTCACTTACTTCCCCTCCTTTTTCAACAAAAATCCCGGAAAAGTCCAAAGCTCCGGGGCTCCCCGGCCAGACCCCTGCCTCCCAGCGGGGCCAGCCCCCCCCTACCCTGCCCCAGGATGAGCCACCCTGGATGGCGCTGGCCAAGAAGAAGGCCAAAGCCTGGAGCGAGATGCCCCAGATCGTCCAGTGATGGAAAGAGATATGGCTCCATCAAAGAGTCTGGATGGACATTTGCACACAGTTGTTGTTTTCTTACTTTCTGGTTTCTGATTGGTGCAAACCCTCCAATCAGTGCTGAAGAGAGGCTCAGTGTAACTCCTTCTTCCTTAATGTTGTACATTCATGTTTCTAAAGGACAGACCAATGCGTCTTACTTGACGTGGATAAATGTTTTTCCAAACAGTCTAAGTATGTTAAAATGTGCCTAAAGGAATGACTGCAGCAGATATGTACAAATATGAACTTTTATCCAAAATAACTCGCATCATGTCACTCAATATCACTTAATAGTTCAGGGATGACAACATTATTTTATAAAGAGGATACTTTTCCACAGAGAGTGATGATAAAGAGACAAAGGTCTTTGTGTGTGTGTGTGTGGTGTGTGTGTGTGTGTGTGTGTGGTGGTGTGTGTGTTGTGTGTGTGTGTGTGTGTGTGTGTGTGTGTGTGTGTGTGTGTGTGTGTGTGTGTGTGTGTGTGTGTGTGTGTGTGTGTGTGTGTGTGTGTGTGTGTGTGTGTGTGTGTGTGGTGTGTGTGTGTGTGTGTGTGTGTGTGTGTGTGTGTGTGTGTGTGCTGAGTGTGTGTGTGTGTGTGTGTGTGTGTGTGTGTGTGTGTGTGTGTGTGTGTGTGTGTGTGGTGTGTGTGTGTGTGTTTAATTTAAGGCAGTGATATATTCTCACATTGAGGAATGTGGAAAATATTGTGACCAGAGTGTAAAATGGGATAACATGCAAGCTAAGCTGGGGAAGAATTTGTACAGGTCAGGAGTTTTGGTCAAATTTGCTGAGTCATGATTCCTCAATCTGCATCAGGTTATCCACTGACACTCAGCTGCTGTCTGTTGTGTTGCATGTGCTGAGTGTGTCGACATGACGCAGGTGGTTTATTGTAAATTGTATTTTAAATGTTCTCTTTTGATATTTGGAATACGTAACTCACACAGTGTCTGTCGGCATCATACAGAAACCTACAAAAAAGTAATCGGATCAGGAATCAAGAAAAAATGGTCATATTGTTTTTCACGTTTTTAATACTTTTCATGTTGGCAGCGTGTTGTGAGTGCTTATGAAACATTTTCCAATAATACATCAAAAACTTGTAAATGAACAGAAATCATTACACTGCGGATTAATGATAACTAAAGGAGAGCAAATCTAAATATCTCACAGTGACTATATATGTTTATTGCATTTTGTTTTATTTCATATTGCCTTTGGAGAATTTGTCTTGTACATAAAATGTGCAGTAAAGAACAAATGAAATCAGTGTTTCTGCTTGTCCTGTTTCTGTGGAGTTTTAAAGGAAATGTGTTTTTCTAACGGCAACACAGTCCAGCCGTCTGAGTTGAAATGTAATAGTTACAAACCACTGTGTCGAACACTCAAAAGAAAGCATGCATGTATTTGATGTCTCTAATTAAAGCATTTTTATTTTTTAACCCACATGTCTGGACTTCATTTTCTCTATGCCATTAGAATGTTTACAGTGGTTTTGAATCTGGCCACCTAGAAGGATAATACCGTAGTCAACATAAGGATAGTTAATAATCGCAATACAAATGTTACACTTGATGGATTTTTCACCTATTATGATTTTTTGGGTTTGCCCTTTCCAAGGTTTTTGTGCAATTAAATGGTCTGCAAAGGCAAACAAAGTTTATCTCCCACACACTCCCCCCACCTACCTGAAACGCATCCAGACGTAACATAATGACATCATGATGTTGGGCTCTGGTTTCAGACAGAGGGTGAAAAGAGGTGCTGCAGCACAGGCAGTATGAGAGTGAAAAACACTTCCACTTTCAATCCTAAAACAGCATATTAAAGGGGCTTTAAAGAAATACACTGTCAATTTAGTTTTGCAATTTACCAAGGAAAGTTCAAAGGTCAACATTAAAGCAGTACAGTCTGAGATATCCTGGTTATTAGACCCCCATGTGGTTCAAGCTCCAAAAGACTGCACCTCAATGTCTGTTTCTCCACGCTTCAGTTTGTAAGGCACATTTGATATATATTTGACTTTAATCGACTAATAGCTTAAGTAAACTCACCCTCATGTGAACAAATCTGTGTAATGCCCCTTTAAGTAACTAATACTTGACAATAAGTCAAGTCATAACAATTAGTGGCTCAACAGATTGGACATTAAATGTTTGCAGTGAACCTTATTTGTCATGAGCACTAACTTTAAACAAATGACGTGCAATATAACACGTATGCACATCTGTGAAGTGTGTGTGACTTATCCTTGTGTGTGGCCAGAAATTGAGCGTTTGAGTGTTTGTGTACAACATGAGCCAATTTGTGTGTGTGTGTGTGTGTGTGTGTGTGTGTGTGTGTGTGTGTGTGTGTGTGTGTGTGTGTGTGTGTGTGTGTGTGTGTGTGTGTGTGTGTGTGTGTGTGTGTGTGTGTGTGTGAAGCTGAAATCAGTGAGAGGGCTGCTTAAACTCCCCAGATGTCTTTTCTGGGTGAGTTAGGTAACACCGCTGCTGCTCTACTGCTAATACGCGCACAGTCTCACACACACAAAAACACACACACATTTCTGAAGTGGACCGGCCAAGATGTCTGATGTGTGTGTCCCTGCCAAGTATCCATAGCAATGACTGCTGGGTGCTGACCTATGGTGCTGACCTTCTCAGTTACAGGTTACATAACCGACCGACTTGGCAGCATTCACAGAGGTGAGGAAGGTTTGGATGGGGGGGGGATTTCATGTGAATTTAGGCCACTACGATTGGTAAGAGATTTTACAAACTTTCCATGTAGGACTTGCATAAATAAAAAAGCTACTTATCCGGCTGTGGAAAAATCTTCTTAGAGTTGAAAGTAATTACAGTTCTCATAATTCTGTGGTGAATCAATTTAACGCTGAACTACTTCCATGTCTGATAGTATGTGTGTCAGACATTATATATAACTTTTCTGCCTGGAGGCGTGACAAATATAAAACTTAAGCAACCAGAAAATAGGATTAATTCTCCCACAGAGTCCAACCTCCTGTGTCACTTTACATCATTTGGTACAGTTCAGATTTGGTATCATCTTGAAATAAGTTGCCTACTTTAGCAACTAGACTACAGCAGGCAACACGGGACACGATTCTGCTATCGGAAGAGTTCTGCTTTTTGTTTGCAGTAGCCCACATCTAGTCTGATACGACCAATCACGTTCAAGCAGGTTTTGTTTGCATGGAGAGAAAAAAAAGGCGTGGAATACAACAGAGGCGAATCCTAGATTTTTAACTGGACACTTGTGAAGTACTCTATTAGTGTCACGATCTTAGTTTTATGTCACGGTTTTAGTTTGGTCTGTCTTGTCATGGTTTTATTTTGCAATTCTGTTCTCCCTGTGTCTTGTCTTCCTCCCTTTAGTTAGTTTCCCTGGTGTGTCAAGTTGTCTGATTGTGTTGCCCTTGTGTTTCTCCTTCCCTGCCCGGCTGTTTCTCGTCTCGTGATTACCCCTCCCTGTATTTAGTCTTGTCTCTTCCTGTGTTCGGTGTTGGTTCATTATTTGTCGTTCATGTCTCCCTTCATGTTGGTCACAGTCACCTTTGGGTTGGATGCTACCTCGTGCCTCGTACCTGTTCATGGATTCTTGTTTTTTTTCAGCTTTTATAAAGCTCGCCTTTTGTTTCCTCCTCAATCTGCATTTGGGTCCTATTTTTCCCCATCCCTGACAGAATGAACCAACCAGTAATGGAGCCTTTTCTTAACAAGCTCCACGAATCAGCTTCTGGTTTGTGTTCGGGCAGCAGACACCCTATCCGTTTTTAAGAGTACGATTAAGACCTTCCTTTTTGATAAAGCTTATAGTGATAAAATAAAATAATCTAATAAGAGTGCATTGACGTAGATACGTTGTGCCTCTTCATCTATACATTTTAGTTCTTACTCTTTCACTTAAATCCTAAAAACTTAGATCTTATATTTAAAACTTTATCTAAACCTTTCCCCTCTATGACCTCTCAAGGTTTATTAGAGGGTAACAGGTTGCAGAGAAGGCCTAGCCCGGCCCGGGAGTGTGGAACGTAGCCACAGACCTACTCCTTACCTCTAACCAATTCAGGTTCCAGTGGGGACCTTTCTCCCTGCGTGTGCCTCTCCACCTCTGTTTCCTACTTCTTACTTGCTACCCTTTTCCCTCAACCTATCCTAAGGGAGTGCATGTATGTAGACACGTTAGTTTAGCTGCTATAGGCTTGGACTGTTGGGGGGGGCACCTTACTCCGTCTTTCTGTCTGTTTGTACCTGTGTACTCTCATGTTCCGATTAACCCAGCTTCCCCCAAATCTCTTTTTTGTGTCCATATCTACGCCGGGATCCTGAGTCGAGGCTAATCCTGTGGTCGTGTGTCCTGGATCCTCTATCCTGAGTACTAGATCTGAGTCCTGGACTTCGAGTCATGGCTGAACCTGTCTCTGCGGTCCTGCCAGACTCTCACCATACTACTTCCCTGATGGCTCCCACAAGATTGCTGACATCCTCGTGGTTTCATCTTCTTATTACAGACACATGCATTTCCAAACATTTGGACTACCTATGTTGCAAATGTATTATCTTTTCAATTTACACACGGCATCTATTGCACGTCTGTCCGTCCTGGGAGAGGGATCCCTCCTCTGTTGCTCTCCCTGAGGTTTCTCCCATTTTTCCCTTTAAACTGTGGGTTTTCTTCGGAAGTTTTTCCTTGTACGATGTGAGGGTCTAAGGACAGAGGGTGTCGTATTGTCATACTGATATTCTGTACACACTGTGAAATCCACTGAGACAAATGTAACATTTGTGATATTGGGCTATATAAATAAACATTGATTGATTGATTGACTCAGCAGTTTCTTTTTTGTTGGCTCAACAGGCACAGTACATTTTTTATACTTGGTTGGCAGCCTCATCCAGACGGGCTAAAGAGGCTGCTTTGAAGGAGGCACGCCAGGAGGTTGCTCGCAAGCCCTGGCTCAGGAGCTCGTTGCCTGAGTGGCTTAAAACTTTTACAAGCAGCCCTGAAAGCTTGTCTCGAGCCTCTGACCCTTTCTTGGGGTCTGGCCTGGCGTTTGGAGGTCCACGGAGCCTCCAAAGGACCTCTAAAAAACGCAAGTTCAGGAAGCCAGCTCGTACTTCTGTTCCGTGCCCAGCCGCCATGGTTCCGGCTCCAGTACCAGCCCACACAGCCATGGTTCCGGCCCCAGTTCTGGCCCCAGCAGCCATGGTTCCAGCCTCAGTTCTGGCCCCAGCAGCCATGGTTCCGGCTCCAGAACCGGCCCACAAAGCCATGGATCCGTGCACCAGTACCGGCCCACAGAGCCATGCTTCCATGCTCCATTACCTGGCTCACACAGCCAGGGTCCAGGCTTCTGTTCCGTGCCCAACAGCCATGGTTCCGGCTCCAGAACCGGCCCCAGCAGCCATGGTTTCGGCTCCAGTACTGGCTCTGCGGCCGACGCCAGCTCCCCGTGTCCTGTCGACGTATCAGCCGACACCAGCTCCCTGTGTCCTGTCGGCATTCCGGCCGACTCCAGGCCCCTGTGTTCTGTCGGCGAACCGACCCTCTCGCGTCCCCTCTCAAGTTCCCTCTCGAGTCTCCTTTCAAGTCACCTCTCGAGTTCCCTCTCGAGTCTCTTCTCGAGTCCCCTCTCGAGTCACCTCTCCAGTTCCCTCTGCCAGGGGTTCCACCAGCTCCTGCCCGTCCTTGTGCCCGGCCCCCGGAGTTTCCCAGCCGCGGTCTTCGCCCTCGAGCCCGGCCCCCTGACGTTCCCGACTGACTGACCTAAATTTGCATTGCTTACATAAACAGTCTTCCTGTCTGTCCGGCTTTTCCTCTCTCTGTATCTGTCATTCAGCTGCACATTTTAACTGTGTGTATTTTCTGTGTGCAGATCAAGCATATTGGAGATGTGTTAAAAACAAGCTGTCACTTTCCCTGCTTTTGATCCAAAAATCAAAAGCTTGTAGGCTAGCTCTCTATCATGTCACGTGTGGTTATCTCCACCTCTATATCCACATGTAAGATTTCTGTCACACACTCTCTCAAGTTTATTTTCTTTCTTTGGGTATCACTTTTGTTCTCTTCAGATGTCTTTTCTTGATTTCTTGTTTATTCTGCCTTATTCCTCCCACCACACCACACTCACAAACCAACTTTCTCCTCTGTCTAACCTTAATATTGTTAAAACGCAACGGCACTCTTACATTTTGATGTGAGTTGTTATCTAACCGCTATATGACAGGACTTATGAATGCTACTCTCCTAACATTGCCAGAAAATACAAGACACTGTTGCATTTATCTAATAATCTAAGCTCTCTAAACCTGAAATGTTGAACCTTACCCAGGCCCGGACTGGCCATCGGGAGGACCGGGAGGTTTCCCGATGTCCTGTCCTGGCCTGCTGGCCTGGCGATTTTCTTTTTTTTGTTTGAATTGTGAACGCAATTGCGCAAATGTGGGTCTGCCTCACACAGGGTGACTGTCTGTCTACATGATGTGGCCTGCCGACAGGGCCGTCCCTCCCTCCAGGCATATCACGCAGATTGCGTGGGGCCTCACCTCGCGGGGGGGGGCCTCATCTTGTGGAGGGAGCCTCAACGGAGCCGCAAATGCGGCGCACCTATGCGCTTATGCGGCGCATAGTGTGGCGCGGCACGGTTGCGAGGCTCCACTAGCGCGAGGGTTTTAGATAGTTAACTTAGTCCAAGTTATCTCAGTGGGTCTCAAACTGTTTGGTCACCATTTCTGTAAACACATATTTCCATTTGAGGGGGCAGTGATTAGTAAAATATGCATGAATAAAAAGAAAACATGTTAACTAGGTGTTGAGAGCTAAAACTAGTCTTTGCTGCTGCCTCAAAGAGGAGCAGGGGGAGAGGAGGGAGGCTGATTCAGGAGCACAGACACACTCACAACTATAAATGAACCAAAAATAAATAAATAAATAAACAACTTTCAAAAATATTGTATAGATCTGTTTCATCAGGGTGTTTCCATAGATCTAGTCTCTTTATTTCCCCCTCAAAATGCACCAGATTGATGCATTTAACTACAAAATAAAAATAGAAATCTTACCGGAGGGAATGCCCCCGGACCCAGAGGATTTGAGGTTCACCCCCATTTAAAATATGTTCCCATGGATAGGTTTCCAAATACATTTGAATTTTTTTTAAATAGTTACCCATGTCCATATGTTTATTGGACTATAGGGCTATCACTATGGTCAGCAACGCTGTAAATATTCACAAATCAATCCAGCAAAATGGCACAACAAAACTGGTAGTGGCCTGGCTGGGTGTTGTAGGAGCAAACACAATAGTGGTGGCTTAAAGCCCACCTCTGCTCCGCGCCGTCCTTTAGATGAGCCTGGTCAGATTTAATAAAAGGAGTTCAAAACACCGGCATAAAAGTTATAACAATAATCTGATTTTAATACAGTAAAAAACACAATACGAAATACAGAGTGCCCTGAAACAGAACACTCCGGGCTCCCCGCTCTACTGCCGTGCGATACAGATATCGGGACCAGCCAGTCAGAAACAGGGGGCATTTTGCATGAAGAAACAACAGTATATATGGACATATTTGGGGCGGAGATGTGTGTCGGCTCTTCCGTCCCATTTTACTCCTAAGCGAATCAGAGAGTCCGTGGGGAGGAGTTTGGGTCGGTTGCTCACTCCCCTAGGTGTTCTTACTGGTTGGATTCACTTTGGGTCGGGCCCAATACAGCGAATCAGAGTTCTGGGAAAAAGTATTTTTCTTCTGAACAGAGCGTGACAGCCTCGGAACTATACAAGGTCAGAATCACTTTTTATCTTACACCTGGGTTAACTCCTTTAATTTCCCAAGGAAGATTTCACACAAACTATTCCTTCCCAAACAATCAAACATTGTACACAGATATATTGGTATCAAACATTGTACACAGATATATTGGTGCTTGGGATTATATTGGCCCCAGAAAGAACCTTGAAAAAGAACATGTGTGTGTGTTAGTGAGGGGAAGTGTATGTGTGTGTGTGCTGATAAGCCGAGGCGTATGTGTGTGTGTTGCTGATATCTGGGTCAAGGAGTTTATGTGTGTGTGCTGCATGGAGACAGGAGGTGTATGTGTGTGTGTCTGCTGATGGGAGGAAGTGTATGTGTGTGTGTCAGGGTCTCTGGGTCATGGAGTGTAAGTAAGAAGGTTTATATATATAGGATTACTTTAAAACAGTCCCAAATAATACATGTCACTTCAATACAGTTCAAGATAATACCTGTTTACTTTAATACAGTTTAGAACAATATCTGTTTGCTTTAGTGTATAATTTCCGGCCTGACATATTATGAAGTATTTGTATTATTGCACCGTATTATTGCATACGGTGCAAAATGCGAGAGCTTGTAAAACCTGAAAAAAATCTGAACTTGTGTGCATACATTTACACTTATATAAAATATCCACGTATCTGTGAACATATCTGTAGCTTAGAAAAAAAATGAACTTAGTGATGAAATGTTCACTTGCAGAAAAAAAAATATTTTTTTAATATATTTTCCATTACAACTGCAACTTGGTTTTTACAACCTCTCAAATCAGTCATTAGAACTTCACGAATCTGCTCTGTGGCAGTATAAATCTACGAATCTGCGGTCTTGACTTTTGCTACACTTCTGATGAATGTGTCGCTAAAGTAATTTTCACCTGTAGATGTGGGGGAGGGAGGGGGGTTGGAGCGAAGGTGCGGAGCTATCGGAACGACGAGGCGCAAGCTCGGGTCACACCGGGTCACACAGCCATATAGAGAGGCGAAGTCCCTCCTTTCCGGGGGACCTCCATGGGACCTTATTTCGGAAAAAGTATGTATTGAAGTCAATGGAGAGAGAAAGATTATCTTTCGATCCCGTTTGAATTGTGCCACGAATTACACATATGATGTTTGTCAATTTAAAAGATCATTTTGCAAGTAAAAAAAATAAAAATGTGTCGTAAGACTGTGAAGTAACACTTTTTTTTGTGTGTGAAACCGCTCAATGAACTACATCTCCCATCTCGCACCAACACCAAGACGGCCGTCACGTTGGCACATTTCACTTCTTTCTTTCAGAATGAGCTGAAAAGTATTAAAAGAGGTGAAAATCACTACAAGTCTGGGCATGTTGAGAGCTTTTCTTTTTTTTTTAAATATATAAATGTTTTATTGAACATTTTTAAAACATACAAAAGCTCGGTGAGGATATCATCAACTTATCAACACAAGTGCAAGACATTAATTCACAATAAGACAAAAAAAAAATACGTCCAATAAGAGCCAGGGGGAGAGAAAAAAGCATAAAGGCACAAAAACATTTGAGAGGCATTAAGCTTACTTAAAATAATAACCATTTGGAAATGTCATTGCAAATCTTTATAGACATGTTACAAGATTGTATTTTCCTAAGGGACAGAAAAAAGGACTTGAACTCATTTATGAAACAGGGAAAGGAGGGCTTGCCTCCTCTCCATTTACTACAATGTAAATTATATTTACCCAAAATAATAATTATATTTACCAAATCAGATATGGGAGAATCCAAATTATCAATATAATATAAAATGTGATATATTTTGAAGGCCGGAATGTTTGTTAATTTAAGTAACAACCAATCGCTCACATTCGACCAAAACAATTTAGAAAAAGGGCATGAGAAAAATAAATGTTCCAACAATTCATCAGATAAATTACAAAAGGAACATGGTTCCACTTCAAATTTAAATCTTGAATTTAAAAAAGTAGAAACCAGGTAGATTTTATGAACAATTTTCAAATGAGTTTATTTTGCTTTAGGAGAAATAGGCCATTTTATAAAATAAATCGGTCCCTTGTGGAAATAAGCCTCTGTTCAAATTGTGAAGAATGTGGGATTTCAAAGAAGCATTAATAGATTTGTTATTCTTAAGAGTATCGCCAATAAATTCCAAACTAGGTAAAACTGATACAACATTTGAGTACAGTAAAGTATTATGAATCATTTCAATAAGTGGTACAGGAATTGCTTTACAGATTTTGTTATAATCTTTAGCAGTACACGTTATATTGTATTTCGTTGAAAAAGCCAAAACATCTAGCAGTTTACCATTGCAATCTAGTAAATCACTAACAAACAAAATACCCCTCTCATACCAATCACTCCTAAACAAGGATTTTCTGTTTATAATAATCACTCTATTGTTCCATAAAGTAGATCCATGAGGAGAAAAATTGTGGGTAAATATCATTTTCCAATAATGAAGTATCTGCATATGAAAATTTGACAATTTGGTCGGAATCTTATTAACCTCAAAATCACATTTTAAAAGAAAATCAAACCCTCCTAGATGTTTAAATATGGCCTTTGGAATATGGAACCACATGGATTCTGGCTGGGACAAAAAAGCTTTCAACCATTTTATTTTAATTGTTCCAATCATCGATTCAAAGTCTAAAGCTTTAATTCCGCCTTTATCATATTCTTTAACAAGCTGTGACTTTTTAATATAGTGAGTTTTATTTCTCCACAAGAATTGGAAAATAATTGAGTTTTTTTTTTTAATATTGGCCGAAGAGACAAAACATGAGTGGCATGGATAAATAAGTTTAGATATACCTTCTGCTTTAGTAAGAAGAACTCTGCCAAAAATAGTAAGATCTCTAGTTAACCAACGACTGAGAGATTTCTTCATATCTGTGATACAGTTACAAATATTAAGATCTTCTCTCCTGATATAATTTTTAGACAATGTTATTCCTAAATATTTCACTTCAGGTACCACTCTAATAGAGTCAATAATGGAATCATCACATGAATGGATAGGGAGTAATTCACACTTTGAAAGATTAAGAGATAACCCTGATGCTTTTGAAAAAATTGAAATTGTGTTAAGAGTTTCCTTTACCATGGATTTATTCTTTAGGAAAATGGATGTGTCATCCGCAAATTGACTAATTTTAAATTCTTTGTCAAAGAGGGTAATGCCTAAAATTTTCTGATTCTTTATAATAAGCGTTGTTAAAACTTGAGAGGTCAGAATAAATAATTTTGGGGAAATAGGGCAACCCTGTCGAATACCACGTAAAACCTTAAACCTAGGGCTCATTCCAGGGTTCAAAGATACAGAACTATAGATGTCCGAATAGAGCATCCTAATTATGTTGCAGAAATGTTCACCAAAACCCAGAAATGTTAGAGTTTCCATTAAAAAGGAATGTTCAACAGTATCAAAAGCCTTGTAAAAATCCAGAAAATAGTACGAGACCTTCAGTATCAATAAACTCCTGGTAATCGAGCATATCCAATATCTGGTATGGTTATGAATACTTCTGCCCTTAATAAAGGCTGATTGACATTCATCTACTAGTTGATTCAGACCAGAGTTTAACCTGTTAGCATAAACATGTGCTAACAGTTTGTAATCATTACATAGTAGGGTAATAGGTCTCCAATTATCCAACAAAAGATTATTTTTATTTGGTTTTGGAATTAAGGTAATAAGGCCATGTTTCATGGTTGGCGAAAGGTTTCCTGCTGAAATGCAATCTGTGAAAGCCTTATAAAGCATTTTTCGCACATCTGACCAAAAATATTTGTAAAACTCTATGGTTATACCGTCCAGCCCTGGTGATTTGCCAGCAGACATTTGCAGTAATGCACTATCTAATTCTTCAATTTTTAGTCGATCGTCCATATACGGTCTAAAAGGATCATCTATTGTCTTTTTGAATTCTGTAATTTTACTAAAAAAGTGATCACAATTTTCTTTAGAAAACTTTGAGTTATATAAATTGCTATAAAAAAGTCTAATTTCTTCGTTTATCTGGTCTTGATTTTCAATAGTGACATCATTAACACTCAGTTTTTGGATTTTCTTTTTCACTTGTCTTTGCTTTTCAAGATTGAAGAAATAAGAAGTGTTTTTCTCTCCTTGCTCAATCCATCGGGCTCTCGAACGAATAAAAGCTCCCTTAGCTTTTTCCAAATACATATTGTCTAATTGAGTTTGTAAATTGTTCAGTTTAATTTGCTCATCCAATGATAACTCAGCTTTAAGGCATAAATTATTAATTTCATCTCTTGTTGTTTTTGTTTCTTGAATCTAGAGGAGTATTTACTGGAATTTATCGCAATCTGTCTCACACTAAATTTAAACCATTCCCATTTACTGAGAGATGACATATCCAAAGCCAGAGTTTCTTTTATCAGTTGTTTGATCTTTTTACAAAAATCTGCATTCTCCAAAAGACTATTATTGAATTTCCATATAGGTTTAAGATTGGGACTGAAGTTGCAAAGAGATGACACAGTGATCAGTCAGAGGTGATGCTGAAATGTCACACTTTGAGACATTATTAGTTAAACTAGTAGAGATTAACCAATAATCGAGCCTAGAACACTGACCATTGTTAGAAGAGTTAAACCAGGTATATTGTGACTTTGAGGGATTATTTATTCTCCAAACATCAGTTAAATTAAGTTTAGAGGCCAAGTGAATAATAGAATCATTACAATTATGACAATGTCCCCTTAAAGGAAGACGATCTAACCACTCATCAGGAATTACATTAAAATCCCCTCCGATTATAATCTTATCAGTCATATAAAGTACTTTCCATTCCTCTAATTTTTGGCACAAGATTGAAAGAAAATTATTGTTTTTAATCTTTCTGTTATATCCATAAACACACACCAGTATGTAATTAGTCCCATTAACATCAGTCACAACCATTAGCCAATGACCGTTTGTATCACTCCTGTGGTCAATTATATTTCCAGGTAACCTGTTAAATAAAATCATCACTCCAGCCGAATGTGATGTTCCATGGCTGAAAAAAACGTTGTCTCCCCATTGTACTTTCCAGAACTTAGTATCTGCCTCTGCAGAATGAGTTTCTTGCAGAAAAACACAATTAGCCTTTTGTTCCTTACAAAAAAGAAAAATTGCCTTACGTTTCACATTGTTTTTTAGCCCCCTAGCATTTAAGGATATGAACGATAACATTGAAAGAGCAAAGATAGAAACCTTAAGAAAATGCGCAAAGGAATGCTATATCGATGCGCAGGAGTGAGTAACGTAGCCCTTAACAAACATATTTAGTGCAATTCATTTCATTTCATTTCAAACCTTTATTTATCCAGATAAATCCCATTGAGATCATTGAACTCTTTTACAAGGGAGACCTGCTCAACAAGGGAGACCTGCTCATATAATGTAAGCAATAGCTCACAACATTTTGAATATAACCTGAGACAAGTCCAATCCTAAAAAATAAAATAAACACTCAAACTGAGAACTTCAGCATACCTACTGAGGACCAAAAACCTGCTCCCTGTCCCTCCAGTTAATTACTGCTGTGTTTTTCACGTTATTCCGGGTCCACTCTTTTGTTGTCAATCAGCGCGAAGCCTTCCTTCAGAAAAGCTCTCTTCCCCTTTCTCCTGGCTTCTTGAACCAGTGGCCACAGCTTGGAGCGAGCCTCCCGGTCCTCCCGGTCCTCCTTGGAGAAATCCTCTTTGAAACGAATGTGCATCTCGCTGCAGACTCTCGCATCTTTGGACTTTTTCCAGATCTCGTCACGAACAGCCCTCATCCCGAACTGAATGATGATTGACCTCGGTGTGTTGTTGGAAGTAGCTGCATTACCCTTCATACCCAGCCGATGGACAGTGTCTACTGAGTCACGCAGCTTTTCCACAGACAGCGGAACAACTCTTGTGAGTATCCCGATCACAGCTTCTCTTGTGTTTTCTCCTTCTTTTTCAGGCAGACCATTCATCCTCAGATTCCACCTCCGTTTGTAGCGGGCTTGCTCCTCGACAGACTTACGTAGTAAAGTGTTATCTTTCAGAAGATCATCAAACTTTTTCTGAAGAGCAGAAATGTCTTTCTTATTTTCTTTAGCTGCTTCAGTGTTTGCTTCAATGCGTTTTTCAAACGATCCATTTTTCCGGATAAGACTTGTATTGCCTGGAGAATGGTGCTGCTGCTATCCTCTGCCATTTGTGTTTCGCCATGAACCTTTGATTGATTGATTGAAAAGTTTATTAACAGCTTGTATATTGGGTACAGTACAGTACAGCTCAAAACATACAATTGTTAAGGGGATGCAGACCAGAGAAAGACTTTCATCTTGTTTACATCAGGGTCCCCCATTTCCAATTCATCATATCATTTAAGACATTTAAGACATATTTGACATACAGATGGCTTATTTACAATTTACATACAGGTGGTTTTTTACATACAGATTGCTTATTTACAGTTTTCATTTTAGATTTCGTTCTAATACATCCTAACCGGACATTTAAGACATACCAAGTCTACAGATATACAGTTAGTAACAGAGTCTAAAATGCGAGTATATACATAGATGGGGGGGGGAAGCTGTCCATTGAACGACAGGTTGAGATTTGTACCATTACCGGGGCCAGTTTTGCAATGCTCTCCCCCGAAGGTGCTCTTTAAGAGAGGTTTTGAAGGTAAGTATAGTTTTACTTTCCTTTACAGTTGTGGGAAGAGCGTTTCACCTTGATGTGGCATAATTGCGAAACGTGTATTCCCCCTTTTTTGTGCAAAATCTAGGTTTCACATGATTTGTGGAGCTCCCTCTGGTGTTATGATCATGGTATTCCTTGACCTTTGGGAAGAATTTTGACATGTACATGGGTACCATAGAGGTGTAGTGGATCTTGTAGACCAGGCCCATTGCAAATAGCTGTACTCTGTCGTCTACTCTAAGCCATCCTAGGTTGTCAAAGTGGGCAGAGGTGAGGTGGGTTCTAGATGAAAGGTCAAGCAGTAGTCTGACCAGTTTATTTTGCGATGTTTGAAGTTTTATTTTTAGCGCCTTGGAGGTGCTATGGTACCATGACGTGCAAGCATAGTCATAGTACCCTTGAATGAGTGCTCCTGCCAGTGTTTTCAGGGTGTTTTTGTTTACCAGAGAGGAGATCCGGTATAGGAATCTAGTTCTTTGATTGACTTTTTTTATTACATTGGATGCCATTTTGTCACAGGAGAGGTTTGCTCTTTGATTTCTTTGGATTCGGTCCTTTAGTTGTTGTGTGGTCCCAATTTATTTTGTGTCCCTTAGAGTTGTCTGCTTCCATGTCCTCAATAACCGAGTCGTCACACGCCTCACGGAGAACTTTTAAGTTGTAATCGTGGTCGGCAGTACTCAAGTTGTAAAAAAAAATCAGGGGGGATGGTGGATTTTATCATATGGGGACATAATTTGTGCTGATAACCCGCCGAGGGTGGGAGACCAACCAGCATAAAGATAATTATTATACTCCTAAAACAACATGCATGTTATGGATGTTCAGATACTCCTTTCATTGCTCTTGACCAAGTCACCTCAGAATTAGAGTAGAATAACATTTAGGGTCAAATGCAGAGGACAATTAGGGCAAAATATTTTTTTCACTTTAATTTAAAGGGGGGGAGGGAATACAAAAATGTGGTTATAATGAAGTATATGGTACAAATCTTGTAGGTTAACAGTCCCTCATTTATTATTCAGATGGATCAACTGATTATACTAATAATAAAGTCAAAATAGTTTTTAGAATATTGAATTATAGTGTATTTTTTCAAAAAAGCAGTTACTGGTATACGATCAAAACTGGTATCTAAAGGGTTACATTTGTATCATAATTAATTAAATCATTATGTAAATTCTTCATGAAAAATTAGAGGAAAAAAATTAGAAAAATATTGATTATGGAAGCAAACAAGAGACAGAAGTATTCGAATTGTATTAGACACCGAATTTATAGCATTGAAAATAATTACTTTGAAAATCATGAATCTGAATTGTTTTTGCTCCGAAATATGTGAAATAAAAATGTAAAAATTCAAGTTAAAACAATTCGAATGTTCAAATTCAGATCCCAAAAATTCAAGTGAAAAAAAATTCGACGTCAAATATTTTGGTGTTTAAAATTCGATGTCAAAAAATTCGGTGTGTAAAATTCGACGTCAAAAATTGCGATGCAGCCTCATCCGGGCTACTCAGACAGGATAAGCAATCGAGCCCTAATGCAATCAAACCGACTTCTGGCCTATCAGAGCCAAGCGGCAAACCCCGGGACAGTGCGGTGAAGCCCAATGCTGCAAACTGTAGGCGATGGATGCAGATGGGAGCAATTCCCGTAGACCCTATGTTAAAATGTCCAACTTAACATCAGAAAATGAACATGTTTCTAGCCTGGATCCACAAAAACATATTCTGTATATAGTTAGATTCCCCCTTCATGACAACGGGACTGCTGGTCCTAGCTCCTCTCTCCTAGCTCCGTTAGCTCCGTGATGCTACAGCGGCTCAGCTCATGAGGAGAACACTACTTGAACTCGGCCATGTTTGTTGGGTTGGTTCCTGGTGGACTATTCGTCATGCAAATATAGGATTTATCTGCGGTTGAAACAGACCGTCCATGAATGCAGTTTATTCGGTAAGTCAACCCTGCGTACTTTATGTTACTGGTGTTTTTATTAAGCTAACGTTAATGAATGTTTAGAGTTGGGGTAGCATTTGAGCAATCGTAGCTCCATCTGTGCTAACGATGCTATGCGTAGCATCCAAGAGTGTATAACATTAAGTGGGATGCTACTGTATACCAAAAGGCTTCTGTGCGAGGTTGCTAAAATAAGGTCATCCTTGTACGTTAGATAGTTAGTTTGCTATTTAGGTTACTGTATGCATTGTTAAGGTTCGTTTAAATTCGCTATGCTCTACTATAGCATAAAATAGACTAGCTAACTTCAACGTATTGTTGAAGAGAGGCTTAGTGTATATTAAATCAACCTCACAATGAAATGTGTGTATCTTTAAAATATGAACGTCACATTTCAAGATAATAACGCTCCCTTAGATATTGTAATATGGTTTGTTGAACTGGAGTTATTTATTGCAGCTAACCGCCTATCCGACGAACGACCCAAACATTGTTGTTTTTAATATTATTACCAATGCCTCTTTTAATTGTATTATCCTCACACTTGAGAAACAGCCTCATCGTGGCTGTAGAACAGAACATGTAACTTAATTCCTGCATTTAAGGACGATGAATAGCGTAGTCAATGCTTTAGTGACAAGGAAATGATTTGTTTAAATATGATATATGACGTTATCTGTGACTTCAGTGGAAATTAAGCTTATCCATTGCATTGCATTTGTTCAATAGGTTTGTGTCTTACCCTTACGTGTGTGATTCATATGAATATGGCATATTAATTTGACTGACTCATGAAAACCTCATCCAAAGTAACAGTAAAATAAAAAGGACCTACACAATAACACTCAAACTGATGCAGTATAAGGACTGTGATATCCAGCCATTTCTGAAGTATAACAATAAGATTATGACCTGTTTTTAAAAGAAGATACAAAGTAGTTTGCATGTAAAGAAGTCTGTAACCCACGCATTTAACTTTACATCTGTTTGTTCAAAGTGTCCTCAAGGTGATCCAGACAGGCTGGACCAGAGGAGGAGAGACAGACCTGGACCAGAGGAGGAGAAACAGACCTGGACCAGAGGAGGAGAGACATATCTGGACCAGAGGAGGAGAGACAGATCTGGACCAGAGGAGGAGAGACAGACCTGGACCAGAGGAGGAGAGACATATCTGGACCAGAGGAGGAGAGACAGATCTGGACCAGAGGAGGAGAGACAGACCTGGACCAGAGGAGGAGAGACAGATCTGGACCAGAGGAGGAGAGACAGACCTGGACCAGAGGAGGAGAGACAGATCTGGACCAGAGGAGGAGAGACAGATCTGGACTCCTAACATCAGAGACCTTCAGCACGGATTCCAAGGTACACCTTTTTCATGCTTTACAAAGAATGCATAAAGTAATGACTCTAATACTCTGATATACATGCCATTAAACATGAGTGAATACTAGATCACCTACACATCAGTGATGTTGAGTGCACTTTCTTAGCTAAAGGTTACATTCACATGTTACCAAGCAACATCACTTTTTTGTTCAACTTTCACATTTCAATGTATTTAAGGCAAATATTATTGAACATAGTGAGAGCTGCGACCCTTTGTCTTTCAGTGAGACAACCGGACAGAGCAAGCTTCCACAGTTGCACTAAGTTTTGATAGCAGTTAAATATTATTTTAATAATACATTTATTTCAATGTTGATGAATTTAGAACGGTTTATTCATAATCTGATTATCTTTGTAGTACACTGTTGGATTTAAAAAACACATTCAAATAAAAAATCATTATATTTATGAACAAACAAACACACCTCTTTCTTAAATAACACACTTGCTCTGCAATAATATGTTTTTTGATATTTCTGTTAGGAAAGGACACGGCTGAGAGACAGGACTGCTACACCATGTTCTCTTTCTCTGAGGGTCCAGAAGAACATCCAAGAGGGAAAGGAGAAGCTGATGTGATGAGATTTAAGAGCAGTACAGGACATTCACTAAGAGACACTTGTATTGTAACACAAAGACCTGCACACTGAATAGTTTTCTAGTCCAACAGGAACTTCATTTGTGTTGTTTTGTGTTTTACGTTGCACCTGTGATTATTGTCAGGCCTATAAAGTTTGGCAACAAAAAAAAGTCAGTTGATCAAATGCATTTGCCTCACTTTGAGCTTCACATCACTTGTGCCTTGAGTTTGGAACGTCATAAATAAATGGTGCCAATCTTCAGTCAGATGTGAATGTGTAATCTAACATTTTCAGTAAGAATAACGGACAAAAGGAGTGCAAATACAATTTATTGAAATGTGAACTAAAAGTTATCAAGCATGAACCATCACCATTTTTTTTTAAATAAAAACGAAATAATATACATAAGTTACACTAAATGTTAATCTGTTAATTGACAGGCCTGTGCAGGTGGTAACAGCTATGCCCAGCATGGGCTAAGTTCTGTAGGTGGTGCAGGTCCTCCTCCATCAGGCCTGGTCCTCCTCCCTCAGCCCTCTCCGGCCAAAGCAACAGACAGGACGTTCATGAAGCTGAGGTTTCCCCCAAAGTCTCTAATCATCCATCCTGTGAATATGAGAGGGGAACAAATAGTGTAATAGATGCTTTGGACAATAAGAAATATAAAGTTAACTGTTGAGTTGCTCAGTTTTTTAGATTGACAGGGTTTAATAACACAAACAAAAGGAGAGAAATAAAGATTGGTCTTTCAATAAATTGTGTTGATTTTGTCTTTTGAATTGTTTGTCTGAAGTCAAGTAGCTAGAACTGTTACTTATAGTTTGAATGATACAGTCTGGTTATAATGTGTGGAGGAGGCATCACAGGTAAGAGCACCATTTGTTGTGTCTGTAAGAGAATATTTTCATCTGATCTGTTTATAGAGTTTCTTATTGTTTTATAGAATCTGTGATACTGCAAACATCTGCTTGTAGTCAGTCAGAGACTCCTCTGTGGGTTGAGGTCACAGGTCAAACGCTTCTCCTATGTCCGTGGGGGGTTGACCTGGCAGCATCTCTTTGAGACAAGCAGACCATTGTCTCGCATCGGCTATTGATTATACGCGGGCTTTCTGGGAGCCCGCCTCTCCTCGTGTTGGTTAGATGTTTTGTGTCTTTTGGTTCAGAGATTACCTTGGTGGAGCACAAGGACAGTGTGAAACTAGGATGATCTCCCGGCCGTACGTAATTGTCTGTCTCTCAATAAATATCAGTGTATTGACAGGCGAGTCCAGTTTCCCTCATTTGATGATGCGCTCAACATTGCTGCAAAGAAGTTTTTACCTCACATTTTGGCGTCACGAACGGTTACCAACAAATCGTCGAGCTGGTGAGTGTAATTTCAAATCTATATTTTGACATTGCCTCGCCAGACTCTGTGATTGACGGTATAAAATTACCTGTGGAACAGATAGATGCAATATTTTTGGTTTCCTCTGTGTGTGTGCACGGCAAATATTCGGAGAGACCTTAAAGAGGGCATCAGTAATGTGGAACTTCGGTTTAAAAGCAATGTAAAGATTTGTACTGAAACGAATCGCCGAATTCTGGAGATTTCAATGGTTTAACTAGTTAAATCAACTCGCCTCGACATTTTCCTGCTGCGGGTGCAGGGTGTGGGTAATTCCCCTCCCCCCCCCCCCCCCTGTGGGGAGCAGCACACACAGGGATAAACAAAGCACAGTGTCGTATCTTCTTAAATCGCACCATTATGAGTTTTGGAACTAAACAGAACTCTTATTAACGGGAAACGTGATACGAAATATTACGTCACGCTGTGTTTCATAACTGAGGGGTTTGTTGAATTTGGCTGTTGTTAAAATAAAGGGTACTGAATTCATTAAAAGTCTCTGCTCTCCGGATCGGGGAGGGCAGAGCACCACTAAATTAGCATAGTGGTTGTTGATTGAGAATAATGTGGTTATTACTCTTCAGCAGATTCCGTTCTTAGAATTAATTAAATTAATTAATATCTCTGCTCTCGGTCGGTTGAGCAGTTTTACCACTACATTTGCATAGTGGTTTTGATTGAGAATAAGGTAGTTTATTGCTCATCAACTGAATTAATGTTTAACAACACAGACTTGTATTTTCTGTTAATCACACCATAAGCTCAAGAACTAAATTGAGCTATTAAATGGGAAGGGTGGTGGCAGAATATTACATTCACACTGTGTTTAATAAACTTACGGATTATTGAATTGGATTTTGTTTTAAAAAAAAAAAACAATAAGTAAAAATAAGTACTGATATTTCCCTACCCCCGCTGAAGTTTCCCTAATTCGGATTAAAATTAAACTGGATGAGTTTAGCTGTCACCTGATATTTGTTGCGGGTTCATGTTTGTTTTGTATAATTGTTTCGTGTTTGTTTGTATATGCCGTCTTGTGCATGTTTTTTAACAACTAATAATTAATCAGTCCACAGCCAAGGTAAAATGAATCTAAATTTCCGCAAAAGGAAAATAAATTTTAAAAAAAAGCCTCTGTTTTACACCCGGGAACCTAAGAGGCATAACTGCGGGTCATCTGTCTGCTCAAATAGGTCAATGTTGTATTATTTGTTTCATTTATTCTTAATCTATGTATTGTATGGTAATAATGAAAATAAAATAACCTAATGTATTGAACACATTCCGAAACAAAGCAGATAAGACAAGACTTAGACACAATGGTGATTGAACCTTTTTGCACGATTGATGCAAAATGAAAACTTTGTCATTATCTGTTTCCAACTGGCCACTGGAATCAGATAATGGATATGAGTTGAAGTTCAATTACAGTTTTAAATATAGTTCAACATCATTTTCTATACTCTGCTTGGTGCTGCAGAAGAAGAAAATAAAATAAAACGCAAGACACGGGGTCAGAGACAGGCGTGACCTCTGGAAGGAGAAGATAATCTGAAGCAGACCACGGCGCGACCCATTGGGGGTTTTATGACCACAGCACAAAGAGGAACATCTAATTGCAGCAGTCAGTTTATAATTTTGCCAGTACTGTTGAGCATTTTCAAAATGTATTTTCATGCCTCTGTGCATGGCTTAGTCTTTCTATCAGTATAGCCACTGGTGTAAAGTAACTAAGTTCATAAACTTAACAAGTACTATACTTGGGCACAATTTTGAGATACTGGTACTTTATTTGAGTATCTAAAATGTTTTGCTGTTTTATTTTTCTACTCCACTACAGTTCAGTGGTAAATGGTGTACTTTTACTCCACTACATGTATTTAATACCTTTAGTTACTTTCAGATGTGGATGAATGATGTGAAATCTAATCAAGTGTTTAATCAGACTTTAGTTCCACCTGGAGTGAATCCACCAGCTACCGTATGCAGTATACAAAGTCATTCAAACTAGCTGCACCTTTACCAGCTTTGAGAACACTTTCATGATCAATCATTATAAAACATATCATATATAGTATTCTGAAATAAACCAATCTGCACAACGACTACTTTTACTGTCGCTATTTTCACTATATTTTGATGACAATACTTTTCTACTTTTACTTGAGTAACATTTTGAATGCAGTACTTTTACTGTAACTTAGTATTCCTACACTCTGGTACTTCTACTTGTACTCAAGAACAAGATCTGAGTACCTAAGCTAACGTTAGCCAGAAACCTTCCATTTTGACACAAAGAACAATGGGGTAATTTCAAAGTAATTCGAAGTAATTCACACAGCCTCTTCCCTATGGGAGGAGCAGCAGGTTCAGCTTCATTTAAATATGTCGCGTAGTTATAGATGGATTTATTTTTTTCATCTCAAGAGAGAATGTGTATTTTATGTTAGTATTTCAAAAATCTCCTGGGGGAGAATCCCCCCAGACCCCCTGCGGGGGTTGGGTTTTCAGCATGTGAACTCTTTCACTTGTGAGGAAATGGCAGGATTGGCTCCAGGTCGCCTTTTTATTTACTACAAGACAAATGTTTTTATTTTATTTTAATTTCATACAGTTCAATTTGGATTGAGACAGGGAAATATTCTAAACCTCACACGTGGCGTTTCACTGACAAGGGGGCGATATAGCGTGTATGTAATTACATTTCAAATACTGATTTGAGCCCCACCACTGTATGGGTTAGCCCTACCATAGATTATCTAACACAAATACTCGGGAGCCGATAAGTCAATAAGTTGCTTTTCGCGACAGGCACACAATAAAACAGTGGAAACAAACATGTGTTTGACTTTCATTATTTAATGAAACTGTGTGCCCTTTATAGTCTGTGTCCAATATTGTGTATTTGTATATATATATTATATATATATATCCTAAATATATGCTAAGGTCCCGCTACGGACACGATAGCAGTCACTTCGTGCGCATGTGTGTAATTAAACCCATGATATCAAAATCTCACTCCAGCCAGGTACCCAAAGTTAGCAACCCTGTCCATACCCCAATTATATTTTATTGATGACAAGTTTGCATCCCTGCCTGTTATCGTTTTCATCACGGAGCTAAAAAAAATGGTGTATTGATTACTGATCTGTGCAAGTCAAATTTGTTAACTGACTTTGGTTCTAATGTTAATGTTAATTTGATTTCAACCCATAAGTAATTATTTAAATTAACTCAACATTCCACATGATGGATTAGTGTTCCACATTTTTCCCACTAATTTGTTTATGATTAGGCCAATGGTAAAGAGAGACATTGATGACCCTGTGTCCTTTTTGTTAGCACGTGGTTCCATTTTGTCTAATGGCGTTGGACAGCTTCACTAAGAGTCACCCAGTTCTACCCTGCTACAGTCCGGCTGAGTGCAGTCACAGAGATGCTATGGCTGCTCTACATGACATTAATGGTTTGGTCCGAGAATGGACACCATTTCCTGCTCCCAGAGAGAATGACGCTCCTCACACTGAATAATACAGCCATTGACACTGTCTCACGTGGGTCTGCTCCCCCCCACCGAGCCATGAACTGGAAGCTGGAATTCTGAACACTTGGAACTGTCACACCAGCACCAACCCTTGGGTCAGTTAGATGAGACTAACGGCTTCACTTAGGGCATATGGGTCAGAAATATGACTCTCGTTACCACGGAGTGGGTTGTTTGTTTTTTTAAGGCTATTCATACTGCTATGCAGAGTGAAGAGCCCCTACTATTTTAACAAATACGCCTGATGTCAGGGGCCTCTTACTGTCTACTTCTGCATGTATTCACATTATATGGACCATGTTTACACCTGTTGAAACTAGGGCTGCACGGAACTCAGGCTACAATACAACCATTTTGTTCTGCTCTAACGATTCAATTTATAAATTCTACATCAAAATAGTTCGTTTTTATTGTTTCCAATGATAACGTCACCTTAAGTGGAGGAATGCAAACCTGTTTTCAAATGTAAGGTTTTGAATTTCTTTGACATTTCTCAGTAATGACACCCTCAGACGCCCACTATCATGTATGCCAGTGGTTCCCAAACTTTGTTGTGCCCAAGGCACACCAAAGGACAAGTAAAAAAAAAATCTCAAGGCACACCTATTGTGAAAAAATAGCCCTTATAACACGTGTTATCACTCATATTATGTAAAGTATCTGTAAATGTGCATAATTATTTACTAATGCCAAATAAAATGTGACAAAGACAACTATATTACGAAATATTTCCGAAATTAATTTGAAACTTTATCAAATTAGGCTTCATCAAAGCAGCAACACACTCATTTACACCAGACAGGTCACAAAATAGAAAATGAGGCAAAGGAAACTCAGCAGAAATTCAGCACAGACAACTGTCAATGCAAGGAAGCTGCATTGTCCATGGTCCGGAACTACAAATTATAAATGTATTACTTTAAAAAATGTAATATATTACACTACTTCGTTACTATCTACATAAAGTAACTCGGTACTTTACTCGTTACTTTCCTCGCCGACCACGTACAAACTGCGCATGCGTGAGTGGCAATAACTTTCCTTACCAGCAGGCGGCGGTAGTCAAGCCCCCAGGTAGTGCGCCGGACTCAGATGAAAATATTCGTGCTGGCCAAACGGCGGTACTACACTTCCGGTTTGGTTGCCATGCCCGAAAACACTTTTCCCATTGACTTACATGGGGAAAGAGTGGTCTGTAACTCGTTGGATAATTTTTTTTTAACTAAATAAACTACCCAGTATGAACACTTGTATAGCCCTTATTAAAAAACATTCGTTCCTCAAGTTGTAAAACATTTGCTAATAACGTTATTCTGAGAGTTATTTCCCTCTGCATTATGAACGCGCATCTAATCCACGGGACCGCGCAGTCCGGCACGTTCATGTTACGTGTCCCGACCAATCAGAGCACACTGTGCTCACAGGGAGGGTGCTGGAGCCAGGCTCTGGCTGGAGCTTTTGGAGCTACAACGAGCGTTAAAGGCAGAGAGTGAAATTCAGTGAATACACGTAGTTTACAGAGATGCTGTATGAGGAACCAATGTGAGTTGCGTTTATCTTTACCCATGGATGCACAATGGGAACGGATCCATATCGTCTTACTGCCATCCCACGGAGCTGTAATAATGGATATATTGCACATGTTTGCTGTAATTCATTGTCATACTACATGGGCTGTATGATTGAATCTTGTACCGTAAATGTTGTATTAAATGAAGTTAATATTACCGATATCACTAGATCATTACTAGCTAGCCGCTAGCTGCTAACTGCCGCCTCGTTCATATCAAATCCATGGCGGTAGTGTGTATTTGTCATTTAATACAGGCATCAACCGGAAGACAGAGAAGAAGAATAGACTGCGTGATATAAAAATAATGGGCATACTTCCACCCCTCGATAGTTATCGCTGACTCAGCCATGTTTATGCAGCACTGCACGTGGAGATGTGGACGCGCAAGTCGCGCAGATTACGTACATAAACCTACAAAGTACTGATATAGTAAATTGAAAAATAAATGATTATTTTTGTGTAGTTATATATTGAAAAAATAATGTATGGTTGTCACAAAATCCCACGGCACACCCGGACTTGCCTCACGGCACACCAGTGTGCCGCGGCACACCGTTTGGTAACGGTGGTAACTCAGATGCTTACATGGATTTGTATGTTTTTCCTTCATATCTAACAGAAATAAGAGAGAAAGAGATGGGAAAGTGAGTAAAGAGGGATGAGAAAGAGACAATAGAAAGTGATGGGGAAGTGAGTAAAGAGGGATAGGAAGGAGGAGAGATATTTGCGAGTTGCATACTCACTCTGAGTTTTCTCGATTAATAGCTTATATAGACAATACCATGCTTAAATAGACTCCTGAGTTATTATTTCATATGTGACAATATGTAAGAAAAGAGGGGAAGAGTCAAATTATATTGAGAAATTGAGAAATTGATTTCATATTGGAACATTCATTTCTCAAACCTATGTTTTATGGAAGAGGAAATGTACTTCTGATAAACTAATCCTTGATCAAACGGTAAATGGTGAATTAATATAACATTTATAATCATTGAGAAAGGGTTATTCCACAGGGACTAGCTCACATTTAACTTAAAATAAAATTTCTCTGCTTTGGACTGATGAGTATATGATTCTTGCATGTTAAATGACTAACACAAACCTTACATTTATAATGTGCATGTCTCAGGAAGGCTCCCAAATCATTCTGAGGGGGCCTATCCTATTTTTGTAATTGAATGATAATGTGCTAATCCATTACCTTGAGTTGTCTGCACTCAGGAAAACATCCCTATCAAGTGTTAACCCAATAACTAGGAGAGCTCTGAAGGCCAAGGGTCAGAGAGAGAGGATCACACTCTGCGGCTGCAGAGAGCAACTTATCCACGGGCAAGGAGGTCGTTCGAGATGAGAGGATTCTAATCTTCAACTTTCTGATGAGATGGGATGCTTCTTCATTTTCGCTCGCAGGACGAGCGATGGCTTCAGAGGCTTAATACAAGGTTTCCATGTTTCATTGGAGGAGCAGATGTTTTCATAACCTCTCCCATCACGGGGGGGGCATCTGGATGTGCCACTTGGAATAGGCAGGTGCACTGCTCTCAAGCAGATAGCAGAAGGAATACAGGCAGATGAGCCTCTGTTTCACTGGGAGATCATAAAGTGCTCACTGAATTGAGCCACAAAAGCAGAGCAATTGGGGGGGATTGAGATATGGCGCTCTGATGAAGAAGAGTTTTGAGCCAATCAGCACCTCAGTGCTAATCTACAGATAATTGAGTTATGGCGCTCTGATGAAGAAGAGTTTTGAGCCAATCAGCACCTCAGTGCTAATCTACAGTATCAGGATGCCTTTACACACCAGACATTCTGTGTCATAAAGAGAGGAGGAAAACATGTCTTCTAGCTCTCGTACAAAGATAACATTTGAATTGAATGACCAGATGATTACAGATGTACAATTAATGATTGTTTTTGTATTCCCAATGAACAGATATGTGTTAAATAGTGGTGATAAATATATTTTATCAGATTACACTTTCACACTAAACTAATTAATTAATTGATATTTTCAGATTTATAAGGTATTGGACAATAAGATATTTCTAATATTATAACAGACAATGTTACTATCCTTAATCATTACCAGGTAAGAACAGATGTTTTGATATTGATTACAGTTGATGCTCTGAATAAAGAACAGATGTTTTGATATTGATTACAGTTGATGCTCTGAATAAAGAACAGATGTTTTGATTTTTTCCTTTTCAGGTCGTTATACAATAAAATGTTTGATTCTTCAGATTGTTAAACATTTTGAGAATTGTTTAGTTTTCCCTTCAGATTTTGAAATGACATAATGATTGATAGTTGAAGTAATGTAATTAATTAAATATCATGCCTTACTCTTGAATAAAGCGTAATGAAGTAAACGTAAAGTAATGTTAAATATTGAGGACACTGTAACTTTACAGATTACAGATTGATCGATTCATCACTGTGAATTTATACCTTAACTAGGAACCTTAGCTGGATCTCTCATGATTCTGATTTAATACCTCAATTGGATTTATTATAAATCCTAAATTCTAATTGTGTTTTAATAAGTAATTGCCTTAAAGTAAATCTTTGAGATGTAAGATGATTTAGAATTTGTGTTTGATGAATGAGATTAACTGAGTGATAAATGATAAAAGATCTTATTTTTGAAACATATATTTTGCTATAATATTGTTGTATTTCATGTGTTTATTATTGTGCCTTTTGACAAAAGATGCCAAGCACTGAAGAGAGATGATTTTTATTATGATTGACTGTGTTTAATCATGGTGATTGAAATGTTTTCAATCTTGTTCTATTTTTTAATGTAATGAATGTATCTGAGCCCACCCAACTCTGAGGACGCTTATTGATTTTAAGTATTGACTGAAATATTCTTAGACTAATGTTAATTGGTTATCAATAGATTGATAAAAAGAGTGAATCTGTAAGAGAATATTTTCATCTGATCTGTTTATAGAGTTTCTTATTGTTTTATAGAATCTGTGATACTGCAAACATCTGCTTGTAGTCAGTCAGAGACTCCTCTGTGGGTTGAGGTCACAGGTCAAACGCTTCTCCTATGTCCGTGGGGGGTTGACCTGGCAGCATCTCTTTGAGACAAGCAGACCATTGTCTCGCATCGGCTATTGATTATACGCGGGCTTTCTGGGAGCCCGCCTCTCCTCGTGTTGGTTAGATGTTTTGTGTCTTTTGGTTCAGAGATTACCTTGGTGGAGCACAAGGACAGTGTGAAACTAGGATGATCTCCCGGCCGTATGTAATTGTCTGTCTCTCAATAAATATCAGTGTATTGACAGGCGAATCCAGTTTCCCTCATTTGATGATGCGCTCAACATTGCTGCAAAGAAGTTTTTACCTCACAGTGTCCACAACATATTGATGTGTGTATTTATTTATCTACTATTTCTTGAATTATTACTGTCAGTCCAAAACAAGAGATTTTGTTTTGGTAACATTTAAAAAAAAAAACATCTCTTTTTCACTACACTATCTTGAATACTTTAGTTTTTACGTCACTACATTTATCTAACAGCTTTAACATTGTAAAGGTGTCACTTCGGACTCTGGGTAATTATGACAGCATGTCCTACTCAGAGCCCTAGAGTCTCTAGGGCTCTGGTCCTACTATTTTGAGAGTTTGAACAAACCAGACCTTCATCTATTAATGTAGAAAATAGTTGGCACATTACACCATTATGAAAGTAATAATTAGTTAGCTCATTGTTCAAAATGAGCTCCAACTACAACAGTTAAGTCAACTCGTGCATCGGTAATAACAATAATCAAATGATATAATATAATAGTATAACTTGTGTCTACTTTAACAACACTTTCCTAATTATACTAGCATACTTTTACTAAAGTAACATTAACATGTTTTAAATGCAGGGCTTTTGTAAGAGAGTATTTCCTATAGTGTAGCATGGTCTACTTGACTTATCTAACCGAAGTGATCGTTACGTTACTTTGCAAACCGTCACCCCCAACCAACCAACCCACACACACACACACACACACACACACACACACACACACACACACACACACACACACACACACACACACACACACACACAAAAGGACACGGTAACGTTGTGATTCACTTCAATTAATGGTAACGGAGCTTGCTAACAGCAAGGCACAAGGCTACTTCACTCATTTAGCTAATGTAAGATACAAATGCTGTCGAGCCCTCACTGCTTGTAAAATAAAGAGCACAAACTGACTGCTTACCCGAGCGGCGAGCCCCGCTGTTCTCCGTCATTTTTCTCCCGGGTTGTTGTGATCACATGACTGACAAAGCCGTGCTCTGATAGGCCAGAAGTCGGAGTTGCATTAGGGCTCGATTGCTTATCCTGTCTGAGTAGCCCGGATGATGCTGCATCGCAATTTTGGACATCGAATTTTATACGTCGAATTTTTTGACGTCGAATTTTTGGGATCTGAATTTGAACATGCGAATTTTTTTCACTTGAATTTTTACATTTTTATTTCACATAGGTAAATTCGGAGCAAAAACATTTAGATACATTATTTTCAAAGTAATTATTTTCAATGCTATAAATTCGGTGTCTAATACAATTCAAATACTTCTGTCTCTTGTTTGCTTCCATAATTGATCCATCATCATTTTATTGCAGTTCAAATACAAATATTTTATGTTAACATTCCCAATGTTACTTTTTTTAACAGGGCATTACGTGCAAATTGAAATTGTTTACAAAATATGAAAATATATTAAAAGATTATACAGATAATACAAAATAGGACCAATGTTGTCAATGGCTGCCTACTCCACTCTCCCCCATCTCATAGAAGTTTCCAAAGATGTTCATAATCATGCTTTTTGGTCTCAATTTTTCTGGCTCTTGCTTTCGGATTGTTAGCTAAACAATGGCTTTGAAGCCAAGTCTTGACATATACCTCTGGTCTGAACTTGTTCAGTGGAGGGCCAACACACTTGATGAAAAGCAAGGCTGACATGCTTTTTACCTCTAGGGAGCTTCTAGTTGTGGTTAAAATGTTCATCTGACTACACCCACGTTCACACTAAGCTGTGGAGATGACCAGAGTGTTCACTGCTTGAAGGAGGGGTTTCAGCTCTTCTGGTGCTGGTGGTATCATTTCATCAACAGTTTTGAGTCTTACCAGCTAGCTAACACGAGAGAAAAACGTAGCTAAACTCCAAACTAAGTTGTTATTGCTGCTTATATCCATAGATTCCACCTTTGGTGACTAAAGTAATGAGTAATGACTAAGATTACTGACTCTTGACTTACCTGAAATGTTATTTTTAGTATTTTTAAATATGAAGTCCCTCAGATCGCGTTGTCCTCCTGGTCGCTTGGCCATTGTGATGACCGTTACCTGCGCTTCTGGCATCGATCAAACAGGCGCATCACCGCGCTCTGGCGCCCTCTAGGGCACTCGCATAGTATAGCGTCAGTGACTTGGTAAAAATGTCATTGCGTGTGTGCGTGCTCCCTCGCCCACAGTATTTTACTCAAAATGCCAAAAATTAATGTTGAAATAGCAGTAATACCAGTGCCACGTTCATTGATAAAATTACATAAGGGATGGAAAGGGGGAATGGCAGTTTTAGAAGGGGGGTGATTTTGACCGTTTTTATTTCAGGGGGGATGCCATCCCCCCTCATCCCCCCTGAACTCGAGTACTGGTGGTCGGTCATGCTAGCAGGCACTTTATGTCAAAAGTGTTGGTAACTGAAGAGTTAAAGTAAAATGTGACTATTTAAGCTTCTATAATAACTTAAAGTGTATCATGAATAAGCTATTGCCTGTCAGTTTTGCAGTCAAGGACTCAAATCTAAACTTTTTTTACGAGCCTGCAACGTTGCTGCTTCTCACTCCGCCATCTTGAAGTTGAAGGGCATGTTGAGAGCTGTACATACACAAAAGGGGAGTTAGTCGGTTCCGTAAGAGCCAGCATGCGGGACCGGGATTCTGGGATTTGTAGTCTTTCTAGTTGCGTATTTTTCATAGTCTTATATTTCAACAGTTTTACGACAAACTGTGATTTGTTTGACATGGAAATAATTGTTTAAGATTGACAAGCATCATATGTGTAATTCATGGTACAATTCAAACGGGATCGAAAGATAATCTTTCTCTCCCCATTGACTTCAATACATAATTTTTCCGAAATAAGGTCCCATGGGTCGGAAGTAGATGGGCGGGACTTCGCCTCTCTATAGTCAGTCAGGTCGAACCGGATAACTGCGGGGCCCCGCTTGTTGCCCCTTTCACACTAACGTGGTTCCAGGGCCGGTTCGGAGCTTGAGCCTGATAAGCACCGTTTTTTCCTGTTCACGCCGCAGCGGAGACGGCTCTTTTCCCCCGAACCGAAAACCGGTTCTTAGCAAGCTCGAACAAATTTGGGATTAACCTGAGCTAACAGTTTATGGAGAGTACGGCAAATACAAGTTGTATCAAGCATTAGCGCTGAGCAAAGTGAGAACGCAACCACACACTTTATAAAGTCAGGCAACACTAACCGGCTTCGTGTGATTATGTTTATTTGTGCCTTACTTTGACCATCCGTTCGCTGTTATTGATCATTGTGGAGAGCATGCAGGCAGACGTTTTGTTTTGTATTATAGCAGATCAGATGGAATCAATACATGGGCTGCACAGGTTGTCATGTCCAACTATCACAAGTAGAATCATAATGAAAAATACGCCGGTAAAATGTGCCTGTAGAAAACGGCTTATGCCACAATAGGAGAGCAACAAGTAATCAATGGTCAGTTTAGCTTCGGTTGCTATGCTAACATCACCCATTTTATACCAGAGAAACGTTCATAACAGCGTTGTGATGCCAGCCAAACAGCGTCAATTCATACTGAAACACATTCACTTATGGGGAATTGGGGGATATGTAAGCTGCTTGTGTGACAGTCAGACAGTGAATACTTTACAGCGGCCGCTGCTGTGAGTTAACGGGAGAATAAACTCCAGTGGACGAGCAGCACAGCGGTCGGTAAATGCCGCTGAAAACACATTAATAAACGATGAACCACGGCACTCTGGAGCAGCAGGCACGTGCACACATAGACATCAAAGTGGGCTTGAGCCCCTGCCCTTTTCTTACTCCAGAGAAAGTGCCCTTCCCCCCCCCTTTTAAAAAAAAATAATATATATATATACTGCTGTTTGCGCACAGTTTCCCTTTCCAAAAATATATTGATTGAATACAAAATAAAAATATCAGGTCGGGAAATTAGACTGTGAAGTTCCGATGCTCTCTCTACTATCCCTCCCTCCCTCCACGTCTCCTGCACAGCGGTGCGGACATCGGCAGTCACTTCAGACAGACAGGTTGCAGCACCTCCCACCTTACAGTCCCATGTTATGCCGGCTTTTCTTGGCTTATTTTGAAGGTGAATGGTGATGAACAAATGACTAAGCTGCCAGTGCCTCGAGTTTACAGCTAATTAGCCAAAAGACAAAAAAATATATAGCTAAAGGTCCCATGTCATGGCCATTTCTACTGATCATAATTCCATTGTTGAGGTATACTAAAATAGATTTATATTGTGCAATTTTCCACACTCACATTGGTTTCTCATACAGCATCTCTGTATGTGTATTCACTTTCTGTCCGAAACGGCTTGTTGGAGCTCCTGCCCCCCCCCCCCCCCCTCCCTGTGAGCCTAGTGGCCGTCTGCGAGACAGCGAGACACAGCGAAACCCAGCCCAAAACCATGCCCAAAACACACACACACCCGCAGCCTACATATATATATATATATTTTAAATATATTACCAAGTGGTTTAATGTACAACCCACACAAGTATCATGCTAAATTAAGCTCTGTTGCTTGGATATCACTAGATCCTGTTACAGCGTAATATAAAAGTACATAACGATTTATGTGTAAATTAGCATACTAGCTAGCCGCTAGCTGCCGCGGCCGCCTCGTTAATATCAAAATCCATCATATAACAATCCAGTAGGCTATCATGCTGTCATGAACGTGCGGTGCTGTTACGTGTACAAATTGACGTGCTTAATGTGAACGAGCATTTTGGGGGGCGTGGTTAAAGTTGTGCATGCTCTATGAGCGCACATACGGGTACTTCTCAGGCATGACGGGTAATCTGTGACGTTTCGCTCTCTCAAAAGTTGGGCCATTTTATCTTCATGCGCCAATGAGCAGCTCTCATAGGAATTAATGAGGCCCGCCTCCCACGCTGTATCCAGTTCTTATTATACATCCATGGAGGGAACCCATGCGCAGCTTATACTTCCGGGTTTTAGGACGCCTCACTGCACCTCTCTCGTCTCCTCTTCACACCATGGATGTATACACTTTTCGCGGCACACGTACTTACAGCCAATCAGCTCTGAATTATGTGAGATGACGCATGGTGGGGATGGCAGCTCAGTGCCCCTATGGTTGTCACTACCCGATCTGCAGCCCTGCCCTATCTGCAGTCCGCATGTGCGAGATGGTCCGCCATATTTGACAACTACATACGGCAACTCTAATAGGACACTTGACACAGTGGCGTTTGGCAAAGCAGAAAAAGAACACTCAAAAAACCCGACAATATTAATCTGAACGAGAGAGATGTTATTATTATTACAACGTGACTTCACTATTATTGAACAACTCCTTTTATTGGGTCATTTTATTGGGTTAAGTACATTGTCAGAATAAGTGAGAAATTGATTGACAGCTATCATACATACTGAAGAAATATTGACTGTGAATGTATGCAATATGTATGGCATTCATAATTTATATCTAATTACATTAACTGTGAATGTCCTTCATTTTATTTCAAATAAAATAAAATAACAAAATATTTTTATATAGATATTTGAGACGTTTATGACTCGCGTATGCAAGATGCAAATCGGGCAGCCGTCTAGACATCAAATGTCCTATTAGAGTTGCCCTATGGAGTCCAATATGGCAGACCATCTCGCACATGCGCACTGCAGATAGGGCAGGGCTGCAGATCTGGTAGTGACAATGGTCATTATTTTTTTGCCACACACATTACATTGAAAAATACTCTGAGCATGCGCAGTGTAGTTTTTACAGTCACCATTCACTTAGACAGTGAGAGGGAGGGGCATGATCGGGTTTTGTCCCACATGGCTCAAAACGTCTCAATAGGCACACACATAGACACTAATTAGAAGAACACAGACTAAAACAGCAATATACAGACGAATCAGATGATTAAATATGATCTTAAAATATATTTTATATATTTTTTTATTTATTGTTTTGCATTTCTTTGCATTTTTTTGTAATCATTATTTGTAATACTTTCTGCTGACACTAGGTGGGGCTATTTGGGATCAGTATCACAAACATACACAAAAACACAAGAATTGATAAGTTTCAGTTTTTGTGGATGGAAATGTTGCATTTTAACATGGAGATTTTAGAAAAAGTATTTTTGAATCAGTGATGGGATGGGGCACATCCTTTTTGGCTCTCGTTATACTTTCAAAACAGAGTGAACAATATTCACAGCAATAAGACAGAATAAAGCAGCATAGTCTCCTTTCGCATGACGTGGAAGTGCTCTAGGAGGATGCTAAAGGGTAGTTTCATCTCCTTGAATAGTCAATGTTTAATTTCTGGAAGGTCATAATATCAATATCCGCCTTTGCGGACCACTAGGGGGCCGCGGCCCGCAGGTTGGGAACCGCTGGTATATCAATTTTAAGCTTGGAGGTGTGAGTGGGATGCTAGCCCAATATAAGGTCGGTGTCAGCGTGAATTATATTGTAAGTGCTACAAAATGTAAAAATGATACCATGAAGCGACGGAAAGTCGGCTTAAACCCGTCCTGTTTATTTGTTTGTTTGTTTGTTTATTTATTTAAAGGACAGTGCACATTAATTTACATTGCTGTAAATGAGTCAGTATTAGCCAGCAGGCTAATTTTCAACTGTTGTCCTTGGCAAGATGTTAAATGACCACAACAAGACTAGAAAATAAAAACATCCTGAAGTTTAGGATTCAAACAATGCCAGTGTATTCACGTCCCAACTAGCTTATAACCCGTTGTGTTCCATTTTGAGCACCTCCTCTTCTTACATTGATTCCAAAAGAAGGCCATATCAGTATAATGGAATAAATATATGGAAGCTTATCATCGACAGAAATATTCACCCCTTTCTTTATATTTAAAAAGCACTTAAAACAGTAACAATCGGCTGTTATTAATTTGAGTTAACCAGGATTGCTAACGTTAATAATGTAGTAAGACTCAATGGCTGATTATCGTGTTGATTTAAAAAAAAAAAAAAATGCAACAAGTTGTCGTTTAAGGGAGGTAATGAATTGAGCTAAGCCAACAGGCTGCTTATGGCAGATCATTTGTTTAATTAGTAATTGAACTAGTTTATTTCAAAATAATGTCAATCTGTGCTTTAATTCAACTGTCTGGATATGTTATATTTCAGGTAACCAGAGTACAAAACAGAATAGCATTAAATGGTGTAATGTTAATAATAATGCTAATCACAAATGTGTCCGCCTTAATCCAGGTTTTCAAATACTTTTTTTATTTTAGGATGTTTTTTAGGGAAAAGGTTGTCCCAGAAAACTTGAGCATACATAAGTTGCCATTGCTGTTTATATACAGTATGGATATATTTAGTTAAATGGAAGAAATCCAATTTAAGGCAAACATTTAAAATAGTTCATAGAGGTATCATATCCAAACTCAAACTTAATCTTGTGTCACACTTTGACTTTTGTTATTGGAATGGAAAAATCCCAGACAAAACATTAAGAGGCGTTCTGTTAATTCTGATTACATTTATTGTTTTTGGCTATTTTTCTTTTCTTCAGATTTTCACACATTGTAACAAATAAGAAACGAGGATAGCATGATTTTATTTTATTTCCCTTCTCATCTTTCAGGAAGTACATTTGTCTCTGAATATCTGTCCGATATGTTTTTACCCTTTTCCCATTCTGGCCAAGTTTGAGCATCATGGATTCTTTACTATTTATGAATTAAACTCTCTCTTAAAGGTCACCTATAATGCAATATTTAGGCAATAGCATAGGTCTCAGATATATAAAAATGTATAAAAAACATGTCTATGAAGTGTTTTGCTCAAAATACCAACAGATCACCCATTCTAGCCATGCCTCATATCCCTCTATTTCACTTCCTGTTACTAAAGTGCTGATTCGGGGCATAAAGCTTTAAAAAAAAAAAAAGAGGGGGCGGAGCTTATGCCTGCTCATGCGGACCTGGGGCCTCATTTATAAAGGGATATACGCTCAAAAGATGGCATACGCCAGTTTCTACGCAATGTTTGCGATTTATAAAATACTAACTTGACGGGAAAACGTGCGGTCCTCCCATAGACTGTATATATAAACAAACTCTGACCTATGCGTACGCACTAAGCACAAAAACGGGAGAGACGAGAAACTGCGACACCGTTGGCAGAAGGAAGAATGGAGAGAAATATGTGGAAATATAATACCATAAATAAAATGTTACCTCTCATTTATCAAATATGAAGAATTCATTTTCAAACATTGATTAAAGCCAATCTTAAAATGATTAAACAAACGCCTGTTTGCGACTCCTCAGTGCACACAAAAACATAACTTGGAGAAATAAATAAATACGGATATGTTATTGAAAACCACCTCGAATATGTTGTGTTAATGTTATGAAATGTTTTCTCATAAATGATGCGGTAAGCAGAAGGACAGTATTACGTCTAAACTGACGCCGTTTTGCATTTCTATAGGTTGTAGATACGAGCATGGTTTTATATAGCCTACTATCATGTTTAATCATGTTTTATGCCGTTTGCCAAGACTTGATAAGTCGCTCGTAAAACACAGGAGGTATGGAAGCTAAGAACACCATATATGGTAAATCGTACAGCTAATATAACACAACCAGTGGCGTTTTTATATGTACAAAAGTGGTGGGGCACACAAAACTTAGATGTCTATATATAAGCTTCTGCAGTGAGGTTCATGGCTGGTGAGGCTCTGACTCTTCAGGTTTACAAATATTATATTTTGACCTAAATCTAAATATAATATTATTTTCAAAAGCTTTTTTTGTCTGATGCTTCAATTAATTTTAAACAGACAGTTCAACAAAAGGATACCCAAAAAATGTAATTGTATCATTTAAATATTGAATTGTTCTCTCTTAGTAAGATCCCATTTTCAATCAAATTGCAGTCTTACCTTGACATGAAGATGAAGTCCATTTGCCTATCCTTCTGGACAAAAATCTCTATTACTTTTTTGTAAAAGTCATCAATTATAAATCATAAATCTGATCTAATCAATAGATTTATGATTCGAAAATTATAAAAGTAGGGTAGACATGTGGATATTATCCGGCTGAACAAAACGTGCATTTATCTAACAGGTTTGTTTCCCACAGATCTTATTTGGAGCTATTTTCTAAAATCCTATGGAGAAATATCATTGCTTTTTTGTGGAGGGAAGCCATGCGCAGTTTATTTCCGGGTTGTAGGACGCCTCACTGCAGCTCTCTCTCCTCCTCTTCACACACCACACTTTTCGCGGCACACGTACTTGTACAGCCAATCAGCTCTGAATGATGTGAGATGACGTATGGTGGGGATGGCAGCACTATGCCCCTATGGTCATTATTTTTTTGCCACACACATTAAATAGGACAATACTCTGAGCATGCGCAGTGTAGTTTTTACAGTCACCATTGCCTTAAACAGGGAGAGGGAGGGGCAGGATCGGGTTTTGTCCCACATGGCTCAAAACAGCTCAATAGGCACACACTGTAGACACTAATTAGAAGAACACAGACTAAAACAGCAATGTACAGACGAATCAGATGATTAAACATGATCTTAAAATATATTTTATATATTTTTTAATTTATTTTTTGCATTTTTTTGTAATCATTACTTTTAATACTTTCTGCTGACACTAGGTGGGGCTGTGCCCCACCTGCCCCTAATGACCAGTCGCCACTGAACACAACACATTAGTTGTATTTCCTTTAACTGGTGGATATAGGGTTGCTGCGGGGGGGGGGGGGGGGGGGAGACACAAAGGCTGCAGTGGAGACGCTGCGCACAGCTGGAACACAAACCACCAAATACAAAAACTAAATTTAGATCCAGTCGTCATGACTCCACACCGGGGGGGTTCCCCGTTCACTTCTTACAGTTTCTCATCAAGGGGGTGTCTCCTGTCCCCGGTACAAACACACTGCCTGAGGAAGGCTAGCTATGTGTATTGTTTTTGTCATTAACATTTTTCGGGCCATTTATTTATTTATTTTGGTGACGATCCGACCTCCATGCTGCTACTCTGGTTCAAACGGCATCCACCAAACAATATGATTACATTACATTACATTACATTTAGCTGACGCTTTTATCCAAAGCGACTTACAATAAGTACATTCGACCAGGAAGACACAACCTTGAAAAAAACAGAATCATATAAGTACATCAGGTTTCATAGAGCCAAACATTCCAAGTGCTACTCAACTGGCTTTAGGTAAGCCAGTCCTTTATTAGTATAAAAGTGCTTCGTTAATAGTTCTAACGCTCGAAGTGGAGTCGAAAGAGATGAGTTTTCAGTTTGCGCCGGAAGATGTGCAAGCTATCTGCCGTCCTGATGTCAATGGGGAGCTCATTCCACCATCTTGGAGCCAGGACAGCAAACCCACGTGTTTTCGCCGATGGGAACATATATATATATATGATAAATCATATTGTTAGAGGTAAATTGATCTCGACCTCCCCAAAATAACCAAAATCTAACACGGTGTGAGATGTCTTTTTTAGCTGTTCTGTCGTCATTTCCTGCTATCTTCTTCATAAAGTCAGTCAAAATGAATGAATGAATGGGCGTTTCTTTGACTATTTATAGGCAAATATGGGCGTTACGTGAAGCCCGCAAAAGCTGCACCGCATTTCGAGTCGGTTGTGATTTATAAAGGGAAACCGGCGTAGGAAGTGCTGTACGCACTTTCCTCGCCGGTGCGCAATGTTTGGTGAATCGGAAAATGTCGGAACATTTCTGTACCTATTTTTTGGATTTCTACTACGTAAGCAACCTTCCCACGTGAATCCTACGCACGGCGTTATAAATGAGGCCCCTGATGCGGACCCAGCAGATACTGTCTAAAATAAATGCTGCTGTGATTAAACGCAGTGGCGTTTTCTCCTGGAGGCCAAGGGAAGCCAGGCTTCCCCTGTTTTTTCGGATTGTAGTTATAATTTTAATAAATAAATAAAAACACTTCGTTTATTTTCGGAAATTCTTTGTTGTGTGTTGCTGCCGGCCCATCTCTCCCCCATTCTCATTGAGTATTTTACAAAGAGTGAAACAGCGCCCCTCTAGATGTTATGGTGAAACAGTTGATTGCACTCTCTATTGCGAGAGGAGGCCAGCCGAAATTGGCTTCCCTTGGTGAAAGAAAATGGAGGGATTGACCAATCAGACAAGGCTCACGTCATGCCCCTGGCAACCTGTGATTAGTCAGGGCCATGCCAAGGGAAGCCAGAGGTGGCTGGCTTCCCTTGCCTCACAATCCAATCAAATCGCATCAACTGTTGCAGTGACGCGTCCTAAAACCCGGAAGTAAGCTGCGCTCGGTTTCCCTCCACAACAAAGCAATGGGATTTCTCCATAGGATTTTGGAAAATAGCTCGAAATAAGGTCAGTGGAAAACGAACCTGTTTGATAAATGCACGTTTTGTTCAGTCGGATAATATCATTATAGTTTATTGTATCATGATTCATGACCCAAGAGATACTCCACAAACTATAATTCAGCATTGAGTTTTGATTGTGTAATATTGCAACATTTGACAATTAAATACAAAATATCCATGGCTAAAATATTAAAATATTGTGTATACACTTAATCCGTTGATCCATTTATTAGCATTACATGGCCATGGTAATAGAAAATTATAAATGTGGATGAATTGACTGATAATCTCTGTGCGCTTACACAACAATTTACACAATTATAAAACAAAAAAAAACCTATTGATAGAAACATCAAACACATGTTTACAAAATCAAAGATTTGAAGGCAAAGCTCATCAATCTCTTGCATTCTTCCAGAGATTAGCTTTAGCCATGTAGAAACAGTCATGTCACAGACAGCAGCAAGGCCTCAATATGTTTTCATACCACATCCTTTTCACATGTTATTGTATTCCCATACTGTGGAAGTCATGCTTTTAATGCATACATGCCAATAACAATGGGAAATACACCTTCAAATGGTATGTAGTACTTAATACAAAAAGGTTCCACACTTCTTTCTCATTGTGGACAGAAGGCACTGGCCTTTACTCATAGCACACATCAATCAAAGTCATCAAATCAGAGCTCTTTTGCAGTATAGTTGGCCTGCTACATGATGCTCACCACACAAAAGAATACACTTCATTATGTGGTAATCCAAATGTTGAGGCATTTCTTTCCCTTACTCAAAGTGGAAGTGCAAAATAAGTCAGAATAAATAAATGTAGGACATAATGGAATCAAAAATCAAGGTGTTGCTCTCTGCAATACTGTGTCTCTGCTATAAAGAGGGAATTCAAATAAATCAACATTTGAGATGTCTCAGATTGTGGGGGGATTGTGTCACCAGCAGTGTTGGGACTAACGCGTTACAAAGTTACTAGTTACTTATTCCCATTAAGTAACGCCGTTATAGTTACTGTAATTTAAATGGGTGTGTTACTGCGTTACATTATGTGATGGAACTGAACCGAATCTCCCTGCGGATGTAATTTACAGGCGAATACAGCGATGTTTTCTCACAGTACCATGGAAAAGTGAAAGTAACCAGAGAGGAGTGATGATTGGTTCACGCGGGGTAACGTTTCAGGGTAAGCCAATCAGAGACAGAGTTGGGCGGGTCTTGCCTTATGGGGAAAGTATCAGCGAGAGCAGCAGCGCATTTGCAACTTGGAAATATAACCACTATTTTCAATTTGTGGGGATAAAGGACACAACAAATATTACGGTAAAATGTGAACTGTGTGCAGGACAGAAAGCATTGTCCACATCGAAAAACAGAAATGCCAATCTCCTGAAGCACCTAAGTAATGTACATGGGGCTAAACAACTAGTCGCCAAAGACCCCACCGTCTCAACCACCGGCAATGACCCATCTAAACAGCCAAGTCTTTTTAAATCGCACTTTTGTGTTTTATTGTTCCACTATTTCATAATGATAATTGCTACAATGATGGGGAGTTGTCTTTTCTCTTACTGTGCCACAGAACAACACAAAAACTTGTATTTTTATTGTTATTATTTTTAAAGTAAAGTAACTTGTTACTAGTTACTTTTACAATTTAGTAACTAATAAAATAACTAGTTACTTTTTTGAGAGCAGTAACTATAACTATTACTTTTTAAAAGTAACTTGCCCAACACTGGTCACCAGTGATCTAAAAAGGTGAGGCCTGGAAGAGAGTCCTCCCCCAACTACAGCTTACTGGTCAGTGCTTTAATGGCAGCCATGTTGTTTGGTTGTATAATAGTGTTTTAGTAATTACACCCCACAGATACCTGGGTATTATCGATGATTTATGGGGTGAAATGTTTATATCTTTTTTCAAAGCCTTTGGAAAATAAGCAGCTCAACATCCCTTTCTCTCAAATGTAAACAATGTCACTACATGCATAAATAACGCCAAATAAATAATGATGACAAATAAGACACAAATTGATAAATAAAACACAATACGCTTTCACACCGCAGTACTTTTCCCACAAAGGTTAATCAGAACTTAGTTCATGAGAACTCTTTAGTTCTCATGAACCGCTCCCATGTTTTCTTTTGTGTTGCCATGAGTTAGTCTCTCTGCGTTTCTGCGCTGGGCTAATGCTAATGCTAATGCGAGGATAATAAAATGGCGGCTTCACAAAACTTTTTGGGGAGTTTTACAGGGCGTGGTTTGCAATCCGCCCAGCCAATCAGACATAGGAACCTTTTTCTCCCACGAAAGTACCTGCTCTCTAGCAGGGACGGAAAAGGGGGTAAAAAAGTTCTGATGAATGATCATTTTAGTTCCAGCTCTTTTTGGTGTGAACGCAACATTTCTGAACTATATCGGAACTAAAGTGGGAAAAGTACTGTGGTGTGAACGCGCCTAATGCCTCAAAGCACGCCTTTGTCAAAATGTTACTCAGCTGCATTAGATGGAGTTAGGCAGGGATCAGAATGACGGAGGGAAGACAGAATAGCAGCCCAAAAAAAGATTTAAAGTTATAGTAAAAAGGGAAACACATTGGTTTAACTGCAGATGTATTCAATTAGAAATGGGCATACCGATGAATTATGTCTGAATTAGCATTATGATGCAACAGAAGTGAGTTTATTTACACAAAAAGGCAAATTCATGCTTGGTGTCTTGCAGAATTTGAATGTACATTCGCCCCTTGCATGAATGTGTAAGTCTTTTCTCAGGAGTTTGCTTTGAAGCTATGTTCAGACAGGAGGAATCATAGTCTGAAAAGTTTGTTGTTTTCAACAATATTTACACAAGAGGAAGAGCATAAGACTTACAAAATGGAGGAAGGCCAAAAAGGCAACATTGGAGAAAAAACACATATGAGCACCACAGTTTGTTGTCTGTCGGACAAAAACGTATCACTATATTATGTGCGTATTGTAACAGCGACAAGAAATGTAACAATGGAGGTTGAAGATTGTTTTTGAATCAGTCGTTTTGGATGTTCCCCGTCCTGTCTGAACATAGCTGTCACGAGTGGAAGATATCGATGTATAACAATCAACAATCTTTGACGTGAAGATGAGTCCATGGCGCTACATCAAGGAAGGTGCAACAGTTTTATGTGCATCCAAAAAGAGGAAGAACAGCAGGTCCACTGCAGGACGGTGAGGAGGGGGTTTTGTTTGCAGGGGTGGGGGGTTACTGCATTATCCAGGCATGGTGAACGCTGAGTATGGAACATGTCACCGGAGCCTGCTGTGAGCCATGAACAGAAGCACCTTGCGGATGCCACTGAGGCGATCCTTCAGAGAGGTGAGGGCCAGGAAGGGAAGCTGGGCTCGGCCCTCCAACGGAAGAACTGCTAGCAGCCACCAGCACCACAGGGGGCCGTTAGGGCTGTCCTGAAGGAGGAGGAGAGACAAAGAAAGGAGAAATATTAGGAGGTGTGTTTCAATTTGGGTCTCATGAGAATAATGGTTGCTTTAACAGGGCCCTATGATTTTATAGATGAAACACAAGTTTAATCCCAGAACAAATGTATGTTAAAAGGCCATTGAGGATATTGCCTTCAGGGATTGTGGTGTTTTGATGAATGTCTGTTTCCGTGTTTGGACACAAATATTTGTCCTTGTTGATGTGCAAATAGAGCTAGGAAAATAAAAACTGATCTGTCAATTGAGCTGTTGAAGGTTTTATCTCATATCAATTATCGTATTGTATATTATCGAATCATATAGCATCGGATCGTATAGTAACATTATTAGATTTGATAGTATAGTATCATACTATTATTGGATTTAATAGTATAGTGTCATACTATTATTGGATTTAATATTATAGTATCATACTATTATTGGATTTAATAGTATAGTGTCATACTATTATTGGATTTAATAGTATAGTGTCATACTATTATTGGATTTAATAGTATAGTATCATACTATTATTGGATTTAATAGTATAGTATCATACTATTATTGGATTTAATAGTATAGTGTCATACTATTATTGGATTTAATAGTATAGTGTCATACTATTATTGGATTTAACATTATAGTATCATACTATTATTGGATTTAATAGTATAGTGTCATACTATTATTGGATTTAATAGTATAAGTCCAAAACATGGTTTCAGTGGTTCATTTTGATAGAAAGACACATTTGAAAGAAGTATGAATATTTTCGTTGTGCCTTTGTCAATTGTGTTTGTGTTTACCTGAAGTTTAGAGTCTTTCTGAGGCATGGGTCCAAAGTGACCTTCAATGCGTTCCCTCTGCTCCTTCTTCAGGGAGTTGACCCACACCAGGGCCTGGTCGTACACCGAGTCGTGTAGAGACTGCAGCTCACGCTCCGCCACGCCCTCCACCTACACACACACACACACACCATTTGAGTTAGATGAACCTATTCTGGTAATTATCTATCAAGCTTTACTTCTCAATCCTCTCCCTTTCCCCTTCATACCTTTACATCCTCCAGGTACTCTATATCAGCTGTGTTGTATCCGTCCCTCTCGCGGTGCTGGATGACTTTAAACCTCCGCATGCCGATGGTGTCCACAACTGAGCGGCCGTCGGAGAAGAACTGCACATCCCGAATCTCCAACAAGCACCCGTAGTCTGCAAACCTGGAGGCAGATGGAGAAATGTCATCATCAGTATGGATACACACCTTTATAGATGTGTGTTAGAGACGTAATAACCAATTACACAGAGGTAGTTTCCAACACTGACCCTTTGAGGTCGTTTCCCAGACACATGCCAAAGCAGTTGGTTCCCGCCTCGATGCAGCGGCGGATCATCAGTCTGTAGCAGGGCTCGAAGATATGGAGAGGGCACGGCACAGTGGGGAAGGCCATGGTGCACACAAATATAGGCACGTTCTTGTTCAGACTGTGGAGAGACAAGAAGAAAGGACCAAAGGTTTAACGGGGTGCACAGCAGGTACAAGAACATGTATATATACAGACAGAGGGTGAAAAGAGGTGCTGCAGCACAGGCAGTATGAGAAAAGAGCTTTTTGAACATTAAAGCGTGTAGACATGTCCCACTAGAGACACTACTAATATGAACCTGAAAATGAGCGTAATATGTCCTCAATCTAGGAACAACTGCTCAAACTTTGTTGCATCATTCCTCAAAACTAATCTTAAGGCGACATGTAAAAAGCAAAAAAACAAAATACTGGCTAAATATGAGAAGAGAATCATTGGCTTCAGTAAGGGGACACTGGAGGCCTGAGGTGACGCACGCTGAGAGATCAGTGTGTCACATTGTAGGTCAGTGGGTCAAACAACAGTACATGATATTCACAGAGCTATGTCAGTCCACTGTGAACCATAATCTGTGATAACAGTCAAATAAAACCTGAGGATAAGACACTGGAGAGCAGAAGAGGACACACACTTACTTGGAGAGCTCTGCCATCTCGTCCTGGTGGATTTTCTGTCTCTCTTTGAGCTCTGAGGGGAAATACCTCAAGATGAGCTTCTCAATTAGCACTGTCTTACAGTACTGCCTCTGGACCAGGAACTGGGGAGAGACACAGACAGAAAGGCTCTTAGAAACGTGTTTATCGTTGCAGAAACATTTTGCAACAATATTCATGTAGAGGCTTGCTTTTCATTTTGCCTCGTGACATAATCCGTTTGTGTTTGAGGCCCAGAAAATGACATATTGAGCGGTTAGGTAACAGCCATGACATAACTGATCCAAATGAAACACAGTTTGGGCACCAAAGTCCTTTTGAACATATGGCATTTCCACTATCAGTTACATTCATGTCATTGCAAAGTGTTTTAGTTCCATAGCAATCTCTGGCACCATGCTACCTCATATCAAATAACCCCAATGAGTTCTACAGTGAAGTCAATGGTTTACATTGGGGAAAATAGATACTCTGAGTTATGATGTTGACATGGTTTTAGTGCTAATATACTGGATCAAGTTTAAATAACATTGTTAGAAGGGGAATATTACCTCTGAGAGCTCCTCTTTACAGAGCGGACACTTTGGGTTGTGGTCCATACATCGCTCCAGACAGCGAAGACAGAACGTGTGACCGCACGACGTCGTCACCGGCTCGTAGAAAAGTCTGGGTGGAAAACACACGGAAAATACAATTAGTCAAAACCATAGAGACAAGAGTATTACTTCATTGTATTCTTGAATGGAGCGACTGTCATGAAACCCAATGTCCCATGTGATTAATCAAGTATTCAGATGTGCTGCATGGTGGGTGTCTATAAGGATTTACAAGCTGTACATCTCACCTCATACAAAGAGAACACTCCAGATCTGTCGGGTCCAAGACATCTGCAGAACTCATGAGATTCTTAACTTCTGCTGGCTCTAAATGGAGACATGATCACATACAAGATAAGACACACTTGCTGCTGCTTGAGAGAGTGCATTCGTGCGTGTGCACAAACTAAGAAGCTCACCAGATTTTGCTCTCTTGTGATCTCCTCTTCCCTCCTGTCCTCCCTTCTCCTCTGTGCTGCTCCATTTTCTTTTAAGGTGGAAACTGTGGTCCGGACTCCTGACTTCAGGCTTCATCTGACCTTTGCCGTCACCAACGTCTGATCTCTCAGGTGCCAGAGACATGAGGCTGGGATTGAACATCTAAGAGACAGATGGAAGGAGAAGATAATGAATCCTCACGTCCCCTCAGTGTTTTTGTTTATATAACTGCTGCCAGCTGGAGGTGGAGCAGCTCTTACCTGGGAGGGCGTGGTGATGCTGTTCTTGATGTGAGCTCTTAAAGAAAGTATGTTGGTGTAGTCGGAGATGTGTTCAGGGACCTGATCTGTAACCGGAGCCAGGAGATCACTGAGGAGCTGAGAGAAGACAATAAACAGTGATGTGATTATTCTGCTGACATTTAAAACAATATTATAATATATACTCTTTGCTGATGCAGTATGTCATGTTCTCCTTTCAAAAATACTACACAAAACAAAGACAAATGTTTGACACTGAATATGACTGTGGGGTCCTTCAAATTAACGAAAAGGTGTACATTTTTCTTTTAAATAAAACTATTTTTTTACGTTATTCTCATCAGTGAAAAATAAATATAATCTATAATAAATATAATAGGAAATGTTTGACATACATGACATGATGAATGAAAGATGGAATACATATGTTTTGAATTGATATGCATCTGTAGGTGTGCTCTATAATGTTGTGCTCACCTTGTGAGCCTCGGTCTTGGCCAGTCTGCAGTCGGGCTCTATGGACAGACACAGCAGGTTCTCCCTCAGAGCCTCCTCCGTCCTGCCCAGAGACACCAGAGCCTGCGCCTTACGGATATGACCCTGCAGGAGGGAGGAACACACATCACTTATCCAACCACACGCAAGAGCGGTTTGCATTTCACTAACATAAACCCGTTTAATAATGCAGATCAATCTGTGGGCCGTACCTTGGACCAGTGAGGCCTGAGTCTGCAGGTCGTCTCTGCGTCTCTCAGAGCCTTTTCATGGTGTCTCAGACTGGAGTGGATCTGGGAGCGGTTACTGAACAGTATGTGGTCCATGGGTGCTGTGGAGAAGAGAAGGGACAGTTAGTAACCATAGGTAGATTGTTACAAGAGAATAGAGTGGTGCAGGAATTAGTTAGCATTTTAGGACTACCGGCCTTCCGATGGGGCAAACACCCTGGCACAAAAGAGTCACCACAATGAACGCATGACGCCTAGCTGTGGCCAAATAATTGGCATGCCATGTGGCTGCACAAGACTAAACCAGTCAGGAGAAACATCATATGCAATAGAGTGGAGCAGGAATGAGTCTAAACCTGGAAATAAGTTTGCATTTGACCTCTTCCCTCGTCTTAAAGTCAACGTTTTTAAATGTTGAGTTTTTGGTTAGGTTCCTGGGAAAAAAGCTATGTTGAAACAAGCTTAAGAGATTTTTTAAATGTTTCTATGACAGAATATGTCGGTAAATTCCCCACTGGGCAATGTCTGAAGCTGCTATGTGTCATAAGAAAAGAGGTTGCTAACAAGTGACTAAACGGCATCACGCCGAACATGAGTCCGCCTTTAACTTAGGCGAAAAACCCATTGGCCTTTTGTGGCGGGAGCCCCTGCTGTGCTAACTTCCAGGCCGCCCTAAAAGAATCCATCACAACTGCAACTGTATGTTCTGAAATATATGTGTCATTATTAAAGAGTCCATGCAGGTCTTTACATTGCTTTTGATGCTCCATTTACAGTTTAGAACTGAGAGATACAGTATATTTCCACATTTAAAGTTTGGGCATTTTTGCTTTGTATACTATTGAAATAGTTGATATAATATTAATATAGTGTAAATCTGTATTCTGTCAATGAACTAGTCAATTATTTTTGGTTTAAGAACTCTTTCTATCAGCTTAAAACCATGACATACCAAGTCAGTTTAGTGACCCCAATACTGAGGCAACTGTTTCAATAAAAAAAGAAAAGAAAGCATGGCCTCATCTACCACATCCTTATGTTCTAATGGCCTACAAAGTAGGGCTGCTCAATTCATCGTATTTTAATCGCAATTACGATTTTGGCTTGCAACGATTATGAAAACAACATAATCGAAATTAAACGATTATTTTTTTATTGGTTTTTCAGTTGAATTATACTTAAAGTTCAGGGTAATCAACTGTTAAAAACATACTGTTCCATTTTTTTTTTTTCAATCAATGGATGTTTTCAAAGTAAATGGATAATCGTTTTTAATAATCGTGATATCAATTATTGACCCAAATAATCGAGATTATGATTTTTGCCATAATCGAGCAGCCCTACTACAAAGCTGATGTCGCTGGTGATATAAGAATCAGAGTTACATGAAAGGAAGAATGTTTGAATTGATCAGTTTCCACGTTATAAAACAGGTTATGAAAGAAAAGTGCTGCCTTACAAAACCATGCAGCAATATCAAGGTCACCCACATGTTAGGTTTCATAACTAGAAAGACTATGCAAATGCGCAGCATGTGGGAATCAGAGGATGCATTTTACACCATGAAAGAAAAACAGAAATGTGTGATGGGAGCAGATTATTTTACACGGTTAAAATAGTTTATTTTCCCTTGTAAAAATTGGTTAGAAGAACAATTATTAATCCAGATCCAACTTTAAAATGAACTCTAAAATATAAATGTAACATAAAATAAGAAATGCACCAGTTATAAATTGAATCATGCAGACAACCAAAAAAGTATATATTTTCACTAAATATCGACACATCTTTATACTTAATTTCCTATATGTATTATGAAAGAATAATATAGGCAATGATTCTGCAAGTACTAGCAAGTTGATTAGGGTTGCACCTTCTTTAGTGAAGCAAGTGTTCCTTTGCCTTTAGTTATAACCACAAATGAGTCGGAGTGACGCAGTTAATGGAGCAGCCATCCAGATTCAAAGGACAATTCTGCGAGTCATTGCAGTTTGAAGCCAGTTATATCACTCTGTGTGACTCATTATTTATCAGCTTTCCCAAACACACAGGATCACTTTTAATAGCATGTTGGTGCAAATTAAGATTCTGGACACATACCAGAACAATCTGATTCTATGCCTTTGGGAGCTACGCAGATTAACTACGCAGCATTGTTGGTGTCTGAGCATCTCCGCTGCAGCACCAGCTGGAAGTTAAATTGCCCTTAGGTTGGATTCAAACCCAGGTCACCTGCAGTGGGGAATGAGCTCCAATGCATGGGCCACCATCTCTACCAAACAAGCCTTTAGAAGGGACCTTTCACCTTTTCCAGTTTCATAAAGGAACTGTTTATCTCTAACCAACTACACCTGTCAAAGAGTGAGTATGCAAATCTCTAGGTAGATGCATGCTTTGCTTTCTTCTGCACATTAAATTGTTCACAAGGTATGTGGGTTATCTTTAGTAAGTCTCATTTAGGTTGATAAACACTTAAACAGCAAAACCGGTTATAGAAAAAAATATATTTTTGATGTTTAAAATTACACAATCAACATGAGCGGTGACTGCTCTATTCCAGAGTATTGATCCTAAAATATATATTACATCTGTGTCTATTAAAGGGTATTTCCGTACTCATAATCCCGTCTGTAGGTCACAGTTCACCTGTGTCATTACTACCTCTGCCAATATGAAACCCCCGTAGGGCTGTGTTCCTAGTGTTGTTGACCTGCAATATTAGCCTTGACCACATCTCCCTGAGTCATTGTTTGTAGTTACACAATGAGGGAGCTGAGGGGGGCGGGTTACGTGCTTACGCAATGTTTGGTCCACTAGCCCAGCCTACATAACCGTGTTATCCAACACATGGCTCTGTGGCAGAGGCAGCTACTCACACACTGTGTAAGTAACACACGTATGAAACAGTCATTTTATAACAGAGATGTTATGTCTCAATGGTGTGTCAACTGACATTCTACATGTAACAAAACAACGTGTAATACTGAAGAGTAAAAGTAAAAACATGAAGTTAGAGGCAAAGATATTTTTGCATAATGACATACGCAGTAGCAAAATGTAGGCTACTCTGAGGAAAACAGTTAAAAAACAGGTTAAAGTAGCTTATTTAGCAAAGACACATACGAAGCAGAAAATATTCTGTTAATTAACGTCACTTTGTAACACTTTCTTCAAAAATACAAGTCAATGGTTGTCCTACCTATCATTATGGCTTGGTTGTATTTCTCCAGTGCTGCCTCCAGCCTCCTCTCGGCGTACAGCGCGTTGCCCTCCCGCCGCAGCCGGCCGGCCTGGTGCGGGGTCGGGAACCACTTGGCCAGCAGGTTGCTAAGCACCACGTTGACCCGGTAACTCTGGACCTCCTCTTCCCCGGTGCTGGCCCGGCACTCTCTGCAGACCCCCGGCCGCTCCTTCTCCTTCCTCTCCCTCTCCAGACACTTCTTGCAGAAGCAGTGTCCGCACGGCAGAGTCACCGGTTCGAACAGAAAGCTCAGACATATCCGGCAGGAGAACTGTTCGAAACCTGTAGCACCGACTCCCGGGCATCCCGCCTCCGCCCCTGCCTCACCTGCCCTGCTCGGGGTCCTGTGCCCCCCGGCTTGCCTTCTGATATTACTCGCCAGGTAGTCTATGAGGTTGCTCAGGTGAACCGGTCCCAGTCTGTCTGTCTCCGAGGCTTGTCGGTACATATCTAGAGCTTCGGAGAATTTGCCCCCGAAAGCGAGCGCGTCAGCCCGCTTCACCATCAGCTCCTGCCGCCGGCTCCCTGAATCTCTCAGACCCGCTAGTTGGCACTCGTAGATATCTGCAGCTAGGTCGAAGTTTTTCGACTGGAAAGCCTCCGCTGCAAGCTGAAGCATACTCTCACTATCTGTCCTCATGACCAACAGTTTCAGAAGTCCTTAACCAATGTCTGATCACTCGTCTGCTGCTGGAAGTACTGGCTGACTACAGTGCTGGCTCATGATGTAGTCCTGGAAGGTCCATATTATTCTCAATGGAACGTCGCAGGAGGGAAAAAACGGTTACGTAAAATATGTGTCATGTGACGCCGACCAGCTGTTCTGATTGGACGTTTTGGAAACCGATTACAAAACAATCTGCAATTAACAGTTTCAGTGTCGGCGGCCGGAGCCTTTCTGACCTGCATGCGGGAATGTATTGAACAGTTGGCGGGTCAGTGTGGGAGTCCGAGGTGGGGGTGGGGTGGGGCACTGAGCTGGGGGGTTTTCTACTCAAAAGTGTATTGGTGTCTCATTTCAGGAAGTTATTCAGTGTAATTCATGTTTAATAATAATATGATATTATTTGTTTCACAAGTTTTGTCTGCTGTGCAATGGAATGACCCTTATCTGCACAGGGGATCACTTGAAGATGAAGTCCATGCTATCCTTCTGGACAACAATCTCTAATACTTTTTTGTAAAAGTCCTCCTTATCTTCCTCTAGTTTCAAAAGTCTAGTTTGTTGTTTGCTACCGTCTCTGCGTAGAATAACAGTAGCAACAAGAACCTGTGGGCTCACGTGCGCCCCCTTCAGTGCGGCAGAGGTTATGGCTGCCTCTCCAGGTGCTTTTTTCATTGCCGTTGTATGATGAGACCAGGGAGCCTAAATATCATGTACGTGAAATAAGTTATTTAGAGACCATGGATGGCGAGGATAAATGTAATAGAGGGATCTACAAACATTACATTGGTGACATACAGTGAGATGGTGCAGGCATGCGCTTAGGGCCCGCTTTCCAGATAGTTTCTGTGGGGTGACGCATTCTGAGGTGAGGCAGAGCTCATCTGTGCCTCACCTTACCCCACAGTAACTGGCTTGAGCGCGCTCACAAAATAAGTGCCCGCGTTAAATTAGTGCCCGCGCTCCAGCCAGTTTTTGAGGCAGAGCTCGTCCCTGCCTCACTTCTCATCGCTACCCGTAGTTGTAGCGGAGCTCGGCAAATTTGCTGATTTTGACTATAAAAAGCGATTGGAATCATACATAAATCACATTTACAACACAGATCAGTGGAGCCATTTTATTATTATTACTATTTAGTTTTTCTTTAGTTGTTTTTCCGTTACATTGGAGTATGACAGGCTCTGCCTCCCCTGACTGCACGTCGCTGGTAAATATATATATTTCACAACATTGTTGTTACAGTCTTAGTTAGTGAGGTACCAGGCAATAATAGAAGTAGGCTACCCAACTTTACAAAATGTAGATATTTCACATAAGTATTGTTAATGCACCACCGTGTTGGTGTGTGTGTGGTTTTCTACCAGGGACTGAGGTGGTTAATTTAACTGATTAGGAACAAAATGTTTAACCCATGGGATTTTGTCTTTGAGAGGCATTCTCTCTGTTTGTTGCTGGAGTTATGCCTGTTATGTCACCGGCTTCACCCGTCATACAGCAGGAACATCAGTTATGTGACAAAGAAATTAAAAGGTGTGACAAAAATGCTTGACATACATTTTTCGTTTCATGAAAACCTCAAAATAAAATCATTACTTGCATTTTTCATAGATCAAGTAGTCAAGTTGTGCTTTTGGACCAATCCGCTGCACTCACCAACATTTGTTTAGGGTTGCTGGTATTCCTGTTAAGCTATTACACACTCTGTACTGTGACAGGATCATTTTTATCAGAAGAACATGTCCCTTCTTGTCACTGCCCCTCACATCAGTTCCTTGGGTGTCAGACGACATAAGGCGTTATCAAACAGTGACACAACCTATGTTTGATAACTGTGAGGCAACAGTCCCTTCCCAGAACTTTAGCCAGTCATTGTTGCATAAAAGTGTTGACAAATGACAAAAAGTCAGTGCAAATCTCTACCAGGTGCATGTGTCTTCCTCTGCCTTTCAAAACAATGAAGAGATGAATCTCACTTTATTGTGACTCCCGGCTCCCTTAAAGACACAATGGCAGCAGCAGAGATAACAACAACTGGATGTATTTATCTTGTATTGGCTTTACTTTAGTTGATCATAACATGTTTGGTATATAATTAAACTGCACATGCTTCAGTTCAAAATAAGTCAGAACCTCTCTATGGATTTGAGATTTTAGGCCTGACCGTTTGGCCTGAGGAAATGCTAGAAGTGTCATTATGCAGAAGCAGCTGTTGATCACTTGAGTCTTTTACCGGCCCTTTAAGTGTAGTGAGGAGTCATCAATCAATAACGGTATAAAACAATCAATAACAAAGCTTGATTCAAAAATGTATATAACCACAACAACAAGAGGTCCTTGAGAATACAGCTATACATTTGCACAAAAACTATAAGCTTAGTAGTTTGCAAGATTTGCTGCAGACCGATACTCTCCTATGAGTATAATACGTTTATAAGGGTTTTTTAGTGACTGCATAGAAGTGGCATAGTGCTTGTAGCATTATTAAGGTCAGAGTTCTTAGTCCACACTGCATTTGGATACAGTGGCTGCTGATAGAAGTGGGTTAATCTCAGAGTTGAATGACTCTGGTTACAGGATTGTCCTCCAAATTGTTCCGATAATAGCCGACGTTGTATTTTAAGCCAAGCCTGAAGTATGCAGCCTCAAAATACAACCTGCATGTGTGAGGGGATTACAGGCCGGTCAGTCTATCAGTGTCCATGTCCTTAGTGTAGTGCGGTGCAGGAGATGTGAACTCTGAACTCAATCCTGCACAGACACAAACCGCTGACTGATAATATTCACAGCAGCAGACAAACTGACACACATGCAAAAACGGACGGACTGAGCTACAGGCACTGTATAAAACAAAGCAGCAGAACAGTATTTTTTTTAAAAGCATTTTATCTGAATTTTATGCAATTTACAGGAAAGATTAGCCTGTCAGTTTAATTTAGGAATGCAATAGCGACATCATTAAACAAAAATATATGAACACTTTTAACAAAATCTCTAAATAAATGCATTTACTTTTTATTATAAACACTAAAGATTACTGACAGCTGGCAGGGAATGTTTTATTTTTAAGGGAAATCATGGTTGCATATAACATATTTAAGAACACATCTGATTTATTTGGATGAAAAAACACTTATATGAAGCTCAGCGCAAGTTCTTTCAGGAAGACTGGGTATATATATTCACTCCGCAGCTGCATATAATCAGCTCATCACGGGCGTTGTCTATAACTATAACCAGGGGTGCACATAACTTTTTTGCCCTGGTTCTCAAAGGAGCACCTGGAGATGTTGCTTGGTGCTCATCCTTAAAATGAAATAAACCGTAACTTTTGAGGGGTCTTGACTTTATTTGCCAGACACACGGCACTGAACACACATGCAGAGGTGAACACAGAACACACATGCAGAGGTGAACACAAGACAACATTAGCACGACCAGTAATCCTACAAGCTGTCATCACTTCCCTCCTGACTGTTCTCCTCACTGTCTTCCTCTCTGTCAGACATGGTAGCTGATGATGTAGGCCTACTACTTTCTCTCTGGTTGAGTCTGCGATTAGCTGCTTGCATCCACAAGTCAACAGCTGGTTTTGGGTCGAAAGTCTCTGTTGTCATCTTAGACAAGTGGATGTAATCAAATAAGTATGTGAACATAACCAATAACCTACCATAGCCAATAACAAATGAATGTAACTTATTTTATTTATGTTGTTCATTCATATCTTATTTTACCTTAACATTTATTTATTTATGCATTTGTTTTATCTTTCCAGTGTTAAAGGATATTTTTGGTTACTGTCCTATAGTATACATTGGAATGATTTCAAACCTGTTTATCTCAATAATTATAAAGGAGTGCCTTGGAAATATGTGTTTACATAAATTGTGATCAAAACGTTTGAGACCCACTGAGATAACTTAGACTAAAGTGAACTATCTAAACACTCAGAGTCCTTTACCTCACTAAGCTGTGGTTATCAGCCTCTCAGTCTGACTGGAGAGGACTCTCCTCCACATTATTGTAGAAACATCTTCTTCTTATATCCGTTAGAGCAGCTAGCACCAGATTCTAATAACAACAGCGCCGGAACCGGTGCACCCTCCCTCGCTCCCTCGCATTTTGGCGAGGGGGGTTCCCTATATGCTCACGGCTGCATTTCCCCCTTTAGATATACGATTTCAGGATCGGGGTCTAATCGCCAAAGACTTAACATTTATCATATGACGTGTCAATAAATGCTCTTTAAACAAAATGAAGTCTCTCCTGATTGAAATCACTAATATATATCTCCTCATGTCTTTGACCCATATCTGAAAATCAGGGCATTATGAAACACACACTCAGAAGGCATGATCACACATATGAGTGTCTCTTCGCACCTTGTGAACATAAATAGGCCATCAAAGCCACCTCCCACACTTTTATCAAGTGCTGTAAGAAATACTCGTATACATGTATTATTCTCATCCGTCCTACACCACTGTATGACGGAAGGCGTTGTTGATTAGCTTTTGGAACAGCTTCATCATTAGATTTGTCAGCTATTCCTCTCTTTAACAAGCATTCAGAATCAGAATACCTTTAAGGGGAAATGTACGTTGTTACAGCAGAGCCAAAGACAGCTTAATGTTACTTAGAAGCATGCATACAAAAGTATTAAAGTTAAAAAAATAGAAAAAAGTTATAATATTATAATAGAAATAAATAATGTGGGTGTCTTTTAGTGGTTTATGTGTTCTCTAATATCCTCAGTGAGTATGTAGTGTTTTTGTACAGGTGAAAAGTGTTTATCATTCACAAAATGCCATTTTAATTGTTCCCTCTCTGTGACATCATGTTCAAAATGAAGAAATCACTCTTTGTAGATACAGGAATGGACATATTTTATTAGAGAAAAGTGATTCAAGAGGTAAAAAGTCTTTATGTTATTATGGCAAACAAAAAACAAACATTCAATCTTGCTTTATATATTACAGTTCATTTTGTGCAGGTTTGAGTTAAACGCATACAAGAAAATGAGTAGAAAAATGTCCTGGATGATTATTTAATTTGCACACCCTCGTTTCATTAGCATGTGGACAAAATGTTCAGACTCGGATCACATGACTCCGGTTAAAGTGGATACCCAGTAAGAGAGGGTCTCACTTGAATGCATTTGTATTTTGGCACAATGGAGGCTCTGTATCTGTCTCAAATCTCTAGACAACCACTGGATACAACAATGCTAATATGTACAGTTAACAAGAATGCAAGAAAATTATTGATCCAGTCTGATTTTACAGATGTATCTTTTAAATCTATGAGTCTTTTTGTCATGGTTCAGCTGGTGCAGTCAGCTGGATAACTATTCCTATCGTTTTACACTCTGGCAGCAGTCAAGTATGTTGGATGCCAACACGATCAGATCGTAGCACCATGACAGGAGGATTATTATTGTCTTTCATGATATCATAGTAGGTATGATTTAAAATGAGTGGTGCTATTTACAGAACTCCACTAAATCGAAAAGTGCGGTTTATTAAATATCGGGATATCAATCCTGGATTTTGAGGATGTTCCTCTTCTCCAGATCATTCATCTCCTTGAGAATCAGAGCCACGTTGTAACGGAGCTCCTGGAATTTGGACAATGGCACCTGGACGAGAAAAAAACAAGATGAATCACTGATGAGGTAACAGAGGAACAAAGTGTCCCATTTGAAAACTGCATGGGGGATCAGAATCAGAATTTGTATGACAGTATTTCCATTTTAGAATATAATAAAAAAGGATTCAAATAAATAAACAAAACAATTATATTTTTTATAATTATAAATACTTAGTTTATCACAAGGTGAGTTCCTTTTTTTATTTCCTGCTTTTTAAAACACATGTGCTCTCCAGTACAGGTTAGCTCTGAGTGTTAGCGAGGCTTGCTAATGTAAACAAAGATGAGATTACGTCCAAAACACGTCAGGCATTGTTTCTGATAGCAATTTTCTGTGGGTCCGCTGCCGATTTGACGTCACATCGGCAGCAAATCTGTATCTGCTCGTTGTACCCCTGTTTTTAAAAGATTTGGGTACGGAGGAAAAGAGAGAGGGTTTTATTTTCTGACGCTGCGTGAGTTCCCAGACGCACCGGGGACACATATTTATGTATAAAAGACATCACAAAGTACATTTTGCATGATAGGCCCCCTTTAAATAAACGCAAGAAGTGTGAGGATAACATTTGAAATAAAAATATAAAATGAAATAAAGATATTTATTCAAAGACAGGAAGGTTCAATAAAATACAAAAATAAAATGGAATAATAATATTTATGTAAACATAAGAAGTAAAATTGTGCACATTGTACTACAACATATAACATGTATACTACGATATATACAGTGGTATCATAGTATAAATAAGAATAAGTAATGTTGCTTTTAATTCAATGTTATTCTTGTTTTATTCAATTATATGTTGTGGATAATAAGAAGTTTTAATAATTAAAACATTATATTTATCTATTTTTGCATAAACATTTTGTAATCACTAAAGCCTGCTGTGTTACCTTTTGTGTATTCAATGTGTCGTATGAATAACGTTTGATTAATTGATTGATTATGGAGTGTGGCGTCCCCTGCTGATTCAGCATTGTACTAACTTGTTGATTATTTAATCCATTTTTCAGTTTCTCACTTTGTATTATTAGCCTTACGAATCATTTATCGCTGACTGCATTTATTTCAATGAGCACTATTGTATGATTTAAAGTTATTCATGTTATTATTTTATTATTGTTTTTGGGTGACTGCTGTGATAGTTAAACTACAATCCTACAAGTCACATTGTTATTACTTTTATTTATTTCTTCAACTGATAATTGGGTATTTTCTACTGTAAATTAAACCTAATTTAACTAAAGAAATACTGTCAGAGGTTCTGCTGTAATTCCTCTAGAATTGTTTTTCTCAGAGATAGAATCATTCTAAAGTATCTGTTCTGCTTTGAAGTATATATATTGTGGTATACTAAGTGTACAAACAAACAAACACAACTGTCACAGACTGTATCAGCAACACTTGGCCAAGAATAGGTTCTAGGTCAGGCTGTAGTTATAATAAATGTTACCTCAATTATTCCACTTGGATCCTATTATGTAAAACCGACCTACATTAGCTCGCTGGCTAACAACCAACTCTTTCAAGCCACAGGCTAAAGCTAAATTATAAATACACAGTAGACCTTTATAATGCGTTCTAAAATACATTTAGGTTTGCAAAAAGGGGAATTTGATGTAACTGATGTTTATATTGAACAATGTTTGAGTATAACCAAACATATAGCAACTACATCAACAATTATACACAGGTACAAATCGATTGTTTGTACCAGGCTGTGTTCTTATAGTGATTTCTTTTTGGCCTTGTAAATTTAAAGCGCCTTCCAGGTGATCCTAAAAACAATGCAAACCCCACGCCTTCATTTCCCCCTCCTTACTTTGGGGTTGGCGGTCAAATTGGACCGGTCCTGTTTTAACTGCTTTTACATTAACACAAATACCATGAATTATCACCAAATTTCATTTAACACCCTTTCAAACTGTAAATATTGTATCAGACTACTGGTATACATGACCAACTGCAGTTAATATACAAAGAATAGTCACTGAACATGTATTGCGTGTGCCAGGTGTGATCCATGTGGGGGGATGGGCACATAAGAGCGGTACATTTGTCAAATTGTTCTGTGTGTGTGTGTGTGTGTGCCAGGTGTGATTCACATGGGGGGATGGGCACATAAGGGGGGGAACACATCTAAAGTGTGTGTGTGTGTGTGTGTGTGTGTGTGTGTGTGTGTGTGTGTGTGTGTGTGTATGTGTGTGTGTGTGTGTGTGTGTTGTGTGTGTGTGTGTGTGTGTGTGGTGTGTGTGTGTGTGTGTGTGTGTGTGTGTGTGTGTGTGTGTATGTGTGTGTTTGTGTGTGTGTTTGTGTGTGTGTGTGTGTTTTATCTGATCCGGATGGTTACTAATTCCTTTTCTTTATGGCGGTCATGTTTGACCGGGAACACCATGGGTGTTACAAAGTTGACTAAATCATCCAAAATTCAATGAAAGTGGTGATCAGCAATTTTACATGTTCAAAGGTCTACTGTGAAGGATATCATAATAAAGCCTTAATGCAATCGAATGTAAAACAAAAAAGTTATGATTGATGAAAGTAGTAAATCGGTCAGATTTGACCCGAAGACAACAGGAGCGTTAAAAGGGCATGAGGTTCCAGGGCTGTGTGCACAAAACAAGGAAATAGGAACAAAAATGGGAAAGTTAAATCAAGAACACCCGACTAAAGTCTGAACAGGTTGGACCACCCAATTGTAAACGTAAAGAAATAAAAGCCATTTTAAGTAGCTTCAGTAGTGGATATAAAAGAAACAAAAAAAGGATGCATGGGACGCTATAACTCATTGAGTGAGAGACCTGATGAATTAAGAATATAAGTGGTATGATTTCTAAAATGGAATGGTTTACAATCAACAACATTTATTATTTATTTTCAACAAGACACTTCGCTTTAAGAAGAAGTGAGAATGCAGAGAATTATTATGCTCACCACGTTTCTTTTGTCGGTTTTAAGGGGGCCTTATTATAAACATTTTCAGGTTCATATTTGTATTCTGTTCATCTACTGTTACATATTTACATGTACATTAATGTTCAATACTTTTCCCATACTGCCTGTGCTGCAGCATCTCTTTTGAGGGTGAAAAGAAGCAGGCTCTGTTGTGATTGGTCAACCGCTTAGAGCTGCACCGCCCCTTAGCCTATCACGTACAATGTGTTGGAGCGTTAGCCAATAAAAGCACAAGTGTCTATATAACACACTACAGGTAACAGTAAACAACCAAAAAAAGGATAAAACTATTTAAATGTAAATGCTTTAGTAAATAATTAAGGCCCATTGGTAAGTATATGTATTAATAATCTGGGCACATATTTAAAATGAAAACAGGTTTCTTTGTGGTGAATGTAAAACTGCCTGTACTATCAGGGAGAAATCATTAGTTTCAGTACCTCAAAGCGCTGACAGCTACCGTCTGATAGCTTCATCTGCATCAGAACAGATGGCTGCAGGGCTCGGGCTAAAGAGCTGGGGAGATACAGAAACACACTCAGTTACAATAAAAACAACAAAAACATTCTGGGTGTATGTTGAAAATCTGCTACTTAGTCATTATTTATCTATTATCTAATATATCATTCCAATAACTTGTATATAGACTCGTATTGCACTATTCCACTTTTTTTTCTCACTTTTTTAAAACTATTTTTCTTTTTGTATTACTTTTAATATAATATACTTTAATATTGTCTGCTTATCTGTATTATTGTGTTGCATTGTTGGAGAAGCCTGTGACCTAAGATTTTCAAAGACATAATTACTCTGTAGCTATGTTAGTTTGACAATAAAGAACCTTGAACCTTGAAAAGCAAAAACATGTCTTGCCCCTCTGTATTCGATACATTACCTTGTAGAAATGGTAACATCTACTCTCCATTTAAAGTCTTCCATTGTGAGGAGGTGCGGATCATTCTGAGAGGTTGCTGCATCGAGAGCTGCACGTCTGCAAACATAAAGCAATGTACATGATGCTCTAATAATGTAACCATGAATGGCATTCAGAGCCAACCTCAATACTGATCAAAACAAGTTTAAGTTAGACTTTGAAAAAGGCATGCTTTCTTCACTATGGCCCAACTCCAGACCCACCCATCCACACTCACTCCTTGACAGAGTGAACTCTGACTGTTGTCTCACTCTCAGCTGAATGAGGCTTCTTCATTAAGGTGGAGACTGAAAATAAAGCAGCAATTTTTGGACAAACTCCCATGTTTCTGGCAGGACCGGGAACTGTCGTAATTCTTCTCTTGGACGAAAAATAACAAATAATAAAACTGCAAAAATATATTCTCTTGGTTTTTTTAATGACTGTATTAAAATGTCATTTTTCTGTTGCACTTTATGTTAATGCTTTTAATGTTTTTATTTGCACATTTTGCAGTAAAGCACTTTGAATTGCCTTGTGTTGTAATGGGCTATACAAAAAAAAAAAAATATATAAAAAAAAATATATATATATGTTAGAAAATGTACCTTTGAAGTTCTTTGAAATGTTTGCACGGACATTCTACACAGCATGTTCAAGTGACGGATAGAAACAGCGATGCACCTGGTTAGGTAGGGCAGCTGGTTAAGTCAAGTCCAGCACACTTCCTGTTGGAGGCTTTAATAACTTCCACTCTCCACTAGTGTTTAGGAACAACACCAAATGTGTTGGAAGAACCTCACAAACATGCAAAAAGGGTGGAATTCAGTAAGGGGGAGGATGTAGGGGTTGGTTGGAATTGGGCCTGAGTTTAGACTGTTTCTATGCCTTTATGAGAACACAAGGTTTACTTTACTAGGTCTAAAAGTTCTAAATGTAGATAATTTAAATCCAACATACCTGCTTCCAAAGACCACACTGGAGAAATCTGTGATAAAGTCTTCAGGTATCCTAGGTAACAAAACATAATCATTTATCATCTCAGGTTGAGAGTGTGTTGTGTATAAGCCAGCAGAGTAATGCATGAAAACATAGAAGATGTGTTAAAATGATGACGAGCCTTGCCTCAGTTCTCTAAGATCTTCTTTGAAGGCCTAAACAGGGACACAAATCAAGTGTTAAGTATTTTCAATATTCAATTATTAAGATCTTACAATGTGTAAGAAGATGCTTTTGAAGTGGCGGGAACAAGGAAGTGTGTCCTTAGATAACCACAAGAGGTGGAATTCAGCACTAGTACATTTTTAGTATTACAAATATATATTTTTGTACTGTGGCCTGTTAAAATGTCTTCTGTCAGAACAATTTAGGATGTCCATAATCTCTGAAAGTCAATGTATGCAAATGAGAGGAAAAAGGTAGGCTACTATAAATTATTATAATGAGAAACTGACTTGAAATGTTGAATTGGATCTCAAAATAAAGTCTTAGTATCCCAAAATAAGGAAATACTATTGAATACAAATGACATAGTTTCTCATAAAAGGATACAAAATATTTATTTAAATAACATTTTTTCGTTAGAATGATTTTTTCTTCATCTCATCACGAGATAATTATGTTTTTAATTTTTTTAAATGTAATTGGCGCTGGCAGTAATGGGCTACCATAAAAGACAGCATACTCAAAGTTAATGAGATTTTTGGTTGGAATAATAATAGAGTTTTTGAGTATACAGTCCAATGTCAACAGCATGGAATAAAGACCAATCTCATGTCTTGTAATAGCAAAAAAAGAGCATGTGAATATAACAGTAATGATTGTTTTGTTGGATTTAGGCACATTGGGAAATCATGACCATAAAGTGGTTATTATTAATGCTGCTGTAACATGTGAAAATGTGTACTGTGGGAAAGACCCATCTCTAAAGTGCACACAGACTGAGACACTGTCAGCATGTTCATAATGTAATTTCCAGTGTTTTACAGCAGCTCACCTCCTGCTTTAGCGACGATGTGGGGATGCGGATGGCCTCAGACAGCACTCTGTACATCCCAGCCACGATGTAACTGAGCCTCTCCTGGGGGATGACGCTGCTCTCTGCTATCGACTTCATCACCTCTCTGTTGTCCTTCCCCTCCAGGGCGCTGACCACAGCTGGACAGAAAAGAGTTCACAGGCATACTTACCTCTGCTATGGATTAACTTCATTTGTAGGCCTACTTGTTCAGGGATATTGGGCACTGTCACGGGTCCCCTGCAGGTACCATTCTGTGGGCTGTTTTCATGAACTAAAAGCATATTTGAACACTTTTTAAATGTTCCATAAAATACACCTAGATATTTGTCTTATCGCCAAGTTTGGGCGACAGATATTTATATTTGTTGTGCAAGTTTAAAAAAATAATATTGACACAATTTATCATCTTTTGTATTTGTGAAATATTCCGCATATTTTGGACAGATCTTGATTCTGTCTGTATTATTAGGTTCATGTTAGAACTTTTCATGATTTTTTTGGGGATTAATAGGCTTTTAGAAATGTGTGAAACTTTTTTCCGGGACACTGACTGATTATGATTATATAACATAACTTTTACTTTTTCGTTTAACGTTATAATGGATGCCCTTCACGGTGATGGTATTAGGTATATTTGTTCTGGTTGTGTTGCTATGGTTTTTTTGTTGTTGTAAATGATCCTTTTCTCAAAAAAGCAGTTTTTGCTCTACCTATTTATTAAAATCTCACAGTAAAAGTTGTTGGAACTCCGATATCATTACTCAATGAACACCTTATCAACGTTTTAAAACGTCCCCATTGTTAGTGGCTTTTACAATGCATTAAAAAAAAAAAATATTATACAGACGGCTGACCAGGTCTGTAATGAGTCATAAACTATAGACATTAAAAACAACATTATCTTGCAAACAGCTATTTTACCTTTTAGTATTTTTCTGAACAACTCTTGGTCCACATCCTTCAGGTTTTTCGACATTGACTCGATTTCTGCGGGTATCCTGCCCCCCAAAAAGCTGGAGTCCTTTGTGTGGCTTAAAGACATGACTACCATGCAATCATATGTTGTATTTTGCGATAACAAATAGCAAAATTGTGAAATTTTAAGCACAGAATGCTCTTTTTTATGCTAGTTTTCTGTTTGTGTGACCACTTCCGCCTCACGTCACATGACAACAGTGTTGGCTCGCGGGAGTCTCGCGGTGACAGCTTAGCTCATCGCTGGAAAAGAAAGGATTTGCAAATGGAGGTGGCAGAAATGATCATTATTTGAACGACAAAAGGTTAGTGTTTTAATGTTTATAGCTTCTTTATAATAACTTTACCAGGTTTATGAGACCTTCAGGTGTGTTATTAATGAAAATTATTATTTAAAGCTCGTTTTGTGGCTAGGTAAACGCTACCTGCACATTTGAAGGATTAGCAACTAGCTAATGACGTTAGCTAGTGTTGTTTTCCAAACACGGAATGTGCGTCTTGGTGAAAAATAATAGTACCGTATATGGTAATGTTTGAGTTATTAAAGCTAATGTAGCTTCCTTCTTTAATGGTGTATTCTCATTTTGTCTTGGTGTGCTTTGCGTGACTGTCAAGCATCTTATTGTGTTGTTAAGAAAAACAACAATTATGGGAGTTAGAGGCTTAACGTGGATGACATCTAGTATCAAAGATGAACATGAGAAGTGTCTTTAACATGCTTAAAAGCTCATTATTAGTACTTGTAATAATGCTAGCTTTGGCCACTAACGTCACTTATGTTACCAACAAAAGACCCAAATGTAAAGGAGCTCGTATTCCTGAGGTAACTGCTTGTATTTGGACGAAGTTTTGCTTTCTTGAGTGACCTTGTGCCACATTTTTGTAGTTTCACTACATTTATTAACAACAATGATTTACACACATGGAACATTTTTACAAGCAACAATGTTGAAGTCCATCAGATCAAGTTAAAACTGAACTAAATACCTTAAATATCATATTTGGTTTTGTTCATTGTGTCTGTATATCAAGGTGCTTTACCACTGGAAAAGATCAGCAACTTTGTAAGAGTTGTCTATTGGATATTCACTTCCACCCCACACAACAGAATGTTTAATATCATTTAAAATACATTAATTTGCACATTAGGACACATATTATAAAATTACAATTGCACACACTTTCATTTAACTTGATAAATAGTTAATATCTTAATTGTCCTTTTTCTTGTTTTTTCCTTTTTGTTACTTGATTTTTGCAATACCTGTTTTTCATTTGAATACAATTGTCTGTTACTGTGTTATGATTTGCACAAGTACAGCAAATACATTCCTTGAGGGTAAAACTCTACTTGAATACACCATATTGTGGTTCAGCTGTACCCTTTTAGAAAGCTTTTGGAGAGTGTGTCTGTCAGATGTGTCTATATAATTTGGTGTTAATAATTGAGACTGTAGCTCTATTGATATGCACCCTATTATGTTTTGTTTGTCTTATCTTTGCCTCTGTTTTTGTAGGTCCATCTGGCGATGTCTGAGTCTCTGTATGAGAAGTTTTTGGCACCAGAGGAGCCTTTCCCACTCCTCTCTCAAAGAGCCAACCTCAGTGATGTGGGAACTCTGGACGTCAGTGACTTTGGCTGTCAACTCTCATCTTGTCACAGAACAGACCCTCTGCACCGCTTCAAAAGCAACAGGCAAGTAGACCAGTGGTGTGTGCTTGTGTTCACGTGTGTGTCATCAGTTTGTGAGGTCAACTGACTCTCAGGATGTTTTTTCAAAAGATTTTATCAAGGAAAAATCCTCATTTTTGTTTTGGGAATTAATACAAAAAATACCAACCTTAAATGGTACAGTACTCAAAAGATGGACCCACCATAAACTGCTGCAACATGTGGCCATGCAGCTATTGGTGGCATAACAAACAAAAAAGATGATTTTGTCCATACTCATACTTTGTTGCGATTTCGGCCATGGCTAATAAAAACATTGTTGGTATCTACAAGGAAATTAGCCCCGCCTCCTTGTCTAGTTTTACTGACAAGCGTTGTTACAAATGATGGCACGGTACACAATTAGCTTCATGTCCTGTGTGAACGCACCTTAACACTACCTGACCTTTTTTTACCTTGTTTTAAAGGAAGGAGGTTCTATACACTCATTGATAAGCTAAAGTCCATTCTGTTGGCTTTAATAAGGACAATAATGAAGTTCTCCAGACAAAAATGTAAAGAAGTCATATCAAATTCACATAAAATGTATAGTTTATTCAGTATTATTCGCATTTCTTAGGTGGCAAGTCTCAGAAAAAAGGTTAATGGTGAAAAAGGTGCCACTGGAAAATAGCTGTGAACAGTATACTCTGTGACTCCTGCATCCATGTTTTTGTTGACATTTTAAAATAATTGACATAGCTGAAATGTACTTCCTTATCTTGCCTGCACCCTCCCCCAGTCTTGAAAAACCTTCAGATCAATTTCCATGACTTACTCCTAGAAAGTGCTCTGACGTGCTGTCATTGTTGTCCGCAGGTGGAACCTCACTTCCTGTGGGACGAGCGTGGCCAGCTCAGAGTGCAGCGAGGAGCTCTTCTCCTCCGTGTCTGTGGGGGATCAGGACGACTGCTACTCCCTGCTGGACGACCAGGAACTGACGTCTCTGGACCTGTTTCCAGAGGGCAGTGTCTGCAGCGATGTCTCCTCCTCCATCAGCACATATTGGGACTGGTCCGACAGCAGCGAGTTTGAGTGGCAGGTCGGTGGCATTATCTAACTCTGATGACATTTCTTTTTTTTGCACTCAGCCCGTGTAGCTTTTGCAGTGAACACGCACATTTACGTAATTGGTATGTTAGCTTTGGCAAATTGATAAAAGAGGAAAAAATAGATGCTATTAAACCAGGAGACAAATATTATCCCAAAAGAAAGTTACTTAAAGGGGCCCTATAATGTTCTTTTGGGTTTTATTTTTCCTGTAGAATGTTATATAGGTTTTGGTCTGCAAAGACTAAAATCGCAAAGTTTCTCCAAAGGGAGGTAACACTTGCGCTTGTATTGGCTAAACCTCCAACACATTGTACATGATAGGTCAAGGTGCGGACTTCGAACTCCCAACCTTCCGAATGCTGGACGACCACACTTCCTCACAGCCACAATCGTCCAAAAAATGAAGTGATTAGCGCGATGTTGTCCATTCCTTATTTTTTTTGTTACATTCCCCACAGCTGCCAGGAAGTGACATCGCCAGTGGCAGCGACGTCCTCTCTGACATCATCCCCAGCGTTCCCAGTTCACCATGTCTGTTCTCCAAGAGGAAGCCTAAGCCCCACCCCCACCGCAACCTGGACGAGTTACCATGGAGCGCCATGACCAACGATGAACAAGTAAACACACCTCTCTGTATCATAGTGCTTCTAAGTCATTAAGGAGATCCTTTAACTGACCAGCTTTCTGACCCAGCTACCAGTATGTTTTAAATATTTCTGCTGGTGAATTGTTTCACGTGAATGTCCGGTAACAATTAGATTATGGCATGGCTTGCATCTCAATACAAAAAGGTTTCCACGTTTTATTTTGTTGGATTTTGCATGTAATTGCCACTATTTCACCAACTTAAAACATTCTTTTAAAAGCAGCCAGATAGCATAATGAATTTATGAGAAGCTACACTATCGTAATCATTGTTGCGATGGAGAGTTCTCATCTCAGCCTTATTACCCATAGCAGAGGATGAAGAGGAGTAAGTAAATAAAGAGGCCGGCGCTCCAGGGTCTGGTTCTGCTGTGCGTTTTCGTGATGTAACGGTAAAACATTTCAGAATTCCTCCACGGGATGCCATTGTCCATCACTCAACCCGCGAAATACACACACTCAGTCAGTACATAGCTAGACCCGCAAATTCGCGGGCCAGGAATTTGCGGGCAGCTGTGCCGCTGGCTGTCGGTATACGTACTGTGTGTGTGTGTATTTCGCGGGTTGCTGTTTTGGAGGAGGTTTAATAACTGTGTGCTACACAAAACGTGCAGTCAGTTTCATTTTCATTGCCGTTCGTAGTAGAGTTGGCAGGGTATTTTTATTTGAACTCTCGTCCCAAACTTTTTTTTTATCCTCCCCGACCCTATTTTTGTTGACGACGGGACGCCCTTAAGCTCGAGCCCTGCACATAACACCCACGCATGCTGCTGCTGTTGTTGGAACTTTCTTTTAGCTACTATAGTAATTTCCAGAATTACCTCAAATTGAAATCCCTTCATGTACTTGAGTTGGTAACTACATGTGCTTTTCTCCCCACATCCTGTGGTATGTCTGAATTCCCAACTCCCTTTGTTTGTAGTGTATTATTTTACTCATTATCAGAAATATAAAGCTCTAGCCATTTCCACTCCAGTGATTGTTTGCAGTAGTTAGAAACACCCCACTACGTTCAGTGAAACACTTTAAATCAACCTTTAAGTATTCAGTGTGGGCAGAGATACCTGGAATGGAAAGCATGAAAACTTCATGTGTGTGTTTCCACTTCCAGGTGGAGTATATCGAGTACCTGAGTCGGAAGGTGAGCACAGAGATGGGCCTGAGGGAGCAGCTGGACATCATCAAGATCATCGACCCTTGCGCTCAGATCTCCCCCACCGACAGCGAGTTCATCATCGAGCTCAACTGCCTCACCGACGAGAAGCTCAAGCAGGTGGGCAGCAGCTGTGAAAACACCGCCAGTCCATTACATTTCAGTTCTGCAGGATGTGAGAAGTAAATAATTGGTACCTGTGTGATGCCTTCAGGTGCGTAACTATATCCGAGAGCACAGCCCGAGGCAGCGGGCCAGCAGGGAGGGCTGGAAGAGGAGCAGCCACAGCAGCGCCAGCACCGGGGGGGTCAGCGCCGCCAGCAGCAGCAACGGCAGCATGGTCAGCTCCACCAGCTCCTCCACCGGCTCCACCGCCTCCAACTCTGTGGCAGGTGAGACGTTGCCTTGAAATGGTGGAACGATGGGGCTCAGATATAAAGTGGTGCAAGGAGATGTATTTTTTAATGCTGTCAAAATTATCGCGTTAACGGCGGTAATTAATTTTTTGAATTAATTGCGTTAAAAATATTTAACGCATTTAACGCATGTGCAGAATGGCCCGCCCCATACATCCCACCAGTGGCAGCGCCAGGGTATGGCTGGGGTAGGCTACACCCATACCAATAAATGGCTTAGCCCCACCATGAAAAATGATGTTAAAGTAAGCAAAATAAAGTCCGCCAACTCGCGCCGAGAATTGCACAGACAGCAGTTAGTAAGATTGATTTCAGTAGCCACTTGTCTGGAAATACCGAAGACCAGAAACGGTTTTGAAAACTTTTGTCACGTAGTGATCGTCTTCTCAATAGAGCATCTTTGATAATGTCTTCTGGCCAATCAGAATCACGATAACGGCGTGGTGTTGTTGCAGGAAGTCCCGACGGAGAATACTTTTGCTGTAGTACAGGTAACACATAACTGGTACGCAGGTTATGTGCGTAATCTGAAATGCGTACCGTCACTTGTGTCACAAAGCGCATTTGCGTACCGACGTACTTGTGAAGCTTTTCCAGAAGGCGGTTAGATCACCGGACGACAGAGTCGGTCTCCGTGTGCACAGACAGGGCTGCTGTTAACGTCGGCCTGTACAACGGAATTGTGCCAAAACTACGCCAACCGGCTGCGGAGGGAGACTCCCCCCCCCCCCCCCCTTCACTGGAGAACTGCGCTAAAACAGCTGATCACAACGTTCACACTCTGTGGTCATGAAGTACTCCACTAGCCGCCCCCCCCGTCGACTTTCCTGAAGTACTCCCCCGTTGATAGAAATCAACACGTAATGAATTAAGACCCCACGGTTTGATGATTGATAGGTGTGTGGGCTGTCTTTCATTTTGACACACAGAATTTTTTTATAATAAACATACATACTGTATGTGAAATGGATATATCCGCCTTCTTTCATTTATCTTTCCATTCCCACAACAATATACATAAAGAAATGGCATATTTTGGACATAGTTCGAATGGTGATTATTAATCATGATTAATTCATTTTTAAGCTGTGATTAATCTGATTAAAAATTGTAATCGTTTGACAGCCCTAATATTTTTGTTTACTGTCCTGGCAGTTAGCATCGCAGGGGCTCCTTGGAGCAAAAAGCCAATGGGATTTATCTCTTAGATTTTGGAATATTGCAGAAAATATTATCAGTGGCAAACATTTGTTTATGATACGTCAACATTTTGTTCAGCAGGATAATCTCCACCTATTAACTTTTTGATTAGCCAGAAGTCAATTCTAACTTTTGGCTTTAAAGGAACTAAAGCACTGTCACATGACTTCACGTCACCGTAGATAAGCTAAAGGCGGCTAATGTTTGCCGTGATGATGTTTAGTAGAGTCATTTCCACACTTGTTAGCAACCGCTGTTCTTATGACTTATGCTTCAGACTTTCACCAGTGGCACATTTACAGATATATTTGATGTCACAGCATAAGTGCTAACATGCTAAAAACTACTTTTTGGCTATAAAGGAAATACAGAACGGTCACATGACTACACGTCACCATCGCTAAGCTAAAGGCGGCTATAATTGACGTGATGACATGTAATAGTTACATTAAGTCACGGTAGCAAGTGTTTAGACACCTAGGACATTCACCAGCAGGGTAAAAATGTGAACATTTCGTAAGCTTGTGTTAAACACCGACCTTATTTCAAGCATCTAACCAAAAAGGACTTCAGAAAAAACCATGACTTAGAGATACCAGAGAAGAAGTGTTAAAATGCTCGTTCGTTTTCAGAATCATTCCTGCACAACTCATTATGATTAAGATCACCTTTATTAATCCAGAGTGTAAATTCACTTTCACTTTTATTAACAACAGTGACCGGTCCACACTCCGTATCTTTGGTCCCATCTGGACTTGTACCGGTGACAAAGTCCTTAAAGACTGAGCTATTGCCGCCGCCAATAGGATTAAACAATGACAGATAGACCATTTTGTTGGTGAAATAATAAGCAATCACAACATTAAGTAAGATGTTCAGCTCGGTTTTGTTTCTCTTGAGTCTTCCTGGTTGTAATACATGTTGTGTTGCAGGTGGTCCAGCATCAGCCTGCAGTGGCAGCAGTGTTGCTAACATTAGCAGAGCTCACAGCGATGGCAACCTTTCCAGTGCTGCAGAACGTATACGAGACTCTAAAGTAAGAATGTGTGCGTGTGTGGGGGGAAGTGTAGAAACACCTGTTTTTGACAAATACTATTCCTTCTGGATTTGTGGGCGGTGGTGGCGAAGTCGATAGGGACTTGGCTTGGCAACTGGAAGGTCACCAGTTCAAGTCCCGGCAAGTGCTACCGAGGTGTCCCTGAGCAAGGCACCGTTCCCCACACTGCTCCCCGGGCGCCGTTCAAAATGGCAGCACACTGCTCCTAACACAGGATGGGTCAAATGCAGAGAAAGAATTTCCCCACGAGGGATTAATAAAAGTCCATCTTATCACTGTGGTGACACATTACACATCTTTGATCAGTTGTGGAATGTTCCTGTAGGGCCAGCCTTGTGTAGCTCACACTGAATGGCAGGAAATCCCGCCGTCTCCTCTGTCTTTAAAGCATTTGAAAGAGACACAGTGTAGAAAATGGCTGATTACAGGTTAATTTAAAATACATGGATCCATGTAGCGGGATTTCATCATGGATCCAGCTTAATTGATCCATCGCAAAACAGAGAAAACAGAAGGTAAGTTACATTTGTTTTTAAATGAATCTGTAATCAGGTTTTTGTCCCTCAAAACAATCATTTTCTATGCCATTAGTCACACAGTCTAAAGTGAAATCCTTTATTTCTTTAGTTCAGAAACCAGAGTTACATTCACTTTTTTGAGGTGCATGGCAGCATCCAAAATATTTAATATATCCATTTATTGAGTTTATTTTACTTAAAAAGCACTGTCCAAGAAAACAAGTAATGTGTGGAGTTTGTTGAATTAAAATCCTGGAAATAATAAAGGTTTTTTTGTTTTGTTTATTAGTTTTAATAATAGATCAATCAAGGCAATAATCAACAGATTAATATATGAATACAAAAAGCCTCGATTCCACCGGGTCCGTCTGCGTCGCGTAACGGCTGCGCCGCGGTCCGTCATACCCTACCAGGCGCGTTTCAGAAGCGTTTCAGAAGCGGAGCGTCTTGCCTACCGGCTCGCAGTTTTTGTTGATTTGGGCATATTTCCTGGACAGGCTGCTTTGTACAGACAAAGTTCATAATAATTGTAATATCCCAGTTATAAACTACATGAATCAAAGATGTGTTGCTGTATTTTAGTGGTAAAAAAATGCATTTATCATCATAATTATTCTATATATAATTTACACAGTGCCTGTAAACAGGAGGAGAACGCTGGCATGTCTACTCCTACTTGAAAGACTACGGAGGGATAGGGTCTGCAAATTAGTTTATTTGGGGGATGGGCCGGATGCTCTGACCGGTCCATTTCCTGCCCGCCGCCTCTGCAACGCCTCGCGTCGAAAAATAGACTTCAATCCTATTTAGAGCGGAGCCCAGCGGCGAGACGCTTCTGGGACGCTTCTGGTGGAATAGCACCCATTGACTAGAGTGGCCGCGATCCTTGCGGACGCCGTAACGCGGCCGTAACGCGGCCGTAACGCGACGCAGACGGACCCGGTGGAATCTAGGGGTTAGGGTTACATTTCCCTCAAAGCCTTTATCCTCATCTTTTCCCTTCTTAAACGTCTCTCTCCTGCCCTGCCATCTCTTCAGAAACGCTCCAAGCAGCGCAAGCTCCAGCAGAAGGCTCTGAGGAAGCGGCAGCTGAAGGAGCAGCGCCAGGCCCGCAAGGAGCACCTGAGCGGACTGTTCCTGAACGAGGAGGTGCTGGCGCTGCGGGTGACGGAGGAGGACGACCGCGGGGACGACCTGGACATACTGATGTGACACCAGTGAACCAATCAGTGCTCCCTCTACGCCTGCTGCCTCAGCTCCACCCAGCCACAGATCACCGCATGCATCCGCTTTCAGTAGGCTTCAATTATGCAGAGTAATGTAATGAGCAGTAATAGCCTAGCTTGATTCTGCTAGTGCTAAAGCTGATAGCCGCTAAAGTACTGCTAATGCTTCGATTAGGCAATTATGACATTAGGCTTTGATGACATTCAGTTTGACTCTACACTTGGTTTGGATTGCTTATAGATGCTGCATCAGGGTATACGCACTGCTACTAATACAGCTACCCCCCACAGATTGACAGATCACGGAAGAGAAGAGTTTGGCTACATTGTGCATTATGCTGCTACGGAAAAAACATAACATAACTATGTGCAAGGTGGCAGTATTTTAGCTCATTTGGAAAAAATACGTCCGTACTCAACAGTTATCAGCACTGCTAGAGTTTGGTTGATTTCCAATTAACAAGCTTACACTGGTTTGATTTTATGTAAACTGCCTATTGAGCATTTAGGCACATCACAGCACTAATGCTAGCGTCTCTATATCTAGATTGGTTGCGATATCTTGTATTCTCGTATCAAAACAGACGGGGTAACAACGCGTAGACACTGAAAGAAAAGTAATGTGCGGCTGCTTCGTCAAGTGTGACCCCTAGTTGTCAAATCTGGTATAGCCGTCATATCCGAATATTAGCTAAATGTCAAACTGGTTTGAAAATATTGACATCTGTCCAACCCTAACCAACCTCTGTTGATGTGCAGATCGGGTTTGAACTGCTGAAGGTAATGTTACAGCATGTTTAAGAACCCAAGGGCTTCCGTCAAAGTATCGTGAGTGCGAAGTGTCCGTACCGTCAATATGAAAACAAAATCTTGAGATGTAAACATTGCATTGGTGAGCATTTTTAAGCAGTCTAAATGACAATTCATTTTCATGGGTGAATCTTCTGTCTGTCTTTCTACCTGCTGGGTTTCTACTCTGAAGGCTTAGAGGGAGTACTGAATCTGCATGTCTAACACCGTCACCCACACCCAGCCCCCCCGTGGTCCAACAACTAACCAACCTGCTTCATTACGTGCATACGAACCTGTTTAAAAAATAGCTTAAGTGTTGTAAATAAATGATAAATAACAGCATATTTACCTACTGCTTGTTTGCAGGTTTTTTCTTGGTGATGAATGTTTGATTTCTAGTTTTATTTGCCCTTCTATGTGTGTATTTACAGTATAGTATGACACGGTATAAATTGGTTTCCTACCTTAAATTCTACACTGGTTCTTTATGTTTTTGAGTCTTATTTTGAAGCATTTATTCGTTTTGTCACTTGAGTTTGGTCATTGTCTCAGACATCTTCGTTTCTCTGCCAGCACTCCTACTGTATTTCACCTGAGACCGACCTTGATAGTTCTAGATTTGCTATTATTTACTTATCATTTGACCACCACGATAACTTTGAAGCGTTTGAGGATTGAGGTGAAGTCTTACGAGAAGTTTTTACAGATCATGTCTGCCCATGTACTGAATGGCTGGTTTGGTTTCGGCGCTGACCTTGAGCTGGTTTCTTGAGCATGTGCATCTAACGTTGAGCCATTTACTTTCAATACTGAGACTCTACAAGAAAAGCACTAACACCTCAGATTTCTGTGGAGCTACCCTGCAGTTTCCATATTTGCTAGGAGTAGCAACCAGAGATTGTTTCTTTTGTGTGTTGATTGTTCCCCCCCCTTTGTTTACACTCTCCCGCAGTAATTGGCCTAAAAGCCTTCCGTTATTTCTTATACTTTACGAGTATTGAGCTATGGCTCTCGTCTCTGTCTCATGTATAAAGTTATTATTACAGCAACTATGTTAAATGCCGCTTTATGTATTCTGTAGGTATGAATTAGCAAAACTCTATTTTGAAAAATAAGATAATTTTGAAAAAAATGTAAAATAAGCCTGTGTGATGCAACAAAGTGTTTTGTGTATAGCCTATAGGGTACCATGTCATTGCTGATACTGAATGACGTTGGACTGATTAAATAATGATTACAAAAACAGGTTTTGTGCAAAGGAAACTTTTTGTTTTTCCTCATTGTCATTATTTGACATGTTCAGATATGAACCATCAGCTGCAATTAGACTTTTTTTCATGTATTGATTGACTGTAAACTTGACAAATAAACTTACACTGTTGCATCCTACTGTTCTCGTCAGTGATTGCATTTTATTAGTTAGCTATTATTATTATTTTAAGTATGGACGTGTTATTTTATTACATTTACAATAAATCTGAAATATATATATATATATTCTTCATTTTTATTGATTTATTGATTAGGAAGTTGTTTCTATTCACAGGTGGAGTTGATTTACAATAGTTTAATGTTAAATCATTCTCCACCTGTCTTTTTGGCTTGGATGAGAGCAGGTTGTGCTGACTCATCTATTCAAACTATTTGTAATAATCTTGGCAAATTATTTTTAATGGACATTATGACCGTGGAGATTTAAAGCTCACCTATTATGCTATATTTGAACAATATATTGTAGGGGCATATCTGTACACAACAAGTGTTTAGCTCAAAATACCAAACAGATCACCCATTGTAGCATGCCTCATACCACTCTATTTCAGCCCTGTTACTAAAGTGCTGATTCTGGGTCAGTAGCTTCAAATGTAACCCGAGCTGCTGCTGGCCACGCCCCTTTCCGCATGCAAGCAGTGTGCTCTGTGAAGAGAAGGTTGAACTCAGCAGATTCTCAGCCAAATGCTACTGTGATTAAATGCCATATTATGTTCCAAACCACATCAAGGATTATTTCTGAAACAGTATGGAGATCAAATGCTTTTTCTCTGTCTTGCGAGTTACTTTTTTTATACGGCTTTTTTTACACATACTTTCTCCAGTAGCCTACAGCATTAGCTCTGAGTGTTACCGATGCTTGCTAATGTAAACACAGACCGTATTACTTCCAAAACACGTCACGCATTGTTTCTGATACAGCGACGTTTCTGATAGTGCCGGCCCGTGGGCGTGTAAAGCCAGACCACATTTTCAATATTGGCAGCAAATCTGGCTCAGCTCCATTGTACCCCCGTTTTTAGAGATGTGGGTAAGGAGGAAAAGAGAGGGTTGTATTTTCTGACACTGTGTGTCATCACACAAAGACATCAAAAAGTGCATTTTACATAATAGGTGACCTTTACATTTTCCGGATTTTTGCAGATTATTGCGGGTCTGGTAAATTGCTGCTAATGAGAACTGATAAAAGTGTATGTGGACAAATGGCTTTGTTCCTCTTAATATTTCCCAAATCAATAATATTTGCTGAATATAAGTTAACTTTCAAGGGATTTGAACATCAATTTTAAATGAGTGGACTCAACAAGACTCTACTACTATCACTAGCTATTAAGAACATTATGCTGAACCTTGCTGAAATGCTTTGAGTTATGTTTGTTACACCTTTCTGCTGAACCTAAAGTAAAAGTGATGAAAACGTTACAACGGTCCACTGCGGACAAAGAAGCAGAGAAGTCCAATTTTAAATGGCTTATTTTAAAAGACACTGTAGGCATTCTTAATTTCTCCTATATTCTTAATAAAAATAATGAATCTTATTGAAGCAAATCTTATTTGCATAACATTTTGGATTTTTATAAAGTTAAGTACATCAAGATTAGTTGACATAAGCCTGACACATAGTGGCAGAAATACACTTATATATAACTTGTAATATAACTTGTATATCTTTGTCTTTTTACTTTTATTTGGGAAGAAACCGGAGCACCCGGAGTAAACCCTGACGTCGGTACACGAAGCGGACAGGAGGATCCCTTTGAACGTCGGAAAAGGGAATTCACTTCACCTTTCCCTCGCTGAGGAATTTGGAGATCTTGTGGTTATCCTGCCTGTTGTCGTGTTGACGTCTTCCAGACGACCCCTGGTCTTTCACAGATATCAGGATTCAAGAACCTTCGTCATCCATTTTCATATTCGTCTGAGTCTTCCTCGCTGGGGATGCTTCCAGAGTCTTCCCGAGTCTTCATTGTTGGTGAATGCAGTGTGGTCTTCTCTCCTGAAGCCAGTTGGGACCTCAATACCATGAAGAGGCTCCTCGGCACCAATATCTGGGCTGTGTGACTCATCAGCGGAGGAGTCTATTGGCTCAAACTCAACGCTGATAGTCTCAGATGGATTTGGTCCGGGACAGCCCGTGTCATTACTCCGTTCTCTCACTTGACTTGGTTCAGCCGCTGACATGTTGTTGCAGGGAGGTTCAGTGTGGTGCTGCTGAGGGGTGGAGTCATAACTGGACCTCTCAGTATTTACATTTTCAGCACCTGAATTCTTGGATGGCTCTCTTGGTAAACCAATCTTGCGAGGTGGTGGAAGGCCAAATATTGGTGCTGTAAGTTGTCCATCATAAACGAAACAACTCAGGGTGAAATCAAAAGCACTTAAAGCCCTGCTTGTCCTGCAAGCTGTGTCTGGAGTTTCAGGGTCCCTGAGAGGATTATCACCTGTATCAGCCAGGGTGCAGACAGCCATCAACTCAAAGGCATTCACTGCGTAAGAGTTTAAGTCTATTTCCTCCTCGAGGTTTACCATAGTGATGAAAGGGTGCCTAAGTGTTTGCTTAGGGGTGAATCTTGACCCAGCATCTGGATTGAGCAGCAAATGTATAATGTCTGAAAATGCCATCTTCTCGTGATACGCAACAACGTCTTCGTCATATGAGAAAACCTCTACTGCTCTCTTCAGGTTTTTATAAGGTTAAAAAAACTGAAGGGTCAGGTATTTCCCCGGTTGTACTCTTCTGGCGTTTTCAGCCTCCATGTCGGACCATTTTTGCCCTGTACCCTGTTAAAATAATTTCTGGTGTACATTGCATCCCAAACATGCTCAATGGGTGACATGTCCGGTGAGTATGCTGGCCATGCAAGAACTGGGATGTTTTCAGCCTCCAGGAATTGTGTACAGATCCTTGCAACATGGGGCCGTCATGCTGCAACATGAGGTGATGGTCGTGGATGAATGGCACAACAATGGGCCTCAGGATCTCGTCACGGTATCTCTGTGCATTCACAATGCCATCAATAAAATGCACCTGTGTTCGTCGTCCATAACATACGCCTGCCTATACCATAACCCCACCACCACCATGGGCCACTCGATTCACAACATTGACATCAGAAAACCGCTCACCCACACGACGCCACACACGCTGTCTGCCATCTGCCCTGAACAGTGAAAACCGGGATTCATCCGTGAAGAGAACACCTCTCCGACGTGCCAGACGCCATCGAATGTGAGCATCTGCCCACTCAAGTCGGTTACGACGACGAACCGGAGTCAGGTCGAGACCCCGATGAGGACGACGAGCATGCAGATGAGCTTCCCTGAGACGGTTTCTGGCAGTTTGTGCAGAAATTCTTTGGTTATGCAAACCGATTGATGCAGCAGCTGTCCGAGTGGCTGGTCTCAGACGATCTTGGAGGTGAACATGCTGGATGTGGAGGTCCTGGGCTGGTGTGGTACTGCCAAATTCTCTGAAACGCCTTTGGAGACGGCTTATGGTAGAGAAATGAACATTCAATTCACGGGCAACAGCTCTGGTGGACATTCCTGCTGTCAGCATGCCAATTGCACGCTCCCTCAAAACTTGCGACATCTGTGGCATTGTGCTGTGTGATAAAACTGAACATTTTAGAGTGGCCTTTTATTGTGGCCAGCCTAAGGCACACCTGTGCAATAATCATGCTGTCTAATCACCATCTTGATATGCCACACCTGTGAGGTGGGATGGATTATCTCGGCAAAGGAGAAGTGCTCACTATCACAGATTTTTTCAGATTTGTGAACAATATTTGAGAGAAATGGTTATTTTGTGTATATAGAAAATGTTTTAGATCTTTGAGTTCATCTCATGAAAAATGGGAGCAAAAACAAAAGTGTTGCATTTATATTTTTGTGCAGTGTATATGGGGTTATTAAGCCTACATTATTTTGTGTGACTGTACCTGCAGTTCCTCCCTGACTTCCATCACTTTCTCTTTCTCTCTGCCTGTCCTGTCTCTTCCTTACCAAAGCTGATCCTCGACTGACATAGTCTTTTCATTCATCCGGTCATGTGTGCAAATGTATTTAGTATCCTATCCATGTGAACATGATTTAAGTGGGGGGGACCTAACCTCCTCCCGGGAAGATTTTTTTTTTTAATATTGAAGTTAAAAGCATCAATCTGGTGCACTTTGAGAGCAACATTAAGAGATCTATGGATACATCTCTCAACACCCATATGAAACAGAACTGTAAACAGATTTTCTTTTTCTTTATGGATATTTTACAAATCACTCCCCTTTTAAATTGTATTCTTGTTTATTAATAGCAACTTTTTTTTACTGTCATATAGTATTTTATACTATATTCTCTTATTTTTTTATAACTATAATGATCATATAAAGGTGTGCCTTTACCTCACCTAGCTGAAGTTATCAGAGCCGCTCAGTCTTTCAGGAGAGAGCTCTAAAGCTCTCCCCCCCCGCGGCCGCTTACACAGTAAATTCCAATGTTCATAAAAGCTGTATACGTTTTTTGGGAGTTTAATTTATTTTAAATGAATACTATCACAAAATGTAAACCTATAATTGCACACTAAAACCATTATTTAAAAAAAAAAGAAGGAACTATTTCACATAAACCTCTGGTTTTTACTGGGGCGGTTCAACTTGATTTTGGGGGGGGGGGGGGGGGGGGGGGGGGGGGGGGGGGGGGGGGGGGGTTTGTACGCAATATAGGCGTAGTTCTGTTAGTATAAGATAAGATGTACTTTGTTGATCCAAAATCGGGAAATTGTGTTCTTATGAAATACAAATATATAATAAATCTTCCACCTCATTAACACGCTGGCTCAGGTAATCAGAAGCGAACTTGATAGATGCTAGACGCTAACCGTGATCCTCAACTGTGAACGGGACTTGGTCAAATTAAGTTTTGAGTAGGCTAAAATAAGTTTTGAAATCTCCTGCTAACGCCTCCTGATGCTCGTCCAGTATCAAAGGGATGGCCTCAACTGTTAAGCTAGATGCCGCTGCAGTCATACTTTTTGTCCCTCTTTGAAGCCAAAGTAATTTATGAAGTGAAGCAATTTAGTTGTACAATTGAGGGGTTATGGGTGAATATATGAAAAGTAAGCAGGAGCGCCAGCACGTTACTTCCACTCCATGCCGTCCCAAATCGGAAGTGTCGAAGAAATACGTTTTAAAATAATAATTGTTGTGTTCATGCTGCAGTTCACACTTTGGACAGCGGAGGGAAACAACGTGCCCTGCAGCGTGCGAGCTACCCGGAAACAGAAAAAGACGAAGAAGGCGGATGTGGCGTTGTGTTTACGCCGTTAACACTCAGAGCATCCTTGGTTGAGTGATAGAGATAATAAAGCGGCATTAGAAGTATTTCTGTTTCACATTTACTGCATCATTTGGGAGTAGCTGCTGTATTTCCATGGGGGGTCACGGGGGTGTGGGGAACGAGCCCGAGACCATTGACTACTCTGTGCACGAAGCCTGGAATGAGGCCACCAATGTTTACCTGCTGGTGATCCTGGTCAGCTTCGGCCTGCTCATGTACGCCAGAAAGTAAGACAGTCTGCACCTGCTTTCAACTATTCCCTGTGTCGCTGGGTTTATAATATGTAAATGGTAACAAGACGAACAGTTCATTTGTATAGTTCAGTCAGACTGTTGTCCCTTCGGTTCTTATCTAAAATATTACATTTCAGGCCAGACTCGATTGAACATGTTTGTATTTTGATGTTTCCTTGTTTGCATGAAAAGATAAATGTATTTTCTGGCATTGATTTAACAGTATATGTTTATATTGGTGTAATTTGGTTAATTCGGCATGCATAAAACCCTCCAAACTTGATGCATTATCATTTGAAGTCGATTTTTATCAGTGATTAGTTTATCATTAGATTAGTACTGTCCAGTGGCGGTGTTACCGAATAAGATGTGGGCCGAACAACTGGTGATATTCTATAACGGTATAGGCAGACGTATCAGAGGCGTGGCCTTTGTCGAATAACCAGGAAATACACATTTCGATCGCTTCTTCTGTCGTTTACATACATATTGAGAGACAGCAAGCGCATTTCGTGGCATCTGCAGGCAGTGGCAAGTACTTCCGGCATATGCCACAGAGGCCGCTACTCTGTGGTATCTGTGGCAAGTACTTCCGGCGTATGCCACAGATGCCACAACTTGCCGAGGCATCTGCCGCTGCTCAATGGGAGTTGCCACAAGATGCCAGAGTAAGAGAAGGTTTACTGTAGCTGCCACTCGCCTTCCGTGGCAAATGCTGCTATTTAAACCCGTATTTATCGTGTAAAATGTCGCTGTTTAGGCATGACTTTATCGAACTGGCGAAGTCTCTCCCCTTCCGGTGGACCTCCATGGGACCTTATTTCCGAAAAAATATGTATTGAAGTCAATGGAGAGAGAAAGATTATCTTTCGATCCCGTTTGAATTGTGCCACGAATTACACATATGATGTTTGTCAATTTAAAAGATCATTTTGCCAGTAAAAAAAATAAAAGTGTCGTAAAACTGTGAAGTAACACATTTTTGTGTGTGAAACGCTCAATGAACTACATCTCGCACCACACACCAAGACGGCCGTCACGTTGGCACATTTCACTTCTTTCTTTCAGAAAAGTATTAAAAGAGGTGAAAATCACTACAAGTCTGGGCATGTTGAGAGCTGTACATACACAAAAGGGGAGTTAGTCGGTTCCGTAAGAGCCAGCATGCGGGACCGGGATTCTGGGATTTGTAGTCTTTCTAGTTGCGTATTTTTCATAGTCTTATATATAGTTTTACGACAAACTGTGACTTTTTTGACATGGAAATTATTTTTTAAGTTTGACAAACATCATATGTGTAATTCGTGGCACAATTCCAACGGGATCGAAAGATAATCTTTCTCTCTCCATTTACTTCAATGCATCATTTTTCCGAAATAAGGTCCCATGGACCAGAAGTTGATGGGCGTGACTTCGCCACTCTATTTACATCGATACAACATTACGTGTTGATAGAAATCAACACGTAATGAAATAAGACCCCATGGTTTGATTATTGATAGGTGTGTGTGCTGTTCATTTTGACACACAGAACAATGGGGACTATCCACCCTTATCCACAATGTAAAGTAATTCTCAGCCTCTCCCCTCTTCTCTCTGTGAGGAGCAGCAGGTTCAGCTTTCAGAACAAAAAAACAAAAATGGCATTCATTTTTTTTTAAAAATATGTCGTGTTGTAATAGATTTATTTATTTTTCTTCTCAAGAGAGTACCAGAATGTGTATTTTATGTTAGTAGTTCAAAAAATCTCCTGCGGGAGGATCCCCCCAGACCCCCCTGCAGGGGTTGGGTTTTCAGCATGCCAACTCTTTCACCTGTGGGTAAATTGCAGGATTGGCTCCAGGTCGCCCTTTTTATTTACTACAAGACAAATGTGCCTTTGTATTTCATACAGTTCAATTTGGATTGAGACAGGGAAATAATCTAAACCTCACGCGTGGCGTTTCACTGTCAAGGGGGCGATATAGCGTGTATGTAATTACATTGCAAATACTGACTTGAGCCCCACCACTGTATGGGTTAGCCCTACCACAGATTACCCAACAAAAATACTCTGGCGCCGCCACTGGTACTGTCAGAAATAAATGGTGATATTATGTTTAAGTCAGAGCAGTCTCCCTTCACGTCTTAAAGGTCCCATTTCTACTGATCATAATTCCATTGTTGAGGTATACTAAAATACATTTATACTGTGCAATTTTCCAAACTCACATTGCTTTCTCACACAGTATCTCTGTATAGTATGTGTATTCACTCTCTGTCCTAAACGGCTTGTTAGAGCTCCTGTTCAAATGTACACCAGACTCCATTGAGCATTAGAAAATAAATGGTTTGATTATAAGTCACAGAGTTCTCCGTTTGCATCTTATATCTCAAAATATTCAAATGTACACCGTTGACCGTTTTGGTAATTGAATGTAATTCCTTGGTAACATTTAAATACACTTGCATTATGTGACACAGCTTAGTAGCCTACTGCAAATATGTACTGCTGTCTTCTGGTGAATTCGGCTTTCATATAATCCTCCAAACATAATGTATTTTTAATTCAATTTCAACTTCTGTCAGAAAAGAAATAATGTTAATCTGGATGAGCATTATGCATTCTCATGCTTTCTCACTGACACTCAGAAACAAGAGGAAGATCATGCGTATCTTCGCCCTGCCTCCCACCGTTGGCAGCAGCCCGGAGCCAAACTTCTACGACAGCCTGCAGAAGGTCCGCCTGCGGCAGCAACTGGAGATGTACTCTATGGGTAAGCATCAGGGTAGATCTGCAGGACAAAATCCATAACAGATAAGGATTTCAACCCAATTGTTATCGGTTCATGTGTCAATGCGGTCCTGTTAACACCCTATTACTGACTTTTCTGAGGTTTAATTGGATCATGTTGACATTTTGGGTTATCTGGACGTTCATTTAAATGTTTTCTGTCTTGTCTTTTAGCTAGAAAATTTGATCAGCAGCAAGGCCAGACGGACAGTGTGCAGCTCTCCATGGAATGATATCAGGAAGAGACTCATCGCTTTCTGTCAGAGTAAACACTCCTGCGTCTGCGAGCCCTCGGGGGCGTTAATAGGAAAGGATTTCGATGACTGACATGATCAGAGATGGCTGAAAAGCGGCTGCTACTGCCATTCTGATGGCTTCTGGTTTGCTCCTTTTCCTCAAGTGTCTTCATTCCCCTTCTGTTGTCTCCTTTCCGTGTGTTAGGCATTGAGAAGGCACATCTGGGTTTATGAAGAAGCAGCAGAGACTCTAACCTTGATTGACGAATGATGAACCTGTAACTGAAGCAGATTTAATAAAGATACTTTCTGTATCGCATGAGATTTATAAAAAACATATGTTTTTCTTTTGCACATTAGAGATTATTTTAAACTAACATAGGTTGTAGTTGGTTTCCATTGTTTTTTGTTACTTCTATTAAATGTTTTGCATCAACTGCATAGTAAAGTAAACATTTTGAAATGTGAAAATAAAATGGCACACAAACTAACAGCAGCTGAGTCAGCAAATGCTTGGATTAACACAATCTTCTGGGGGGGCTTACCCGGACCCCCCTAGAGCAGTGGTTCCCAACCTGGGGGGCGCGCCAAAGATCGCAGGGGGTGCGCTAGGCCTCAGATGATTTGAGGCCAAATATTATATATATATAATATTTAGACTTCCAACAGGAGTCATGGGAACCCCTGCTCTAGGAGACACACATGTGGAACCAGGGTGGGTGAGACAAGCAATGCAGTTATATAAGGTAAAACGGGGGAAAGTTACATATACAGCAGAATTGTGTCCTATTTACACAAAATCAGAATCAAAATAAACAAAACCAAAAAAAGAATTATTGCAGTTGGGGAATATCCTCCATATGTGAAACCCATTTAGCCCAGTATTGGTCAAATGTTCCACTACAAAGTCTTAAGGAGAAGGTCATTTTCTCCATATCGAATATGCCCCTACAATCACTATCCATTGTCCTTTAGTTGGGGGCTCATTCACAAGCCATTTTTTTGTTATTTCTTTTTTGCAGGCAACAATTAATATTTTAAGGAGGTATTGTGGTACTTGTCCCTCACGTTAAATCAGGTGGTATATTACCTAAATATATTGTGCCAAAGCTATTATCCATCTCAAAGCCCAATATTGAGTTTATTTCTGTTATGATTTCCAGCCAGAAGGGTTGGATCTTTTGGACAACTCCAAAATATGTGGAAGTGACCCATTATATTATCACATTGCCTCCAGCAATGTCCTGATTCTGGTCTGCTATTCTGATGATATATTCTCTTTGGAGCGAGAACAAATCTGATTATATTCTTCCATGCAAATTCTCTCCATTGGCCGGAGCTGGAGGTAGAGGATTGTATTCTCCAAATGTTTGACCAGTCTTCCCGTTAAAGTTATATCTGCCTCAACCTCCCATTTGGCTTTAACATATAAAGTAGAGTGATTCTTGTAAAGTTGTACACAGGAGTATATCCTAGACACCAGTTCCTTCTGAGTGCTACCTTTGTATGCACCGATAAAAAGGTCAATCAAGTTCGGACCGTTGCTTTCAGTAATCTTAATATTGTTATTAAATTGATGCCTAAACTGTAACCCCCTGATCCCACCGGAAGCGTCTGCGCTGCGGCCTCCTCCTGCGTCATAACTCACCAGGCGCGTTTTCAAAACGTTGCGGAAGCGGAGCGTCGTGTTGTTGGATGAACGTTCCACTTCCTGCCTGCGCCGCGCTGCGCCGCGTCAAAAATAGGATTCATCCTATATTTTAGAAATTCCTTGCGGCGAGGAGCTTCTGGGACGCTTCGAGCCGCGGCGCAGCGCGTCTGGTGGATTTAGCACCCATTGACTAGAGTGGCCGCGATCGCTAAAAACGCCGCAGACGCTCCTGGTGGGATTAGGGGGTAAGTATCTGTAGAAATCCTGTTTATCTAAATTGTGGGTTACAGTCAGACGTTGGAAGCTTTCCCAGCCGGAATGAGTAGCAATTAGGGAATACGTTGTAATGCCTCTCTGGATCCATTTTTTTAAATCTCCAATCCAACTGAGCTGGCTTAAAATTGTTGTCAAATGATACCCATTTTAATAGCCTTGCGCTTTTTCCAGTTTTAGGTTTTTGCATTCTTTAAACCATATATTTAGAGGAACCAGTGTCCAACAACTTAGTTTCTCCAAGTGTGTGCTCATGGAGGTTTTATCACCCAATATGGACTGAAGGGTATATCCAATACTGTGTCCTCTTTAAGTACAGTGTCTCATGGCTGCTAGCATGGCTCTACACTCAGTTAATTAATCACAAGCATATCTGTGGACAATCTTGAATGACCAGATAATTATTTCTGGCAGGATACATTGCGTTTTTCAAACAAAATGTCTGCACTTTTGGCACCACAAGCAGATTTCCATCTAGTTCCATTATATTCGAGAAAGCATATTGAAGCTCTCCAATTCCAACCAAGGAGGTTTTATTTAGACTGAAAATCCAGTAAGCTGCTGAGTCAGGAACACAAACAGGATTTGAAGCGTAATACAATGACCCTGGTGATGAAGTAAACAGGCATTTTCAACAGACCAGAAAAAGCGTCAAAAGAACTAAGAATGCTCTCTTATTTAAGTAAACTATTTTCTGTTTGGTTCTTACATATTCAACTAACTGAAAAAGACAGTATTTACAAGAATTTACTAATTAAGGCTTACACATAATCATTAACAGCTCAAATAGCGTTAACATGGCCGTTTTTGTATGCATCTCTATATACCCTGCATAGGATTACTAAAGCTTGGCACCCGCATTTTAAGAAGGATAATATACAGAATGCTCCAGGCATGAAATAAAGTGTACAAAGCGAGAACCATCAGCGCAATATACAACATAACACGTCTTCAAATATAAAAAAATGCAACTATATACAAAAATTAGGCAGCAAGTTGCGAAATAAAATAAGAGTTCATTCCCGCGGTACAGCTAGAGGATTCTTCATAAAGTTCAAGCAGCAGGAGCAGGCGAGATGCGATGTGCTTTATTAGAGGACACAGCGTCAGTGCCGGCAGACGTCCAGGTCGTCCACATAGAGAGGGCGGGCGTAGTCTGACAGCCAGTCTCTGAGGAACAGCTCCTCCGCCTGCGCTTGGAGCGTCTCCTGCCCCTCCTTCACCTCGGAGCCCGTCTGGTTCACCACCAGGCCGACCCCCGCCGTCTGCGTGAAGTAGTCCTCCGACCAGTTAGAGGTGCCTGGGGACACAAACAGACACATCAGTAAGCATGGCGGTCACAGGAACTACTAACACTCATTTGTTCCCAGCTTCTGTAAAATAAATAAAATCATATTTAAAAGTATATTTTTTGGGAGAGAAGCATTGAAAACAGGTTAAAATAAACCTACAACACTGGAAATACTTCAAAAATAAAAGTTAAATGACTTGGCATGAGTTAGGGTTTTTCTTTCTGAACCAAGGTTATAATAGTTTTTCATTTTAAATGACAGTTTTATACTTTTATTTTTGACTTAAATGTCAGTTTTGTTTTAGTTTAGTGAAAATGTTCTAAGAAGGATTTCATTTGTATTCAATTAGTGTATGTTGTTTACTGTCTGTATCTGTATTCATTTATATTTCTAACTTTTAAGTTGAGTTCAAGCAGCAGGAGTTTAGGAAAAAAAAATGTCACTGCTTGATTCCGTTTGCAACAATAACCCTGCTCTGATCCAAGCATCATGTTTTAGAAGCAAATTATATATTTATTTGAATGAAATATTGTCTGTGAAATAAATAGTTTGTATTTTCATATAATTAAGGTGGAGTAGAAGTATAAAGTAACGTTAAGTGAAACCACCGTAAACATCTTAAAACTACAGAAAAAAAAGGAATTCACAGCATCTCCTATATACTATGCCATATTTAACAAGTGTTAACATCGTACCTATATACACCACTCTGTCAGTAACCATGTACTTGGCGTGATTGACTCGTGCGAAGGGGATCTTCATCTGCTTCGCTGTAGAAGGCACTGTGAAGATTTTCTGCACGGAAACCAAACAGCAGAAGTTTAACATACATCACGTTCTGTTAAGGGCTGCGTCATTATGTAGGACAACTCAACCCACCATGTCAACGTTGCATTTGACTGGGGGCCTGTTGAGCAGCAGCAGGGACTGCAGGAAGGGGAACATGGCGGAGGGGGAGTGCTTCCAGCAGCTGACCAGCAGGTGGACCTGCACGCCTCTGGTGCACGCCGCCGAGCGCAGCGCCGAGTCGATGGCCGGCCAGAACCTGAGAGAGGGAGGACAACACACACTTTGATAAACACTGTCGATATCAAACAGTCTGTGGTGCTAGTGGGCTACACCCAAGGAGAGGAAAGGATCTCATTGTACCTGTATAATGACAATAAAGGATTCTATTCTATAATGCCTTTGAACTAGAAAGCTTTAAAAAAAAAGTATTTATCTAACCTTTATTTAACCAGATAAAAAGCATTGAGATAAAATCTCATTTTCAATGCTGACCTGGCCAAGAAGGCAGCAACGTTACACATTTGTACACATAACAGACATAAAATACAGAGAACACAACTAAGTAAACAAAAATGAAAAGCAGTCACTACTACTAAATCAGTAGCTGCTCCGTCAGCCAATCAGGGTCCAGTGTTGTGACTGTTGATTCATTAAATACTCTTAACTAATCTTTACAAAGTTTCATGGATTGCATTCTTTGTTACTGTCATACCTGAATCTTTATTTAAGTAACTCAACATATAGAGTGGTGCAGTGATGTCTTTTTTTTTTTATTTAAAGGACGAACAGGAAGTTAGCATCGCAGGGGCTTCTTCGGCAAGAAGTCAATGGGAATTTTCCATTGGATTTGAGCTCATAGCGAAAAGAAATACTGTAATCTGTGGCTAACACCACTTTTATAGAAGTTGATGCCTAAATGCTAATGCTAGAAGTCAAAAGCTAACGTTAGGCTAAAAACAAACTACACAACAACACCACTAAGCTAAAGGCGGATAATGATTGGCGTGATGACGTTTAGTTGTCTCATTTAGCCACTTATTGGCAACCGTTTTATGACACACAAAGACTTTGGACATTGACAGTGGAGTATTTACTAACTTATTTTATGTTATAGAACAAAACGTGAAACTTGATTAAGCTTGTGTTAACCAAAGAGCTTATTTCAGGTGTCCACAAGTGTTAACATGCTAACTCATTTTTGGGTTTTAGGACTCATTCCTGCACCAATTATTGAGATGGAGATTTACTAGATCTAGGAATCTATTGGTGTCCTGTCTGGGATTGTTGAGTTGAGGGTAACGTCACCTGAGTGGCTCTGAGAACTGGGACAGAGGAAGGTAGTCCATGACGGAGATGTGAATGAATGTGTGGGCGTCGTCGATGACGGACAGGATGGTGGAGAGATCGTCTGAGCGGCCGCGCGCTGAGATCTGCGGGGGGGCGCTCTGCAGGAAACAGATAGAACAGAGCAGGTGAGAATCATTGGAGCAACCAGCGAGAGGACGTCGCTACTGGGGAAACAAAGACCCTTACAACAAGTTTCACTGAATAAAGTCTGTGTATAACTGACTGCTGCTTATTTTGCTCCGGATTGACAATATTTTTTGTTTCAATGTTATTATATAGTTCAAAATTATTCAAAAACGGAAAAAAATTGTATGTATTTCCCATTCTGACAAATGAATGCTTAAAAAGGGGATACCACGTCATACAGGCGAACAAAAAAAAAACGCACCTTAACTTTGATTAAAATTACAGATTTGATTGGGTTTGAAAATTGTCGTCAATACGTTAGAATAAAACTCGTAAAAAATGAAATGGGACATTCATTTGGGTATACAGTATTTTGTATACCCAGCTCTATAAAAAACATATGAATCCTTGTAAATTAAACTAAAACCCAAAAGTATGATTTCAGTTGTTTCCCTCTCTTCAGGAGGCCTCTGAACTTACAGACAGGTAGACCTGAGCCGGCACGCCATTGAACATGAGGTGCAGGGGGTTCTGGGAGCTGGACAGGGCGGAGAAACGAGCGGGCCAGTAGGGCGGCAGGGAGCCGTTGTTCAACCCTCCGATGCTCCGGTACACCCCGAAGATCCTGAAGGCGTCCTGAGCCAGGCAGCTGCAGTCCTCCACCCACAGTCCCACCTCCTTCACCTGCTCAACAGGAAACAGTCACTCTGTCACTCACATACTACTGCTGTGGATGAACCTCAAACCAACTCTAACATGTTAGAACGACAATAGCGTTGATACTCCAGATTACTTCAGCAACTACACGTCTACTGTGATTTACCTGACTCAGAGAGCGCCAGTCCATGTTGGCGCTGCCCAGGTAGAAATGCTTCTGATCCACCACCAGCAGCTTGGTGTGGACGATGCCTCCGGTCACAGCCTTCAGGTCCACCTCTCTCACTTCTGCACCTGAACACAAAACAAACCATACACATGATCACTAATCTCTGCAGAAAAAAAATAATCATTCCTTTTAATTATTATTTTTTAAACAAGAAATCCAGTATAATATTTATTTATTAATGTTTTAATTTAATTGTATATTTTATTCGATCTTAATTAATATCTTATTTTAATATAAATGCATTTATTTGTATATCTTTTAATTGCACCTTCTTATGTTCATTTGAATAGTTTAATTTAATCTTCTATTTGACATTTTACTTTAACTGATGTTTATACTCAAACATATTTACTTATTTTAACTCTAAAAAGGAGCAACAATCCCATTTCACCCCAGGATAAATAAAGTACTCTGATTGTGAATTAGATAAAGAAATATTGTACATGTATACATTTTGCAAACAAAATGAAAGTGATTTAAAATAAATAGAAGGATCCCCCATTACACAAATGGTGAAATCATTATATTAAAAAATGCCAGTTATGACAAAGCTCTGATGCGTCCCTGTCCAGCTGTGGTTCATGGTGCAACACAATGATCTCCATGTTGTTGGGGATGATGTACCTGTAGCAGCCAACTCTGCCGTATCCTCAGTGGAGGTCTGTGGGGCGTTGACGGCCATCTGAAGCTTCACACCTTTGGATTCAAGTAGTTTCAGTTTCTCAAACACCATTCTCCCCTGCAAAATATGTGGAAATGATGTTACACACATTAGAGGGTGAAATAAATACAGCAACATTCATTAGGGGCGTGGCGCTGAACTCACCTGAGAGTCAGTGGCGTCTGGGACCCTCGCTGCCTCGCAGGCTGAAGTAGAACGCAGCGATATCGACAGAGCTGTTAGCTTTGTCCAGCAGGTGCAGCCAGCTGTCTGCGATGCTCCGCCCGGACGGGGGGGAGTACGGGTAGAGACCCTCAGGGATGCTCTCAACCAGCCGCACCCTGAACACGGGGGAAAGAATCTGTCTTAAACTAGTAGAGATGCTAAACTTTAAAGTTTGACAGGTTTATAATGATTTAGCTTTGGCCCAAAGGTCAGCTTCCAAACAGCAAAATGGACAGTCATTGTGTACGGAAGCCCTGAGAGGCCAGTAGGAACAAAGTTATTATTTGGGATCTAAATGGATTCCTCTGCTGTGTTTATGTCTGAATAACAGATTGATAAGAAACATGTTTGACAATAAAAACAAGTAGCATAAAATAAATTGGACTACACTGAAATAATCTACAACTATTTTGACTATTGATTCATTTCCAAAGTAATGTTTTTGTGCAAAATTGACCCAAAAGGCTTTCTTAAAAGTATGTAAACGTTTATGCTTTGTTTAATATCATTAAAGTGTATATATATATATATAAATATAAAAATATATATGTCATTAGCTGCAGCCCTACTTTGAAACAAGTATGTGAAATTTTTTTTTTTAAAGGGTGATTTTTCGAATGTACTCTTTTGTCAGGTGATTTTTTTGTTAGCGTCCTTAATATTTTGCTGCCGTTATACTCTTTCAACTGTTCCTAAGTACTAAAGAATTTAAATCATATTTGAAAAAATAAAATGGGTCTCCAAAATCTTTTCTCTCTCACTTGCCTCTCAAGGCTTCCGTAGAGCGGTGCAGACATACGCAGATATCTTGGTAAAAAAAAGGGGAACAATCACAAAGATTTCTCTTTTGGGATAAGTGTGTCTTGAGGTTTCAAAAGGATACATTTTACAAATTCAACACTACTTTGGTCAAAGAGGGTGGCTCATTTTCGGTGATAGACGAACAATTAGCCTGATTGTGTCTTACCGACAGTCAGTGCTGCAGGGCTCTGGAACCAGCAAGCCCTCCATCCAGTGTAGCTCCACCTGAGCCGTGAGCTGGGCCACGGACAAGGGGAGCCCGTAGTGCCACACATGCTGACCCAGCCCCCCCGACAAGCAGCAAGAGGGTGGGCAGGAAGCAGAAGAGGGCAAAACTGCAGCCTCCTGAGCTCTACAAAACAAGACATTGTGAAAGTTACGTGCAAAGTTATGATCGCAGCTTTTGTCAGGAGACTGGAAAACAGCTGAGGGCTGCGTTGCATACCACAGCTGTTACTGCAGGGTGTGGTGGAATTCCTTTTTGTGTGACTAAGACCACCGAGACAACAGTGTGACTGATCTTTTCTACCCACCTTAGTCGACTTGGTAGATTCCGCAGGTTTCTCTGGTGCTGCAGGAGAGGTCGCTTCATCAACGTTGAAGCTTTTCTCAGACTTGGTTATAAGAGGTTCATAATGCTCCTTCATTTCCTCTTCATCATCATGGTCCTCTGACTTTCCCTCTGCTGAATCATCCTCACATTCAGCTTCTGATGAAGATTTACTGTCCTTCAATTCGAGCGGGTTCTTCAGTTGTATTTCCCATGGCGGTTGTTCGTCCATGATCGCCGCCACATCGCTGACCTTGGTTGTGTGAAGTTCGTCTTCAGACTGCTTGGTGTCTCCATAGGCATTGAGAGTGATCCAGCTTTCAACCGCTACGTCACACTTTTCTTTAGTGTGTTCCAAAGGCTTTTGTCCAATGGGGCCCTGGTCTGGCAGCTGAGAATCGGGGGCATCTAGTACGTTATCGGCTCCTTTTTCAAGCGTTTGGCTCTGGTCTTCCTCTGGTAGATGCTGCTCCGAGCCTTGCTGCAGTCTGAGGGCAGGCCTGGGGCTCACAATCATGGAAGAGTATTGCCCAGACTCATAGAGGCTCTTGGGAGTGGTAGTAACGGGACTATGGGCAAATGTGGTGGAAGGTTCCGCTTCAAAGCCGATCTTGGGGGTCTGCACTGACGGTAAAGGGAGCGCTTTTTCGGTTAGCTTGGACTTCAAGGCCTCTGCGCCCCCGCTCCCAGATTTCTCCAGAGGCTGAGCTACGTGGACAGGGAGATCTTTTTTGGGAACATGCAGCTCCGGGGTTGGGAGTGCGCCGCTGGGTCGTTTTTGGAAAGTGGGGATCCGGGGAGACGAGTTTCCCACCTTTTCGGTTCATGTCTTCTCTCTCTTCAAGCTCTCTACTTGCCTTGTCCTCAGCCCCAATACGATCTAGCACGACGCTACAATACTTAAATTCCTGTGGAAGACATTACTAAATTAGAAAAAACATCATGTGTGCAGCTAATTTGAATAACTAACATCTACAGCACCTCTTACACACAAGTGAAATGACTTTAAACCCATTTTGACAGCCTAAGTAGCACTAAACACTCGAAACGGCTTTCTAAAAGCTAGCAGTTAAACAGTCATTTGCAAACTCCTTGTTATTGTTCAACAACAATACCATAACACTGTATTACCTGCAGAGGCTCCGAAGCACTGTGGTAGCCACTCCTATTCAAATGAGCTCTCCTGTCCTGTCCTGTCACAGACTGTTTATCATTTCTACATATTTGTTTATGAATGACACATGGGTATCACCATGGCTACAACATATTTGAACTTTACATTCTGATGCACATTCAATTTGCTTTGAGTTTAATTCAATCACTTGTATACACTAATATCCAATGGCAACGTCCTTCCAAAGTAGATTCCAAAGTGTTTGAAATGAGTTTTCTCTTTTGTAAAAACGTTTACTGTTTTTTTTTAAATTGATTTTGTTATTAAATCATAAGTCTTTAGGGAATTAGGGAAATGTACACATATGTGTAGAAAAAACAAGAAAATACAGGTTATTTAGTTCCTAAGAGGAAAATAAGAAGCATTTTAAAAATAACATACTAACTAGGGTTGGGCTATCAATACAAAAGAATCAGAACTTTAACAGGACACATTTCTGTAGCTGCTGCATTCATTTTACAACTTTTGTAGTCCTTACATTAAATAATAATACTAATGCCTTTTAATTATATATTTTTGATTTCAGTCCCTTCCTCTCCAATGTTTGTATGTTGTACTTGTTATTTTCTGGAATGCCACAGAAGACATTTTTACATGTCACGTTGTTAAACCCCAGGTGTAAATGATTAATGGTGGATTCCATTGAGTTCATGCTGGCTCGGTGTCACACGGTCACACTTCAATAGAGCTGAGCCATTGTTAGTGTTATCAGTAACACCTGTGCTTTCCCTACTATGGCAACATGTCTGCAGATAGAGCACAACGACGTATATAGGGTTTGAGGCAAATATCAAAACATGCCAATAGTCATTCTTTATTTCTTTTTTAAATGATCCTTCAGATTAGATTTTGATACGATCACCAAATGGGACATTTTTTTCAACTACTGAAGGGGAATCAATGCAATTTAAACATTGGTTTTAGGTTACCTCAAACACATTTTTGCTTTTATAAGTGTACTGAATAATCTGCCTGCCTGTTCACTGATACAGATATATCTGTAGTGCGTTAATATTGGTTAATATTATATATGTCATTTTAGCTCTTTATGACAACTACTCCTGAAAGTGTCTTTATAAAAATATACACTTAAAGCCTGACTGTTTTAATGACAGGCCGTGATTGTAAGAAATGGCATATTTGTTGGCATACAAGCAAAAATCTGGGTTTCTACACATTTTGGCAAATGGACATACATTAATATTATATGACTTTCTCATTACTTTAGGTACATTTTTTATGATTAGTCAATCTGTGAAGTTATGATACATATAGTGGTAGGTATAAATAAGTGTTTTTAAAAAATCTAATTTAAAACAGCTAGCAGTCAGACATTGACAATGTAACCAATTTATACTTAAAGGAAAATATCGTGACGTACATATACTGTATTGTATTCCTGTTCAAATGTAAATAATAAAATGGCTGCTAAAGTGTAATTGTTTTTAGGTGTCATTCCAAACTAGAAATAACTCATTTCAAACTGAAATAAATTCAAATTTCAGGGATTCTTTAAATGTAAATGTATACAAACATTAAGACAATAAACCCCAAAATAATGAACTGTACAAAATCATCTAGTCCATGTTTATCCATTGAGTATTTATTTCTTTGCCTTCTTTGTATTGTTTTGAAGGCTGACTTTGTATGTAGACGTTTTATCTACAGTTTATTGGGGCTTGATATATATTTACCTTTTTGTTCACATATTAGTCATGTCTATATGGGTTCCCCTGTTAATATGCAAATAGCAAGCACGTAGGCTAAATATATAAATGAGCTTTGCTGCTGTACTACTGACGGCTAAATGAGATTAGGACACTTCCCCACTAGCCTGCCAATATATCCTGTTGAGGATTACATGCAGCTGCGCACACTAGCTTTTCCGGCCTTTAGAAAACATCTAACAGCGAGAGGTGCGTTTGTTTGGGGGTTTTTGTGAGGTGAATTATACACTACCGTTAGATGGGCTTCCTCAGCAGTTTCCTCCTCCAGCTCTGCAGGGGGACTTTGAAGTGTCTCCTCCATCCTTATGATCTGGACAGACTCAGAGTCTGACTCAGAGCCTGACTCCTGATGGGACAAGAAGACACATTATATTCACAGTAAACAAAGAGGAAGCAATGTTATAAAGCATATACACAATGGACAGAGGTGGAAGACGTTTTCATATCTTGTACTTTAGTAAAAGTAGAAGTACCAGAGTGTAGGAATACTCTGTTAAATGTAAAAGTCCTGCATTCAAAATGTTACTCAAGTAAAAGTTCAAAAGTATCAGCATCAAAATATACTTAAAGTACCAAAAGTAAAAGTACTCATTAAGCAGATTGGCCCATTTTCTCATAATATTATTTATATGTTTTGATTATAATGATTGATCATGAAAGTGTTCTCAAAGCTGGTAAAGGAGCAGCTAGTTTGAATGACTTTGTATACTGCAGGGTAGCTGGTGGATTTACTCCAGGTGGAACCAATTATATTTAATGCCTGATTTAAGTGTTGGTTATATATTTCACATCATTAACCCAAATCTGCAAAGTAACTTAAGTAAATGATTAACCTTAGAATTGTAGTGGGATAGAAGTACAAAGTATTATAATAATTATATTACTAGTATCTTCATGTACTTAAGTAGTGTACTTGAAAAGTAAAGTTACTTTACAGCACATACAATGGAAAATGTAAAGAAATATTAAGCTGTTGTTTATCAATATTCAAGAGTAAGAAAGTAATATAAATTAAAGACCAACATTTCGTCATTTTCTTTAAATAAAACCACCGTCATCAGCATAGAGGAAACAACTTACCATGATGCAGTGATTTAAAGCAGGGCGCAGTGGTTCACACTCACGGTGCAGTTATTAGCTCCCTACAGTATTGCTAACCGGCTAAGCAAACATTACATACGTCAAAGTGTTAGAAGCAGTAAATGTACGTCACTTTAAGGTAGTCTTCTGTCTATATTCTCCTTCCTGTACTGTTTCTCTCGGGTTAGCTAACGCTGCCGTTGACGTTATCGAGGAGCTACGTGGCTGAAGTGTTCAGCAGTAGCAGTAGCAGCAGCGGAGGAGGAAGAGGAGGAAGAGGAGGCGGAAAAGCTGAGTAATACAAAATACCCACCTCGTACGTAGTGCTCCCGTGCGGGCGGGCCGACCTTCTCGGAGTTACCGGGTCTGTGTCCTGGAACTCTGTGTCCTGGGGCTCTTCCTCACTCTCCTCTCCCTCACTCTCCTCTACCTCACCCACCTCTCCCTCACTCACCTCTACCTCTACCTCACTCACTTTAGCGGGAGCGAGGGATTTCCGTGTCCGCAGCACCATTGGCATCTTTGTTGACACGGGATTAACGGTAATGCGTCTGTTGAGAGCCCACTTTAGTAAATATAGAGGTATTGTAAATAAAAGTTGCATGGGACACCTTACAGTGCTAAATAAACATATTTATCAGACACTTATAGTCACTCTTACCGTTTAATTAGATATGAATGCCCCGTGCGATCAGTAAACAACGACTTAAAGAAACCGCGATTTCCTGTGACTGCTGATTGGCGGTTGGGGGTTGGATTCAAAATACTGGCTCCACCCATCTGACGTCACGCAGAGCACACAACACGGAAGCGAAGGATTACCGTCGCCCGCTGCTGACCCTGCTCCCGTCAAAAAGGTCTGTTGTTTTTGTTAAATGAGTACTGACAGCCTATACATATGGTGTGTTTGTTTGGGATAAAGCAAAGAATAGTTGAGCGACGGTATGAAATAGTTGACATTCATTCTGACGTTAGTTAAGTTAGTTTCAGTTAGCTTAGCCGCTGTTGTCTAGCAGCCCAGGCGGAGCAGCAGGAGCGGTTATTTATTTTATTAAGAGATTTTTTCTCTGGGTAACTGAGTCTCAAAGGTCACTGAAAACTACACAGGGGACATGACAATCTGTACATTATCAGGACATCCAATAGTGCCACAAATATGACATAACTAGAGTTTGAAATGTTGATAAATATGTCGAACATTAGAGAGAATCTGTGGGCTTTCTGTATCTGACATGTTAAATGAATGTTGATATAAAAGTGTATATATTCCTGTCCTGTAAGAGGTGGGATCAACAGCCACCATAATGTGACTGTTGTATTGTTATTTAAAAGGAATCGGATCACTGTTTAAATCAATGTACTGTAAAGGCTGACACGGCTGGAACAAATATGTATCATGGGATTGTTGTTACAAGTGTTGTGAACACTTCTAGTGTACTAAATAAGTATGATATTGAAAGTTACCCATACTACGATTTATATCAATATTGAAAATCAATCAACAGAGCACTGCTTTCTTTTCATAATGTGCTACACCCCTGCCCAATCCATGCATCAAATAAGACTGTAATAAGGTTAACTTCACCTTAATTAAATGGCAATGTTGAAATAAATCACAATATTAGATATACATAATTGTATGACTATAGCACATTTTTGGAAATTCAAAGTAGTAACAGTTAACACACATTAAAAGATCAAATAGCAAGGGAAAACAACGGTCTTGTTTATGTTTGTATATCAATTTAGTTATGAATCGGTTATTTTTCGTGAGAATCATAAAGAAATACAGTGTAAAGGAAAAACAATAATCACAATCATGTGAAATTATTCTCAAAAACTAAAACATTGCCCTCAAAATAATATGGCGTCATGTTGTATATCGTCCAATCATAGTGTTATCAAGTTCTCGTTGTCCCTCCGTCTGGCGCTCAGTGTTCTGCTCTTGCTGACCTCTGGGGATCTTCTTCCAGGTCTCCCATGTGCACCGATGTGTCTGACAGGGGAAGGTTTGCCACTTGTTCTGTGACGATGATGAACACTTAGTTAGTCCTATCAGTACTCCAATGGAAGCTCCAGTCACAGCTCCGCCCCCCCCTAACTCCTCCACCCAGCCCGCGCCCATCCCCCTGCGCCCGGCAGTGGCCCCGTCGGTGCAGCTGGGCTTCACCATCCTCTATACCTCTCTGTACGCCGGACTCTTCCTGGTGGTGTACGCCCAGCTGTGGCGCCTCTACCTGTACAGACACAAGAGATGGAGCTACCAGAGCGTCTTCCTGTTCCTCTGCCTGCTGTGGGCGGCCCTCCGCACCACCCTCTTCTCCTTCTACTTCTGTAACGCTCTGGAGGCCAACCACCTGCCTGCGGCCGCGTACTGGCTGCTCTACTGCTCCCCCGTCTGCCTGCAGTTCTTCACCCTCAGCCTCATCAACCTGTACTTCACTCAGGTAAGAAAAGCTACGATGCACCAGGGAAACGCTGATGGACTGGAATCTATAGAAAATAGTTGTAAAGCATTTTTAAAAGTACTGCTTTTTTGCAGCAATCGAGAAAATTAAAGGTATTCACTTTATTGTGAAAGAAATATATATGTTTGTTTTTTTAAACTAGAATTGTTGTGATTAATAGATCCCAAAACATTTGTTCAAACACCAAATATGTCCCCGATTCTGTTTTGTAATTGTGTTAGCTCTTATTTAACGTCATTGTGAATGAATTTTCCCTGTGGACTAATAGTTAGACCAAACTCTCTTAGCTCACAGAAATGTATAATACAATTGTAAAAATCATGGTCTGACACAACCATTACATTTTAAGTTACATTTTTTTTAAATGTTTATGATGAGTAAATAGGTGAAAGCAAAAGAGTTTCAAAGTCTAACATACTAACATCATTCATTTCTCTTACAGTATTGTGTGGGCCTTTTTCGGGGCGGGGTCAACATTATTTAAGCGGTGACACATGTAGATTTTCAAAATCACGGATGTTGACTCACGTTCTTTGGGGCTATACATTTGTTTTTATTCCTGAGTGTGAAGGATTCGACTATAGGTATTTTGCTGACGGCGCCACTTCCTGTTTTATAAGAGTTTTTTACGTGTCCTAATCTCTCAAAACGGAGAGAAAACTGTACATAAACGATGTATGGCAGGTGGCATTGTAACAAATAGTTAACGTCGATTATTTTTGTTTACATACTGTTGCTTTTTTCTCTCTTGTACCACAGGTGTTACTCAAAGTGAGAGAGACGTACAGCTCAGACGTGGACAGAGGAATGTAAGTTTCCCCCTGCATTAGAAAGTCAAAAGCCCTTTTCCTTTGGAATACTAAAGAAGTACTAATCTGTTCCCTGTCTTCCTCAGATGGCTGGCGCGCTGCATGTACGGTGCGATGAGCGCTCTCTTCTTCTGCGTGAACGTGGTCTGTGCGGCTCTCAGGGACGGGGGGGATGGAGGGTCTGGGGAGCGGACCTGGAATCTGGTCCTGGTTCGAGTCCTGGTCAACGACTCGCTCTTCATCCTGGACGCGGTGCTGCTGGCCGCTCTGCTGATGCTGCTGGCCCGCCACTCACACTCCACCAACCCCTACCTGATCAGCAAGGTGTGCTAACGGCATGCTTTGGAAAAGATACCGGATCCAAAGATTTCTGTTTTTAGAAAATGCTAGAATACATTTAAGTTAAAGGGGCACTCCACTTGTTTTCATTGGTACAGGCAAATACACTATTGTGCACAATATTGGAGAACTGATAACAACAAAATAGGTTCTCAAAATAAAAATAAGGGATGAGAAAAACAATGCAATGAGAGGAAAATTAAATATCTAAATTAGTTCATAATTCAATAAATAATATACAAAAATAATTTAACAAATCTTAAAGAAAAATGAAAAAGAAATCAGTAGGATGCTGCTTTTAAACACATTTGTACCAGTATAAATACATTTATGAATTGTGTATTAAAACAATAAAAAATAAATCATTTTTATTAATTAAAAAAATGTATAACACAGTACAATTGTAATCACTGGATGCCGTTTTTAAACATAATTATACTTTTTATGTTGAAATCAAAATTCCACATTAAGTACCAGAAATAGGGTCCTACCTGGTGTGTTTCTCCCCCCCAGGGCACCACGGTGTGTCGTACAGCTGCACTGGGAGCAGCGGTGATCTTATTGTTCTCCAGTCGAGCCTGCTACAACCTGACGGTGCTCATCCTGTCTCAGAGCCAGCGGGTGGAGTCCTTCAACTTCGACTGGTACAACGTCTCCGACCAGGTGAGCGTCTAAACATTAGAGGCAGAGCCAGTACACAGTAATGTTTCTCAATGCTTTAAGAATGGCCTGCAAACACTGCTCGATAACTGTGTGTGTGTGTGTGTGTGTGTGTGTGTGTGTGTGTGTGTGTGTGTGGTGTGTGTGGTGTGTGTGTGTGTGTGTGTGTGTGTGTGTGTGTGTGTGTGTGTGTGTGTGTGTGTGTGTGTGTGTGTGTGTGTGTGTGTGTGTGTGTGTGTGTGTGTGTGTGTGTGTGTGTGTGTGTGTGTGTGTGTGTGTGTGTGTGTGTGTGTGTGTGTGTGTGTAGGCTGACCTGCGCAGTGAGCTGGGCGACGCAGGCTACCTGGCCTTCGGTGCCATCCTCTTCATCTGGGAGCTGCTCCCCACCGGCCTCCTCATCCTCATCCTCAGAGTGCGCCGGCCCGCTCAAGAGGTAGAGAGCACCTCGGACAGAAACTGAACTTTATGTCAACTAAGTAAAGACATTTCCGTGCTGAAGCGTTGTAAATGCTCTCAATATGTGTTTTTCTTCTGTTTTCACAGAGCAGCAGCATGGCCGTCAACAACAGGGTCTTACCTCGACCGTATTTCTTTGACGACCCTCAAGGTAGCGATGAGGATGCTCCGATGCCGTGGGCACGCGCCTCCCACCCACAGAGGTCAATATACAGAGAGTTATACCTACCTATATATCTACTTTTGATATGTACGTTATGAATTAAATGTATGCCTACCATTCAGAATTGAAATCCTTTAGAGTTTGAGTTATCTTTTCCTATCTAAATGCTAGGGTGATTTTATTTTTTCCAGTCATGTGTATGTCAGTGATCAACATGTTTTGATGCTGCTGCTTTTTATTCTTCTGTGCTGCAAACCAGGAAAAGACCAAGCATCAGAGGGCAAACATGAGAAAATAGTAGTAACTACATTTCTGAATCCAGGGCTAACTAAGACACCAGAGACCACTTTGGATATTGTTACTGCGCAAAGGAAAAGTGTATGTGTATATGTGGGTATACATATGTGAGTATATGGGTACAAGTATTACTGTTACTATTCTTTATTCCCTTATCTATAAATGTTCTTTTAATATTATCTTCTACATTACTTTACTTTTACCTATACATGTATCTATTTTATTTAGTTAGTTATTTAATTTACTAGCTAGGACCGGGAGGGGGGGAAAGGGGAAAAATAAATAAAAATATTGACTGTATAAATGTAAACTCATTGTGCCTGACTCAATACAAAAAATATTTAAAAAAAGAAAGCTAAGGGGGAAGCTAGGTTTATTTTTCAGAAACAAATCCTGTTTCTCGCTTGAGGCCAGGAAAAGGCTCTGTGACCTTTTTACCTGTGCTGGACTATGGTGATCTGATCTATATGAATGCACCTGCCCATTACCTGCACAAGTAAGATGCTGCCTATCACAGTGCACTGAGATTTGTTACTAACTGTACAGCACTTACACATTACTGTACCCTGTATACCAAGGCAGGTTTGCCATCACGTACTGTACGGAGGCTCAGTCACTGGTACATGTTCATATATAAAGCCATGTTGGGTAAACTCCCATCTTACATCTGCTCTCTGATCACACAGAGAGTTGCAAGCAGCTATTCTCTGAGATTACATGATGTAAAAAAGCTTTTATGTGCGCAGCTCCTCTTGCTTGGAACAGTCTTCAAAAAGATTTGAAACTGAGCAAATTGGTTCCACTGCCTGTTTTTAAAGCTTGGATAGATGCAATGATACTTGATACTGTTGGTACTTGTCAATGTCTCTAGGTATGTATATGCAACCCTGTAAATACGATGTCCTTTATTGTTTTCTGTTGTTTTCTGTTGATGTTGTAACCTACCTGCTGCCATGTTGGGCAGGTCTCCCTTGAAAAAGAGATCGATGATCTCAATGGGACCACCTGGTTAAATACAGGTTTGAAGGAAAAAGGGCTATAGATGGAAAGCCTGACAGAATACAATGCAGGAATTTGTGCTGTGATGGACATGGGATAACAAATGGTGGTTTCAGTGAGTTTCAATCATGGTTGTATAAAGATAACTGGATACAGCGTTGGGGGCAGGGCACCGTTCACTCGCAGGAAAAATGCTCAGAGGCTCATTAAGGCAAAAACGGAGCGACTGTAGATTAAGAAAGTACACGGATTGGCAGACACTTGGGCCAATACAGTATGCACAATGGAGTTTTCCTTTAAGCCCCGCCTCCTATCTCCCTCTCTCGGCTCAGTCAGATGAATGGAGAGAGGAAAAAACTCTGGATTCGGCTTTTAGCGATTTTTTAACTTTTAGAACATATTGATTTCAATAAGGGCTATAAACGTGTTCGTACTGGGTGGTCGATTTAGCTAAAGAGAATGATATGCAGATTTACAGAGATCTCCTTCCCAATGTAAGTCAATGGGGAAAAGTGTTGTGATGAATTGACACAGAAGTTGTTGTACCATCAGTTGGCCGCTATGAAAATTAGCTTCAACGGCCCGCACACTTCCTGGGAGCTTGGTTTCAACGAGGACATTTCTGTCGTTGAGAATCCCTACTTCTATCTCACACTTGTAAAACAAAAGTTGTATTATACGAGCTCAGGTTGAGTTTCCAAAATATGAGAAGGACCCCTCAAATCATGCCCGAGCTAATAGATGTGTAATCAGTTTGTGCGTTTATGTGACTTGTGTTTCTTCTCACTGTTCCAGCTGGTACGGATCAGAGAGCGCTCCTCTCCTGTTCGCCAGCAAACCTCCAGACCAGAGCCACCAGCACCATTCCTTCTACTCCACCCCCCAGAACTGACCCCCACCTCCAGAATCTACCCAGACTCCTCTCCACCATCCGGGTCAGCGTGTCCTCCAGCACAGGCCACACACAGCCAGCAGCCCCCCCCCCCCCCCCGTGAACTCCTCTTGCACTGAGATCCTCAGGAACTCATCCGACAAACAGAGAAAAAGCACCTTGTAGATTTTTAACAGAGAATATATTGACATTCTTTCTCGGCTCAAAGGGAACAAACTGGGTGGGAGACGCCATGACCGACAGATATTGTGCTCAGTAAACGTGTGGTTTACAATGGGTTCGCTTATAGATGATACGTTCTTGTTCGATTGTTTTTGTAACTAGCTCTTACAATCCCGAAAAATTGCACATTTAGCTTCTATAGCATTCCTTAAAATGAATGCACATAAAGTAGTTTATAAGCTTGGTGACAACCACTGGAAATAATTATAAATGTCTTTTGACAATGTTTCATTATGATTCCACATCAGCAGGTTGACTTGTTATGTACATTTAGCAATTATTTTTTAATTTTTTAAGTTAATATCCTTCCCTGTATGATTGTATATTAGTTTGAAAGTTTAAGTTATTTTATATCTGCACTTCAATCAAATGTTATTTTACTTCATGTTTACTGGAAAGAGGCTTCCTCATAGCGAGTCACTGTCATGTGATTACCGCATGATTGATATTTGACTGTGTAAACAACAGACCAATAAAGAAACTTTAAAGAGTTTGTTCAGCCTTTTGTTAAGCACAAAACATACATGGAGAAAAGTACTGGTTACATTTTTTACCTTATTTAATACATTCAAAAATGTGTCGTGCAATTTGTTTTTGAAGTTGTATCCATTGCCGAACTTTAAAATAAAATGTCTACGGTGTAAAGACAAAAATAAAATGAAGTTCGGCAGTGGATAAAATTACAAAAACAATCAGGCATGTCTTGACAAACTATATTTTGAAATAAATAACTCTTTATGTACAGTTCTATAATTTCTGCATAATTTCCTAATCATTTCCCCTAAAAGAAGGATTTCATTTGGTAATAAATAAACAGGGAAATAATTTGCTTGTTACACAAAAGCCAGCTGAAAATAAAACATCATTTAACTATTTATTCTTCAATGAATACTGAATCAAATGTAGTTTGGTTTTCAGAGAGCTTTTCTTCTAAGGACATTTTTATCTCCCCTTCTTGGGACTTCCTGGGAAATGACTCTTGACAGATTTGTAAGCATGGAAGCCGTACTTTAAGGGATAGTTCAGATGTTCTGAGGCGGGCGGGGTTGTATGAGGTACTTCATATTCATGTATATCCTACAGCAGATGATGGTCGGCTCGACATGCCCCAAGTTTGGAGAAACAGAACTAACAGCAGGAAGCTGAGCAAAGTACTGCTCTAGATGGTGGCAGCAAAAAAACACATTTTAACCACCTAAATAGAGGACCATCTAAAAAATCCATTAAAGGTGGGGTAGGTAATTTTGGAGAAACCAGTTTGAGTGCACAAGAATTTGAAAATACAAAGCCGGAAAAAATCTGCCACTTCCTTACAGAGCCCCTCCTCCAACACACACGAACGCGCACATGACCAATGAGGGCACGATGGAAGGCTGACAGGCAGGTAGGCCATCCAGTTATTTTAGCCGGGCCGGCTAAAATGATTGGTCGTGCTTTTTACAGTACTACGGCTTCCACAGATGACATTTTGTTATGGATTTTTTGTCAAAGCATTTAATGTATTCATTGCTATCGGGATGTTAAGAGCATTCCATGGAATATAACAAGTGTTTCTGAAGTGAATTACCTACCCCACCTTTAAGTGTTTGCTTTATTTAGATTATCGCTTTACTTTGTTGTAAGACAACCCTTTCAGATGCAAAGCTAAAGTCGTTATCTGTGCTCTCTTCAAACCCACCAGACTCCATTAACAGACATTTTCCTGGTATCATGTGACCTCGTAAAACACAGGAGTTGCTTATCTACCTCTTGTTTGCACATGTGAGACTTTGGTATTTAAAAGGTTAGTTCATATTTACCAAAATCACACACTAGCGGGAACTAACTCAGTAGAGGCGACAGTAGACCAGCAACTCCAGTGTCCTGTGAGATAAAATGATGTCTCCGTGCTTTAAAGGGGAAAAATGCAAAATGCACTTTTGTACGTCTTTTATACATGAATATGTGTCCCCGGTGTTCCAGGGAACTCACCAAGTGTCAGAAAACACAACCGTCTCTATTTTCCTCCATATCCAAATCTAAAAAAAAGGGGCTGCAACGGATCTGATAAAAACTGATCCAGATTTGAACACTGTCCTGACGTCAGGACGGTGGTGCTACGGCTATTGGGCCAACTCTCCACCTATCAGGGGAATGAGAGGTTGGGCCACGGCCGGCGCGCTGGAGACGCTGTAGTACATATGCCAGGCCTGTAATGGCGCGTTTCCACTGCAGCGGGTAGCTCGCTTTAAGCGTGCCGAGCCGTGCGGGGCCCGTTTTTGGTTGCGTTTCCACTTGGCCTAGTTTTGGCCCGGGGCTACTTTCTCACCTTTTTTCTGGCCCGACTAAATCGTGGTTCTAGGGCCAGGAACAACCAGGCTGAGTCGGGCTGAGTATGCTAAACTAGAGAGAGAATCGCTGGCAAGGGGGCTACAACTACAACAAGATGAACATATTTGACCGTGAATTAATTGTAATACACGTTTCAAAATGATGCCGAAGTAACAACATACTGATACCGGTTAGTAAAAACCATGAATTCATGCTTTGACAAGTCTGCAGACAGACGGCAGGCGAAAAACCCTTTTAAAATGCGTGTTTTCTAAATGTAGCTTGGCTAAGCTAACGTTATATATGCTCCGACCGTCCACACTCACAACAACGGCCTATACAGACATAAATAAACCAGCGACTGTATTCGCCATGACACAGGCAGTCTGTGGTTTGTACTTGTTTAACTTTTGTCAAGTTTCTGAACAGATATGAAGAGCTGTGAGCTCTGAGTGCTAAGAGCTAACGGCTGTGTTGTTTTTCTGGGGCTCTCATTGAAGATGACGTCACGGCTCCGCCTACACTGCGTTACTATAGTAACTGCCCCAGTTCCTAAACTGTAATGGAAACGCAGCATTAAAGTGAGCTGGGCCTAATAAGGCCTAACCAAACCGAACGAGGCCTGCAGTGGAAACGCGCCATAAGTGGCGCTGTAGTCTGTCACAAAAGCAGCGAAGAAGACTTGCCGCGCATGGTTTCCATGGTTGCCATTCTGTTTATTCTCCGCTGTGGTTCTTTTTCTCCCTCCCCGAGGCAAGCGTTTGCTCCCGCTGCTGTAATTCAAGCACTGTAATTCTCTCCGGTTAGTCCACCAGCAGATGACAAACATCCACCTCTCCGCCTCTTCCAAGGAACGAGGGGACCGTGCGGCAGAGTTTCAGTTAGACCGTTAACAGTTTAAATCTTCCGGACAACATTTGAAAAGTGCCGGTCAAAGGTATTCTTTGTTATTTATTGAGTTTTAAAACAAATGAATAACGACTCTATATAATAATATAATAAAACACGGAGGACGGAGATCTATTTTTCTCCCCCTCTTCTGACTTGATCAGAGCACGCTCCCCTCTCCTGCAGGGGGGCGTGGTCAGCTGCAGCTCACAGAAGCAAAAACAGGGCTGGAGAACAGCAAATGGAGCGAAATGAGGCATGGCTAAAATGCATGTTCTGTTTGGTATTTTGAAAACAGAAACATATAAATATACCTTATATAGGTATGGCCCTACAATATATCATTTAAATATAGCATGATAGGTGTCCTTTAAATGTGGGGTAGGTAAGTTTGAGAAACCGGCTCGAGATACACTTTGTTATATTCCATGGAATGCTCTTAACATCCGGACAGCAATGAATATCTTAAGTGCTTTGACAAAAAATCTATAAAAAAACCGTCATCTGTGGAAGCCGTAGTACTGTAAAAAGCACGACCAATCATTTTAGCCGGCCCGGCTAAAGTAACTGGATGGCCTATCAGCCTTCCATCTGTGCACATTACAAACATATCTCGTGCCCTCATTGGTCATGTGCGCGTTCGTGTGTGTTGGAGGAGGGGCTCTGTAAGGAAGTGGCAGATTTTTTCCGGCTGTGTATTTTCAAATTCTTGCGCACTCGAGCTGGTTTCCCCGAAATTACCTACCCCACCTTTAATGTTCAAAAAGCTCCTTATTTTCCTCATACTGCAGCACCTCAAGTCTTATTTGGCTTTTCTGAAAGGAAAATTAAAAGAAGCTTTGTACATACGAATGATAAGATTACATTTTACAGCCCAATCTTTAATTCAAAGGCAACATTTAAGCTCAAAGTGCTCACAGTCTACGAGCTTCACTTCAACACATTCCACCTCTGCGGCATCCCTCTGTGAACACACACTCCCACATACGTGCCGCGCCTCTTCAGTCAAACAGTTTATTCTGCATTATGTACAGATCATCCTATTAAAACTCTTTATACAGTATGTACACATTCAAATAAATCAGTATGTTACAGCGACCGCAGCGGCAACAGAAGAGGGATGATGATGTTAAAATGAAAAAAATGAAAAGTGAAGCCAAAGCAGTTTGAACTACTTCCCCTTTGATTTGAATTCACTGGATCTGGATCCAGGTGTAACATGTCGATGAATGGGAATTAAGAAAAAGAAAAATCAAAGTGCAGGCGAGGACCTCACCGACAGTTAAACTACCAAACACAAATCCGAACACCGTCTCTCTCACATTGACCAAATAAAGGTTTGAAATTCCTCTCCCGCCTGATTAAACTCTCAAACATTTGCAGTGTTATTGCAGTGGTCATTCTAGGTTTCCTTAAAAAGGTGGTGCTATTGCTTTTCCGACGCAGAAACACTCCAGAAAGGCGACACCGATCATCGCGTCCTGAGTCCGGGTCGACACAGTTCCAAAACCTGAGCCTGTGGGAGGTCGCGAGGAAGAAAGGACCGCGGCGGCAGCGATGGATCAGAGTTCCTGTCGGTCCACGGCGAAATGTCCGAGTCAGAGCGTGGGGATCAGTTGTCCGGAGGCGGAGAGGAGGACGGCGACGACGTCTCCAGCTTACGGAGTCGGCGGCGCCTCAGCTCTGACGCGTTGGGCTCTGCGTCCTCCTCTCCATCCCCCCCCGCCACTCCATCCTCCGTCTCCTCTTTTGTGTCCATGTCCGAGGCGATGGATGTAGAGTCGGCCGCCTGAGAAGAAGCTGCTTCCACCTGCTCAGCTACAAAAAAAGAGGGGAAAAAAACATATTTAAAGGTCACCTATTATGCAAAATCCACTTTCTCATGTCTTTTCTACATCAACACGTGTCCCCTCTGTGTAAAGAGATTCTGAACGTTTCAGGACAAAAGATTGGCTCACTTTTTGTCGTGATCTATTAAATAAAAACCTGTCTGAAAATCAGCTGATCAGATTTGAGCAACTTTATGATGTCATGTTTTTTTGGCTTGTGTAACCATTAGCCAATAACCAACCAAGGTAACCCCCCCCCCCTTATCACCTGAATCTCCTCCTGGACCACCTGTGTTCTTTTTAACCAAATATCTCTCAGAGGGGAGATATTTGGTGGTCGTTCTGGTTGGTGGGAAAGGTCAGTGTACTTACAGCTGCTGGAGTCCTTCTCCTGGCTGTCTGTGCTGGTGCTGGCTGCGGGGGGTTCAGCGGAAGCAGCGGGGGGTTCAGCGGAAGCAGAGGGGGGGGTGGTGTTTGTCCCGCTGGCTTCTGCAGCCCGGGGAGGACTGCGGGGAACAGAGACAGAAATATGCTGAGTCGGTCAACTGAAAACTGCAAATTGAAATCCCACATGAAGGGGGGGGGGGGTTACCTGAGTGTGGCCACGGTGCTGAGGTAGTGGTGGATGTTGAGCATGGCGGCGTCCAGCAGCGTGTGGATGTTCTGCAGACACTGCAGCCGAGCCTCCAGACCCTGACGACCATCTGCCTCCAGCTGCCTCAGCTCCTCCTCTGACAGCTGGGACAGGGAGGGGGGAGGGGGGGGCATCGAAGACACTGCAGGAGGGGGGAGGAGGAGAGGAGAATGCATGTTTTTGAGTAAAAAAAGTCATTGTAGGACGTGTGCTTTAAGCACCACTCATGAGCATGTGTCACCATTATGTGACATGGATTAATAATCAAGATAATGATCATTACAAGCAGCACTAGCACAATGCTTTCACTGTTTCTTGTATTTATTTCACTTTAGAACTACATTTGCAGAAGCTCAGACTACTTTCAGTTTTCCAAAATCTATTGAAAACAATAAAAACTCCCTTCAGTGAGAGGCCTCCACTCTTGATCACTTTGAAAAGACTTTTGAAGGTTAAACAAAAATGTAGCTAATGACTTTCACACAGTGTGACGGGATAGTACGTTGCTATGGTAACGCTCAGCACTTCCTTAAACAAAGGCTTTACAAAGAAGTAAGACAAAAATATCATCCGCATGACTAATTTGCATTCTTATCACACGACACGGAGTGTATTTATTTCAGTCTAACAGTGCTGAGTGTGTGTTCTTACCGAAGGGGGGAGGTGGAGGCATGGGCATCCACGGTGCAGAGGGGAAGGGGGGCGGGGGGAAGGAGAAGGGGAAGCCTGGGATGGCTGATCCTGGAGCAGCTGCACCTGCCGCGGCGTCTGCAGTCGACGAACCGGCCGCGCTCCCTGAAGACACAAACACAACATTTTGATTTAGATGACAAACCATAAAAAACATTATTATGTTTACCTTGTTTTTTTTATTACTGCACATATTTGTATTCAATTCTATTTTTAGCAATACAACCATATTCAATGTAAATACTGCTATTTTTTTACTATATGTTTGTGAGTGATCCTTACCGGCTGCCTGTGTGGCCTCTGTGCTGCTCTGAGGAGCGTTGGTGTTCCCGGGGGCTGCGGCGGCTGCAGCAGGGGGATGCACCGCAGGGAAGGGACCCCAGAAGGGGAAGACGCCGGGGGGGAAGCCAGGTAACATGCCTGGGGCCACTGGAGACGAAACGGGGACAAAAGAGATCCTTAACAACCCTGTTTTTGTTTGTTTTAATTATTAACTTTGCAAAGTCCGGGAAACGCTACATGTTAATTAAGTTAACTTAAGCCACTATGTGTGAATACAAATGCAGGATAGTCAACATTTTTTACAAACATTTACTGCCTATTCTTAGCCCGGGGTATCCCTTAGCTTGACGCTAATTCCATTTCTTCTTTAGGCCGTTTAACTTTTAGGCCGAAGTCGGGTAAGCCCACTTGGAATGTGTGTAGTGGGAAAGCCCTTAGTGACTCATATCAATGGAAAAGGTTTTTAGAATGTGTTAGAGGGAAGAGGTACTCTTAGGTATTGGAATGTGCAGAATAGAGTGGTGCAGTGATGATGTATTTCTGTAGGCCGACCTGGACGTAAAAAGGCATCGAACCAAAAAGTAAAAAAAAGGTTGATTTCAGACGGGGAGAGTGTTAAAATGCTAACTTATCTCCAGGTTTAGGACTCATCCCTGCACCACTCTATTGCAGAAGTTGTTTTTAAAGACTGCCTTAGTCTTAAGCAGCCACATGACGTGCGTGCCACTCTGCCAATTATTTGGGCGTAGCTAGGCGTCATGTGTTCATGATGTGACTCTTACCATTGGGGGGCGGGGCTGCGGGGGCGTTGGCGGGGGCTGCAGGAGCAGGGGGCGGAGCCTGGGCGGGGGCTGGAGTCTGATTGTTAGTGGTTGCACGCAGGACGTCCATACGACAGGTCGGGCAGGTCTGCTGTCTCTGGAACCAGGAGCGGAGGCAGCTGTGGGGGACGACAACAAATAAACATTTAAACACAATGTGAAAGCTGAGCTTCTTGTTTTAGGTAATGTTTATCTGTTAGCCGACTACAGTATAAATACAGGAACTGTGAGTGTCAACAGTAACTGTAGATGCTGACTGTCTCACATCTGCGTTTACGGCCTAAGATATTTCTCCCCGAGTCAGATGGTCGACCACGGGACTCACCTGGAGTGGAAAATGTGATTACAAGGCAGTTTCTTGGCTCCAGTGACCATTTCCTCCCGGCAGATGATGCAGACGTTGTCAGAGGCCAGCAGGTCTTCAGGAGTAGCATCAGGGTATCTGAACAGGAAACAGTGAGAAGGGAAATTAACAGCAGAGAAAGAATATTATAGAAAAACATTTAAAAATAAATAAATATATGTTTTGTTGTTGTTGCAACTCTCCAAAGGCTGTGTAAAAAAAAGAAATGAAGCTTTGTATTCTCTGAAACCATAAAAAGGACATTTACATTATTGTGTCAATGTAAATTGCCCCTCTGTGGGAAGAATAAAGGTATTCTGATTATTTGTATTGCTTTTATTCTTATTTACCTATAGTTCATTTTGTCTTGTTATTGTTTGCCTCCTGTTATATCTTCTTCTGAGTATCCTGCTTTATCTTTGTAAAACAACTTTTAAAAAAGGAGCTTTCTAAAAATAACGATTTGTATTACTCACAGTGTATTCATGTTGCGGATGGCTCTCCGAGACATTATAGCGTCTGTTACAGCTTTCTTGAACTGCCTGAGAGAAGAGAGAAAACAAAACCAAAACATGGCTTACACATGCATTCTAAATATATAAAGTGACTAAAAATCATAATGTATGAAATATCATCATGGAGATTTGGATATGGCCAAACTTCTATTCATTTGAAGAATATTTAAAGCTGTGAGAGAACTCAATGAGGCGTCACTCTGCTCACCTCATAGCCAGATACATGGGCCGGATGGCAAACAGAGGGAAGGTGTGGACCTTGATCATGATGGTCATGAAGGCGATGTACAGCAGCACTTTGATGAAACCTGGAATACAAATCATCAACTATAATGTCAGTATGGCTGTCACCACCTTGGTCTTGATTCACACACACTGTGCTTAAAAGAACACTTCAAAGCTCCGCTGGCTGTGTACCTGTGAAGAGCTCGGTGTAGAGCATGTAGACGGCCTTGTTGTCCCAGGGGTTCTCACTCTGCAGGTCCACGGTGTGCAGGAGGTACTTAATGAAGGTGGTCAGCACCATGGTCATCAGGATGGCGTACTGAGGAGAGTTAGTGGGAGGGGTTATGTGTGTGGGGATGAAGAACTTAGTACGTAAAGGATAAAAGTATGAGGTTGTGGTGAAGCATTGTGGGGTGTTATTATCATCATGTCTCAACGTGACATCTGCTTTTAAACTTTTTTATATTGTTGGGTATTTGTTGGATAAAAGTGGCAAAAGTGTTTTTTCTTAACTTATGATTGTGGAGTAATTGTTGATTAGTCAATGTAATGACTAGAAATATATATTTATCATAACTCTTTTTAGTTTGGTTCCTATAAGACTTCATAATTCTGTCTGTCACCGGGTTGAATCTCCAGCAAAAAAATGAAGTCTCAATTAACGGGACAAAGTAATTACGGCGACCTTTGGTAAAACATGAAGAGGATAGCTCTTTTGTTTCCCCTGGTAGCGGTCAGTAGCTTTCAACATTTACCAAAGATTATTACTGTAAGTTATTTGCAGTTACTGTCTCCAGTAATGGATACGGCGGATGGGGCATCAACCGAGGAAACCATGAAAAGATGATGTGGTGTGTCCCATCCAGTGTTGGCAACTCTTTTCTAAACAAAGTAACTAGCACTATCTCCAAAGACGGAAAGTCAGCAGGCGATAGCATATGCTCATTAGCACATTGCAAAATGAGTGGCAGTGATGTATTGCCTGTTTAAATGACCAAATATGTCTTTAACAGCAACAACACAAAACTCAGCTTCAAAGTATGACCAACCTCAAATCCAAAGACGAGCTGGACTGAGGCTCCTCTGGTGATGATGCTGTGGCAGGCGTGGTTAACAAACAGGAAGTCCAGGATAGCCAGCAGTCCCATGAGAGCTGCAGGAGATAAACAACATGGAATAAAACTTCTACACATCCAAAGAAATGCCTATGAGTTATTTTTTCAGCAGTGTTTAGAATGTTGTTTTTGATATTTAAATTGCTGTGCGTTGATGTGTCCATTAATCTGCGGAGCACCTGGCCTCATGTGCTAGCAGCAATGATTTGCATACAGTTTCATTTAGCTTAAAGAAGTGTTTCATAAGTCGAGTCAATCAAACAAATGAGGTGAGGACAGAAGTCAGAGATTAAACACAGAGCAGGGCGGGTAGAAGGATTTCTGACGTGGCTGATAATGATAACTTACATAACACTCGGAAGTGAAAAATCCAGGATATGTTCGGACTCCGTTCCATCTGAAAGAAGGATTATTACATGTCACTGTAAGAAATTAAGCCATATTGTATTTTATTAAAGATAAAGTCACTCACAAAGTCCACCCTGTCCTCAGCCAGCCAGTGGAAGCACTTGAGGAAGAGCAGGAGGGTGAAGAGGGCGACGAAGCGCGGGGAGAAGTCGTCCCTGAACACGGTGAAGGCCAGGCACGTCTCGGTCACGGCGTACCAGGAGCGCTCGATGAGATGCTGGTGATGGAGCGGAAATAATGCACATTAACAAAGAGGCGGTTTACATACAGTGTTGTCTGCTGGGACAATGTATTGCATAATCAACTGTAACGATTATGAGTCATATTGAACACACTTTACCTCCATTTCCGCAGCCCTTAGCTGTCCGAAGAAGACCTTCCTCATGAACTTTCCCAGCAGAAACACCAACACAAAGGCCTGGATGTACAACACCTGGAACCAGAAACAAAAGTGGAACAGAAAGATGAGTCATTACAAAGTCGCTGTGAGGGATTTGGAGGAACTATTGTCATTTTTCAATGTTATTAATAAGGGAGGCACCGCTGCATTGGCCATACATCAGCAACCAGCAAATAAGGTGACATGCAACAACCAAATACTGTTGGTAAAGGATGTGTGTGCTATCATTTTTCTTAAATAACGAAAGACAAAATTAGAAAACTGTGTGTCTTCATATGCCGGGGGACGGGGGAAATTAAAACAAATACATTGGTATCAGCCAAGTTATAAATCTAACCATCGATATTGGTATTGGCTGAGTAATTTTCATTATGCGCATCCCTAGTTAAGATATTTGAATATTCCAAACGTCACTCAGGGTTTGACTTCACATTAGCGCTGCTCTTACCGCCATGCTGGGGCTGCTCTTGGTGAGGTAGACCACGGTCGGGTAGAACTGGTTTTTGAGGAGGTAAGCGTGTGCCACCACGGCCCCGGTCAGAGCCAGGCTGGTGGCGGTCACCAAGGCTGCTCGCACCATTTTGGATTCGGCTACAGATACTGTGGAGGGGAAACAGAGCGAGGGAGAAGAGGTTGATGCAAGTGAAGCTGACTGATGTAGCAGAACAGCATGCAAATCATTTCTCAGGCAGTACAGCTAAATGATTTCATTCTCTGCCAATATATATAGCCTTTTAATCTTTCATAATGATCTCCTTTGTAAACTATGTTATCATTCAAATGTAAGGACACCGTCATGCGTGTACCCCCTCTCTCTCTGGTTAAAAACATCCCAACAGCAAACCTTTAAAGAGGTTAAAACAATCAATAATGTATGATTGTGATATTGGGTTAATGAGGCAATAAGATGCAGCCGCACTGAAGAGTGTCTGTTTGCTGTGACGCGACGTACAATGCCTTTGTTTTCCTCACAATTGTGTGCAGACAACAAACACTTGAACTGTAAAATACATGTTCAGGGTTATTATTATCTGTTCAGCAGCTAAACAGCTTATGATTTGATTTGGCTTATGATTCCAATTACCAGCTATTTAATCAGGAAGACAATCTTCTGTGCCAATACTGCTCATAATAATGATTACAACCATTTACAACATCCTATAACTCTGATAATGAAGCGTAGTCTATGTTTAGATCGTTTGTTATATCTCAGATGACACAGATGACTGCTCATGTGGAAATCTCAGAAATGCAAAGTAGCATTTTCAAAACTGAAGTGATAGGCTCCAGTGGAAGCAGTTTCATTCAAAAAGGATGATGTGTTTATTACTGATTGGGTTACACTTTTTTCAGGAAGATCCAAGAACAATGTGAAGTATTTACCCAGGGGTTGGACATGAATCACACCTACTACACATGGTCAAATTACATTAAGCATTTAGGGCTGCTTGGGTAAGATCTAGCGAGTAAACACACTAACTATAAGTATTTGTTAACAAATCCGTATATCAAATAATTCCTTACAAAATGAGCAATCTGATTAACACATTTTATTTATTAATAAGACATTAAGGTATATCTTTTACTTTGTAGAATATTATGTTCCCACTTTTGTTAAAACACCTGTTTTATGAAAAGCTACAAACTGATATAGCATTATTTTACAATAAATCTACAGTCATAGCTCGAGTGTAAGGTGGTGCTTTGTACATATGTGTTATCAGGCCGCACAGCATTACTAAATACCATACGTGTTCAAAATCAAAACATTGATGCTTGATTTCTGTTTGCTCCTGTACTAAGCAGTGCACTTTGTTAGCATTGTGTACACACTCCCACTGTTGCAGGTATTGCATTCGTCCTTCATATGCTACATTCCTCATGTTGCATGCAACACAAAAAAACAATATGACTCTTATTTCTGTGTATATGAAAGTAGCTAAACCTAACAGGAACCATCCCAGAGAATAAATAGCTCTTTTAGCTAACTTAGCTCGCTAACGTTTAAGCTAACATTTTAAATTGAAGCCTAAAACACCTCCAACCTTGTAACCGCTTTTGCAAGATAAAATACACATTTACTTTAGCTAATGAGCTATGTATATGCTTCTCAGAAAGCTGAATGTATACCCATTTGTTGGAGTAATGTTACTTTGCCCCAGAGACCTCCTAGTTAACTGCCAAAGATAGGTAATTATGATAGTTAGCTAGGGTTAGCTAACGTAAGCTAGCTAGCAGGTAACGTTACAGCTGTCAGTACTCTGCGGGACTCACCGACTCGATGTCTGCGGAAGACTTGCTTCTTTGTTAATTTGAAAAAGTCTCCTTGCCTGCTAAAATCTCTGTATTGTTAGCTCCTACTCCATTTCGATCTTTTCACGGTAGCCCCTCTATAATATGTATTATCCTCGCCCCTGTTCGTCTGGCTACGTGTTTATCTTTGGCTTGCTCCTTAGGAGCCACATCACATCCGGCTGCTGAGGTAATATGACGCAAGAGCAATTTCACACTGCACCTTTCCGTCAGTTACTCGGTTTAGGAGCATTTAGGAAGAGAATATTTGCCTTAGATATTAATTTCACGTGTCATTTATATTAAATCACGCATTTTCTTAGATGTATTTGAAGATGTATATGTGTATTGTATTTGGTATAGTTGAGGGACCTGTCTTTTAGGAGATTTACGGTAGAAAACCAACGTGGACCAATAGGAAGTTGTCAGGTTACATGCCGGTTTCATGTATGCTGCCATAATGTGGGAATACTGCACACACAGGACGTTAGGACTTATACAATAGGCAAATATAGGCCCAAATCAGTCTACAAATGTGGCTGAAGGATGCTTTATATCCCTTTATTCAAAAAGTCTTGCTCTAAGAACTCTTTGATTTAAGAAAAATATCAACGGGAAGCAAGATTTGCTAAACGTGTCTCTGAATTTTATATCCGCTGGTTTCTGCTTTCCACCATAAAGTGTTTTTCATCAATAATGTAAATCAAAGGATGTTTCCCAAGGGCCAAGGTTATTCATTAAACCTAGAAGGTTGTGTTTTATTCATTTTGATCTGTAAATGTAAAGTGTCTTTGAGTACCATGATATTCTCTATAAAAGGGCACCTGGACTTGCTTCAGATTCTTGAAAGTATTTAAAGACTTCAATTGATATAGCATAGCTAACCCTAAATGTGGCTTTCTGATTCTATAATTGGATTCACTTATTTTCCTTTTCCATCTTTCCAAGTATTACTAAAAGTATAAAAGAACAGACCGAGATAAAATACACAAATCATTGTTACCAAATAACCTGTTTATTTCATTGAGACAATGAATTCAATTATCAACATAATGCCTTGGTACCCACGCCAATAATATGCCTCCACAAAATCCATGAGTGCACAATATTGTTAATACGGTGAGTATATAAAATACGGTCACTCTTACTTGAACTCGAGAGTACAAACAAAAATCTAACTTGATGTCCATTGTCTGAATATATCATAAATGACAACTTCTATAGCGATAGATGTAACATTCACAATGTTGTTAGCTTATGGCGTGTTAACTTGTTCAGTGATTGATTTCCCATATCGAAAACTATCAGGTCGGCATACTTGTCAAAAATGGTGGTAGCTCAGTGTTCATGTCTAGCAGTAGAGACTATAAAAAAAAGCACTTGTTATATCTGAGCCTAATGGTAAACATTATCGTGTCTATATATCTTCAAATTGTAAATATCGGAGACGACGATGTAAGAAAAGTTTTCGGCAAAATTCCAATTTGTTTGTCGGACATAAGGCAGAGTAGTGACACAGTTCTGCTACATTAAAAACTACACATACACAGAAATAAAAACGTTTAAGAAAACAATAAAAACTTGCAAAAAATGAACATTTGACAGATTCAAGCTTGACAATGGAGCCCTGGATTCTTGCAGGTGTTGTAGCATTGTCAAGCAGCAGTGTGTCCATGTCGTTACTGCTCTTTATTCCTCTTTCTCCACTCGTAAATCTGTATCAACAATTCATTCCGGCTGTTTGCTGTTGTCGAATCTCCAGCCAAAGTTCAATATCCCTTCCCAAAGTTAAGTGTAAACAGTTCAGCCATTAAGACCACCTTCAATTATAAATCACTAAGGGGGAGAAAAGAAAAGTAAAACAAGAAAAGTAGAAAGGATTCTCCCGAGCTCCCACAAGTCCATCATTAGGACACGGAGGAGATGGGGTTGAGAGGCGAGCCCATCTGTGTGAGCACCTTGTCCAGCCACTGGAGGGGCCCGTGCAGGTGCACCTCGATCCAGCAGGGGGTGCTGGTGACATCCTGACGGTGATACTCGGCCCCCCAGCCCTGAGGGGAGGCAGAGGAAATTAAAGAAAGGGTTAATATTAAGTAATATTCAAGCTCTTTCAAGGCGCATAGACCAAGAATGACTGGACTTCATTACATTCAATTGTTACAATTAATTTAAATGGCAAAAATTCTTTCTTAACAATATCCATAAGCAGTTTTGCCTCTTAAATGTCAGAAATTTGAAAAAAAAGTCTTTCAATTTGTTCTGGAAGAAATCAGGGAAAAAAAATAAAATCATTAAAGGTCACATGTCATGGCCATTTCCACTGATCATAATTCGATTGTTGAGGTCTACTAGAATAGATTTATACTGTGCAATTTTCCAAACTCACATTGGTTTCGCATACAGCATCTCTGTAAAGTGTGACCTGCTCTATCGAAATCAGTCGCATTGACCCGAAGACACATTTTGAGTTGTATACACTGTTGGAAAGAGGATATTCCTAGCTTTCTAATGATATCAGGATTGTTTTTGTACTCCAAATATTAAGTGAAATATGTCACATTATATAATGACTGTCACCGAGTCATCATTTTGAGAAAAAGGCCTCTAAAGTTTTCTCTTCTCTGGAATCCATCGATCTGATTGATTATTAGCGGAGCAAATGATAAAAATACTACGGAGGGAAGATATTTTCGTTTGGATTACTGGTCTGGGGGAAGCTCGCGAGTGTGTGTGTATACGTGTGTGTGTGTGTATACGTGTGTGTGTTTGTGTAATTTTGCGTTTGTGTGTATCGTGTTTGTTTCCCGGGGAAAACCCTCAGGAGAAACACCGGCTGTTGTTATGCCTGCTGTGACGTTAAGTTACTCAGTTCTCCGCTTGTAATTATGCCGAAGCTTCAAAGTTGTATTTATCATCTGAATTTGCCGAAACAAGTTTAATATTCTGAAAGCCAAGACTTTGTTTAATTGAAATCAGATGAAAACAAACTGTAACGGACCCTGCCGTGTTATCTATGATTACTATACTCTTACATTCATAATTTCAGCGGAGGGAGGGGGAGCGACGCTGCTGGAAGAGCAGATTGCGAATGAGAGGTGGCTGTCTTCGTCCCTTTACAAGCTTCAAACATGTATTTATCGTGTGATTTTGGAAATAAAAGTTTCATATTCTGAAAGCCAATACTTTGTTTATTTAAAATCAAACAAAACACCCGAACCCCGAAAAAATAGTTTTTTACGCAAATCCACGTTTATTTTGAAATGAGCCGTTGCGACTTCCGACTGATTTCGATAGAGCGGGTCACAAGTATGTGTATTCAGCAGTATTCACTCTCTCCACTAAACGGCTCATTGCAGCTCTTGCCCCCCCCCCCTCCCTGTGAGCCCAGTGTGCTCCGATTGGTCGGGTCAGTCGGGACGTTGTGAATCGCGCTGAGCTCCGTGGAGGTGTGATTTCCTTGTTTAGCGATACACAGCGAAACACAGCCAAACTCAACCTGAGCACACACAAAGTCACAGCCGAAGTAAAAACAATAAGTGTGGCTTGATATTGAGTAAGACAAAGGTTGATAAACGCTGTGAGAATGGGTCTGCAGAGAGAATGGGTCTGCAGAGAGAATGGGTCTGCAGAGAGAATGGGTCTGCAGAGAGAATGGCTCTGCAGAGAGAATGGGTCTGCAGAGAGAATGGGTCTGCAGAGAGAATGGCTCTGCAGAGAGAATGGGTCTGCAGAGAGAATGGGTCTGCAGAGAGAATTTCGCTGCGATCCCAACTGTCTGTTATCAGCCTGCAGCCAGGGAGGAGAGATCAGCAGAGCTGCCTGCACTGAGTGTGTGAGGAAGTCCGTGGATTGGTCAATTTGGACCAATCAGCGGGGGCTTAACGTAACGGCTCCGCGGACGTAACGTAACAGCTCCACGGATTGGTCCATTTCGTTCCGGGGACGACATGACATCATGATGTACCAGGAAGAATCAAATGGACAGTGACGTATCTCCAACGAGGCGTTTTGGACAGGTATTTTTTATTTTAGAGTTTTACTCCCTACATGGTGTACTTTGAGGGTTTTGACTCTGCACACCGTTTACATGCAGAAAAAGCTTCATAACACACAAGGGGACGGGTAATAACCGGAAAAGCATAACATGTGACCTGTAAAGAAAGCTTGAATGAAAACATTTTTTAAATGTTTTCATTAAAAAATGTATTACTACAACTAATTGATTCATCTTGGCAGTGCTCAACGCAATTGCAAAAACATTGACATTGACATAATTCTTTTAATACCTGCAACAATCAAACTGTTTTACCTAGTTCACATTATCAGCTGTTCATATTCACTTTGATTTGGTGATAGAAGGCAGGAGACAAAACTATTCAGCAGGACTGTTTCAATTCAAATTAAAAAAAACATACTTACGTTTATATAAGAAATACTAAATTATGATAACAATCTACTAAGGAGTCAAATTCTAGCCTATTTCTTACAATTTAAACACAATGGTTAAAATAAGGCATTTTCCAAAATGTGGAAACATTGAGTGAAGCTCTTTAACAACAGTGCCACCGATAATCATGATGTTTGTCGCAACATGATATTTGATGTTTGTGAGGAAGTTTGCTATAAAAAAACCTGTGACATGTTTAGCTGTGCCTCCCTGAGTTTCTGAGGGTCTCACCTTGACGAAGCTCATCCTAATGGTACACATCTTGGTTAGCTCGTAGACGGCCTCGAAGCCGTGGTTGACCGACTGGGCCAGCAGCTGAGCGAACTCCTGGTTGTTGAAGATCTTGAGGCTGCATCCGCTGGGGATCTTGCAGACGGTGGTGGGGTGGAAGCCGTGGTGGTAGTTACAGTTACGGCTCTGGACAAAGATGCTGGTGTCGCTGAGGCACTCTGCGTACACTTCCCCGCCCACGTAGTACAGGTGAACCCCTGGACAACAGAGACAGACATAAGAGGGGTCAGGATATTCACTCAGTTTCTCTTCTGTTGAACCAGAACCCAGTTTGTGTTGGGGGGAAAGACACCCTCTTCACATTTAAGATTAGGCTTATTAACTTTCCTTTTTGATAAAGCTTATAGGGCTGGTTCAAGGTAAGCCTGAGCAAGCCCCTAGTCCTGTCGGGGGACCCTTACCCATCACCACTTTTCTCCTACTTCTCATTCTCTTGAGCTGTATGCATTCTTGTCTCAATCATTTTTTTTCAGCTGCACCTTAACATTTTTGACATCCTTCTGAATATTTTCATATACTTTAAATTAGGGATGCACGATAATTATCGGCCCGATATTAGGAATTACGACGTCATCCCGATAAACACGATACCAGTATTAATAGCCCCGATAATATACAATATATTTTTTGGGTAAAAAAAAAGAAAAAAATAATGCGGTGTGGGTGGATTGGGATGAGGGGCGCTTGTTTTTCACTCGGCTCCTCCCGTTTTGCCAGTACTGTGGTATTAGTGGTTTAGGAAGAGGGGAGTTCTTCACAAATCCAGCGCTCCCTAACTCATGCCTGGCTGTGACGTAAATGGTGTGCGGCCGTGAAGCCAGGACAGTAAACAAACATGTCGTCGGTGGTATGGGCGTTGGAGCTATGTGCAACTCAAGGCTCGAACCGGAGCTGCCTGGACGCTGCAATCATGTTGCGCACTATCCGTGCTGAGTGTGCTGACTTTTCGTACAATGTCCCACTGTCTGGCTTCCTGCATAAAGTCAAGTGCTCGGCGCAGTTGTGGCGAAATGTCGCTCCTCTGTTTTCATTTAAACAGCTCCATATATCCGTTAGCGCAGCTAGCTAGCACCAGATGCTAACAACAACAATGCACGTAAGGTCTCTCTCTCGCTCGCTCGGGCCACACATACACACACCCTCCCGGTCCTCCAGATGGCCAGTCGGTGCCTGCCGGTGAGCGTGGAAGTGTGGTCTGCCACAAGCGGGCGGCAGGAGCGGGGCTGTCAGCATCAGCTTGTAGATGGTATTTTAAACTCGATGCGCTCTGAAACTACGGGGCGGCCGAGGAAAAAAAATACACATGCGTTAATCGCGTTAAAATAATTAGTGGCGTACATTTTTTTTTATTATCGGTATCGGTCTTAAGAAGGAGGAAGTTATCGGTATCGGTTTCAAAAAACCAATATCGTGCATCCCTACTTTAAATGTTATAATTGTTGTCACTTGAATTGTTTATGTTGTCATTTTATTATCTTTTTTAATCCATAGAACAACATCTCTAGCACGTGCTTTTGTTAGATCAGGCTATTTAAATGAAATGTGATCTAATGAACACCTGATCAACTGGCTCCGTAGCCGTTAGTCGATATTCGTACCTTTGCCGATGTGCCTGCGGGTGTTCTCGATGGTGGAGTTGCGGTTGACGTTGGACAGCAGTCCGAGGCAGAAGCGGTTCTTGTTGTTTGAAGGGTCAGTGAAGCCGTCCACCAGCACGCTGGTTGACGAGGCGTGATATGCCTCACCCACTCGATTGTTGAGTTCGTAGTAGACGATAGAGCACCAGTGGCTCGGCTCCTCGTACTCCACCGGCTGCACGTCTGGGACAGGTGAGATAAGAACAGGAGAGTCAAAAAGTTGGCTGAGGACATCGTCACACAGATATCTACTAGAAGGTATTAGACATGAGATTTATATCTTACAGAGAAAAAGTAATAGATAGAGGATGAATTCTGGCAGCGTGGGACTTTGAACTGTCACTATGGGTCTATTATTATTATTATTACCACCAGCTCCTACCTTAAGACACACTAAAGCTCATCAAGACTATTTGAACAGGATCCATTCATGAACAACAGATTAGCGTAGTACACAGCAACTATTGTTACCGGAAGTATATCATTCAGTGCAAAATAACTATTTAATTAGAGATGATGAAATCCGCAAATTATATTTGTACAAAATTGGAAATTGTATTGTCAATGTTGCAGTTGCACTGTGACCTGAATGCTTTTGCAGAAGAATAGGACAGTTCAAAACAAAAGGCTGGCTTCATTTTTACAGGAATGCATCATCATGAATAGTGTCTGGATCTCAGATGCACTAACAAATATGCTGAGACCAAGGGGAACATTTTTACAGCGCAGTCAAGTCGTGCCTTCAGTAAGTGGTCTTTGACTTCCATAAACCTTCAAAATGTACTTCCTGGTTGGTATTTCACCCGCAGTAATATTATCACTGTAGTGCCATTATCTCATAATGCGTTTGTCCTTACCTCCTCTGGGCATGGTAGGGGCCACCAGGGGGCTGCTCGTCTCCATGGACTGGCTCTCCTGGCCCAGCTGCTCATCGGGGGGCATGTAGGCGGGGGGTGGGGTGTCAGCTGAGACATTAAGAGACCAGTTAGCAAGGATGAGACCAGTTGTTGCAGCTGGCACACACACTCACACACTCAGAAACACACATTTCCCCAGACTTGGACAATCATCACAGGATATGGTGTCACATTTCACATATCCCTCACTTGTTAGGCCACATGCTAACCCATTCCCAACAGAGATGCAACACGAGCTTCCAGAGCCAATATTCCGGCCCAAAGGAAATAACAATACAGTAAACCTCCACTTAGATTACAAGTGGGAAATGTCACTGATTTAGATGCTTAATACCCATCAGGGGATTTAAGGCGAGACACTACATGTGAATAGGGTCATTATTTTTACTTAAAGATATCAGCTAGACATCTGTCCAGTTAATTACTTACATTAAGACAATTGTTTTTTGTATTCAAAAGTGTTATGAAACAGCATGTTTAAATATGCAAATGAGCCATAACCTCATTAAATATGCGCACATTTTAATACATTTCAGGAACACAAATCTGAACTTTGGATAAAGCCAGGTTCAAAATTCTTATTTCATTTTGTAGTCATATTAGAATCTAAAGGTTTTACAGAAGGGATTTTGGATATCTCTTTTTATCACTCCATAAATCAGAAAATACTGTCAACAGCCCTAAAATATCAATTTTTTCGCCATGTTTCTAGGTATACAATGTTATATAATTCAGGCTATGAATGATATATAAACAAACCCTTCTGTAAAAACCTTCAGAATATTGATAGGAATAAAACTGGAAGGTTTGGTGTATGTAAGTCAGGGGTGGGGAACCTTTTTCCTCTCAAGGGCCATTTCAATTTTTTCAACATCCTCCGAGGGCCGTACAAATTATTGACCTCTGCTTAAAAATACTAAAATCACAGCCCATTCATTTCACCTTTCTTTCATGCTGTGCAAAGAAAGAGCAACCTCTCAATCCAGATATCTGGCCATGACTCGCGCATGCACGTGCACGGTGTGGCATGACCACCACAACAGAAAGATATGGACACAAGATGTGTGCAAAAGTATTTAGTTTCCTATCCATGTGAACATGATTTAAGTGGGGGGGGGGGGCTAACTTCCTCTAGGGGGGGCCCGGGGGGATGCTCCCCCGGGAAGATTTGTTTTTAAATGTTGAAGTTAAAAGCATCAATCTGGCGCACTTTGAGAGCAACATTAAGAGATCTATGGAAACATCTCTCAACACCCATATGGAACAGAACTGGAAGCAGATTTTATTTTTGGATATTTTACAAATCACTCCCCTTTCAAACTGTATTCTTGTTTATTAATAACAACTTTTTTTACTGTCATATGGTATTTTATACCTATTTTTCCTTTATTCTCTTATTTTTTTATAACTATAATGATCATATAAAGATGTGCCTTTACCTCACTGGTTGTGAGGTAAATGTTTAAAGTGGGGTCAATATGTGGAGATTATCCTCTTGAACAAAACGTGTAAGAATTAAAAGCTATTTTTTTTTTACAATATTTCAAAAATCGAATTGGCTTTTTGTTGAGGTAGCCCTTGAAATGCTAACTTCCGTGTCGGCCTACAAAAATACTATAGTCAAAAAGTATTACTCCAATCAATCAAGACTACTGAACATGACCGAGAGGAGTGTCTCAGTGACGTGATATTTCTTCATGCTAGACGTGTCTGTTCTGTCTCCGGTCAGTGACATGAAACAGAGGAGGCCTGCTCCGCTGAGTTAGCGCCTTGACAGCAGCCATCAGCCCTGGCTCTGCTGAACAATGCTTAGCTGGCATTTCCTTTGTTCTCATGCAGGGGTTCAGCTTTATTCGGATTAATACAATTACTTGACCCGGTAAAACTTTTTCGCCTACTGATAAAGTTATCATGCATGGGTTTAAACTAGGGCTGTATCAAAATGTTTGAGGCTTCATTCATTCACATTTTTAAATCATTGGAAGGTTGCAAAGCTTTCTTTCCATGTCTTTTTATACAGTTCAAAGCTGGTATGTCTGCAGAGTTGCAGATATTTCACTCATGCGATTAACACTGGTATATGGTTTGTAGTATTCCAGGAGTGACTGCATAGGATTGTTTTCATTACAAAATAAACTCCAAGCAAAATAACTCCAAAGTTAAGATGTATTGATTGATCTAATAACATTTTCAGAATGCAGATGATATTATTTAACCAAAATTCATATTAGTTGTCATTGAGCCATTCAAAAACAACTCTCACTGGGATCAGAAAAACGGTATGTCTCCTGGTTGCAACACAAAGAGAAGCACACACTGAGTTATATTATAAAACACAAACAAGTGACCTTCTCAATCAGTGCGATTCATCGCTTCATTTCAAGTGAGGATTAAAAGGGACATCCTAAAATAAGACCGCAGAAATTCAAAGCGTCACTAGAAAAACCAGAAAAGTGACAATAGGCGCATTCACACCGCAGTACTTTTCCCACAAAGGTTCATGAGAACTCTTTAGTTCTCATGAACTAAGTACAGATCTCGTTCACACAGGAATAAATCCCTGGGGGAGGATTAGGCAAATGAAGCCGCTGACGTCACTTCTTCTTCTTCTGCTTTGGGTTTACTGGCAGGCCGCAAACCACTTCACGGCGTATACTGCCGCCCAAAGTCCCCGGCCGGAAGTCCCCGGAGTTGCGGAAGGCTTCAGTAGAAGCTGCTGGGACTCCCAGCAGCTTCTACTGAAGCCTTCCGAGTAAATCACCAGAACGCTGACACCTCCTCATCTCCACCGCTCCCATGTTTTATTTTGTGTTGCCATAAGTTAGTCTCTCTGCGTTTCTGCGCTGGGCTAATGCTAATAATGCTAATGCTAGGATAATAAAATGGCGGCTTCACAACACTTTTTGGGAGTTTTACGGGGCGTGGTTTGTAATCCTTCCAGCCAATCAGAAATATAGCTCTTTTCTCACAAGAGAGCCGCACGAAAGTCCCTGCTCTCTAGCAGCTCTCTGCTCTCTAGCAGGGACTTTCGTGGGGGTAAAAAGGTTCTCATGAACTAATTTTAGTACCGGCTCTTTTTGGTGTGAACGCGACAAAAGAGTTCTCATGAACTAAGTTCTCATGAACCTTTGTGGGAAAAGTACTGCGGTGTGAATGCGCCTAATGGGTAAAGCCCTTTTTACAGCTATTTGTAATTACAAATGGAATTGTCTGACATTGTAGTACACAATGAAGATGATACTTCAATGTACTGCATTGTATTTAGAAAATGAAATGCATATCAAAAATGATTTTTATCTGGTTTTCTGATCCGATTCGATTGTGACCAACACTGTCATTTTCCCCTTCACATTAAACAACTTCAAAACATTGAAATAAAACCAGAGACTCTTGTTTTTCACAGTTCTGGAGGGACACTTGGCAGCAACTATCCAGAAAAACAACACAATAGTTTGGCCCCTCACCCAGGGCCAGGTACATAGAGAGTGTGTGTGTCGTACCTGGGAGCTGGAATGGACTGGAGGGCCCCGAGCTGGCCGGAGAGTTTGGATAAGTACCGCTGCTGGCTGGGGACGAGGGATACGGAGAGTTGGGCGAGATGGGAAAAGAACCACCTCCACCTCCTCCCCCCACACCTCCGCCCCCGCTGTGGGGCTGCTGGAAGGACTCTGGAAAGGTGGCGTTCAGGGGCATGTGCGGCTCGTTGTGGGTGAGGTTACGGAACTGTACCAGCAGGCTGTGCTGCGGGTTGAACTCGCTGTGCCGCGGTACCAGGACCGGAGGGAGCACTGATGGGGGAACAGAGGAGGGGGGGGGGGACGGACATGAGTTTGGCGTAAGAAATTAATGAAGCCCAAAGACAGAGGAACAAGGTATCTTATTATTATTTACACTTCTTTCTTTTTTATGAAAAACGTAAATGTAACCTCTGCAATAATTCAACCGCACAATATTAACACTTTAAATACTTGAGTATAGCACAGTAATATCAAGCAATATCTGTTTTGTTTTTTTAAATCATTCATATATTTTGTAATACCTAAACACCTCTGTATTTATTGTGATAGACATTTTACATATTTATTGTTTTTTATATTTTGTTGCACCACTGTACATATCGTACAAATAAATGTTAGATATTGTAACTTCTTATTTTTAAACAAATATGCTAATTTTATATTGGACATTTTCTTAAACTTCTTATGTTTATATAAATGTACTTTATATATATATTTATTTTTTTGTAGGCTTATATACATATATTTATTCTATTTTTGAATACAACTCCTGTTTATACATTTTTTATTAAATGTTTCATATTTATGCATTATCATATTTTATTCTAAAATGGAACAACCGTCTGTCACAAAACACAATTTCCCCCCAGATAAATAACGTTTTCTGATTGAATCTCAACCCCTGTTTTGAAGCCGTTACACATAAATTACAAAACATGACCAAACAGCAACAACTCTGAATTCTTCAAAAGCCACTTTAGACCTTGGTAAAGATACAACAGAGGTCATCCACATTTATTTCCATTCTCGACTTCATGCAGCGGATAGAGTGCTTCTTGATTATCATCTCCTAAGTGACTTTAAACGTCACGACTCCAAGGCTGGCCCTCCAAAAGCTACCCAATGAGCTTTGCTTTTCAGCCTCTCCTGACTGACATGTGATCCATATCATCGGACTGGTCAATACAGAGCTGGCAGTCCCAGAGCAGTGTAATGTCAGAGCCGCTGTCCCCTCAGGGTCACCCGGCCGTTAGTGTGTGTGAGGCAGTGTGTGACTGGAGGACCGGGAGAGAAGGAGGAAGAGAAGGGCTAGTGATGAGAAAGTGCTGGAAGTTTAGTCTGAGTGCTTTATGCATTTAGTGATCCACTCTCCGATGCCACACCCCATCTGGAGTGCCTGAGGCATATCATCTAATAAGATCCTAAAAGAGCTAGTGATATTGATTTTCTGTGAAATGTACGGGGGGCGGGTGGAACGGCCCGTGTGATGACAGCCTCCTGACCTCTGTGGATTTGTTTACCGGCTACACAGTTTGCTCAGAGATATAACTCGGGGATGTGCACAGCTCTACGCTGGCCTAATCTGTCACATACGTTACGTCTAATATGTTTGGAAATGGAAATGGCTGAAATATTGAATACACTTTTTGTGTTAAACATTAGTGTCCAGCACAAGACAAGTTGATATCTGTAGTCTACCATCAGTAGTAAAGTATGAGTACATACCAGGACTCTCCACTCTCTTGTAGTGGTACGGGTTGATGCAGACCTCCTTCTGCTTGGAGCCAAACGGGTACTCGCACACCTCCAGGGGCTTAAGCTCGTGGTGCGACTGCAGGTCGGGCCAGCGCCACACTCGGCAGTAGATAACGTGCGGCAGGCCTTTCCTGTGGGACACCTGCAGGCGGCCGTCCAGCGATCTGGGAATGGTGACGCACTTGCTGGTCTGCCCGGGACAGCTCAGAGCCTTCTCCAGGTCCTCCATGGCGCCCTTCTTCTTTTTCAGCTTTTTCACCAGCGCGTCCACCGCCTTCTCTGCCCATTTCTCCTCCTCGTCGCCCTGCTTCCAGCCGAGCAGGCGTTTGACAGCTGGGCTCGTGAAGGAGAAGAGACTGGACATGGAGGTCATGCTGGATGATGCAGTGTAGGTAGAAAAAAGGGGGAGGACCAATGGGGAGTCTAGGAATCCCCTGTTGATGTTCTCCGATTAGCGTTTGTAGCCTAAAACGTGTTTAACAAGAGAAACCACTTCAGTGTGTGTGACAGGCCAGCAGAGATGAGGGGTGGGGTAGGGGAGGGGAGAGGAGGCTGTAGCCTTGTCTGACCAAGGACAGGAAGCAGGGGAGGGAGGGGAGTCAGCAAGCAGGACGCAGCTGCTGCTGCTCAGGAAGGGCCCTGCAGCAAGCGGTCCGAAGTTGGGTCACCACCACTGATGGGAGGGGGGGGGGGGTGCAGCCTGCAGGGGCTCAGATCAGGACCTCTGTCCAACTGAAGCAGGTCTCACCGGTGCAAGACGACAGGCTGAGAAATAAGGAACACGCTGCTTCTTAACAACAACTGCTCCTCTTCAGTCCCGATCGACTCCTCCAACCGGTCCACAAGCGTTCTGCAAAAGAGAGAAGAGACACATGTAAAGCTTGGCCACTCACTCAATTATTTGCCATTACATCAACACTGTAGATAAACAAGCCCATTTTCCTGACTTTTGTAAATATATAAATCACAATACCATTTCTTTCTTTTTTTAAATCCAACTATGAATGAAGTCTGAACCTCAGCGGAACACGTGACCAGTAGGGTGATCAAAAAGCACGCAGTCCCCTTTGGATCCGACACATCATTTCCATGAAGACTCAGATAAATGCGTCATCCCAAATCCCAGCAGGACTGATAGGTGTTAAGTGTTGCATATATGAAGAGACAGTCTCACAGCTAAACAAATGGCCCCCATCAGCATGTAAATGCTGGTAAGTATGCTCACCATACAGCACGTAATATCATGAAAGATTACAATCAGAATCCATCACTCATCAGCATACACAGATTTGTTTTATGCTTTTATGCTGCTGTATTGCCTTGTCGATTCAATTGTGTTCCGTTTTTGTTTTAGCTGTTTTAACTTTGAAATGCACTGTCAGGCGACCTTGGGTGCCCTGAAAGGCGCCTCGAAATAAAACGTATGATTATTATTGTAACCACGTTTAAGAGCCAGTTAAACAATGCTTAAAGTGGGCTAATATATTTGTTTAGTATAGATCCACATTCTTCAATATCTTGAATCATATCTCAACTCCAATATCAACTAGAATCAAACCATTTGTTATTTGTTCAACTTTTGCAAACGCTTAGTACTCAGACATTACAAATTCAAAAGGTGTTAGAAACAAATAAATCCCCTTTCTTGTTCTATAGCTTAATATCATTATTACAGCATGATCGTTATCTCTTCTATCCATTTCTACATTGCAGAAGCACATGTGAAAGAATGAACGACGAGTGAATAATAACCTTACAAATTAATGTAGTATTGCTTTAGGATGATTGCCACAAGTTAACACCAACTGATGTCGGGACATGAAATGTTTCAAACCATCTTCCTGACTGCGCTAAATGAAATGCTGTGACATCTGACACTCCTGTCCATATCATGCAGCACAGGCAGCAGACAATCAAACACATGCAGCAGCTGTTTGGGGGCTTGTGAAAATGGCCTTAGTCAAAAAGGATGTGACCACAAAGGGCTGCTTCCTCCCTCAGCCCATCTCTGCCCGATCCCTCCCTTCCAGCACACAGCTGTCCGACACCACTGCACCCACTTCCACTGCTCATTGTTCCACAGGCACATGAAAGTGGAGGGAAACCTCCTAAAGACTCATGTTGGCACAAATAATGACCAGTCTGTACGCTTTGCAGACATTCATCAGATAAGGTTCCAGCAGCTGTTTCCACATATCCTGATCAGTCAGAGATCTGTATGCAGTCAGGCCTCTTTTAGATCATCAGCAGTGATTCATCAGTTCATTGTATAAGGGTGAGCAATGCCAAATCATAGATTTCAACATAGGAACGTGTCCTATCTTCCCCAAACGAGCAGGAACATATTGTTTGGCGAACAGGTCATAGATCTTACATTTAGATTTGCATCTAAATGACTAATCCTTCAGATAGAGCTTTTACAAACTGATCATCACACTGATAGCTCTTTGTGTGTCCGCCATCAATGACATCAAAAGGCTGAACATGAAATCCATCTTGAATGAACACACTTTCACATTTTGAAAGAGAATTGGGGGGGGGGGGGGGGGGGGGGGGGGGGACTGTAACTCAGGGTTTACAGGTGAAAGATGGTTTATGATTATTATCTTCAGAATAACTGAGAATATGGGTTATATAAATGTGTATCTAAGAAAAGATACCTACATAGAGGCAATTGTTTTCCTACTATCTTTCCTACTTTTGTCGCTGCTTTTAATTGAACTATTCATATCTTAGACTGCACTGTAACTTTTATCCATGTACTTTTTCTTTTAATGTTTATTTTATTAGCTTTTCTTTTTAATGACTGATTTTAAATGCCATTTTCTTAATCTCTTTCATTTTTTGTAAAGCACTTTGAATTGCCTTGTGTTGGAAAGTGCTATATAAATAAACTTGCCTTGCCTTACTATCGATGGCCAATGTTCATATATATTTTAACAGATGGCATCTTCTACTCTCAGCAGAAGATAACATGCTTTGAAACCATTTTAGAAAACCATGTGATATCATTTATACTGAAGAATCAATACTCATCTGAAGCACTTTCCAAAAGCCAGAACTACTCCATAAAAAGTGAAAAAAACAAGTGGTAAACAACAACATCTCTGTTAAAAATGGCCTGCGTATGAAGCTGTTCATCACAGTCTTTTCCCATTTAAGTTCAAGTAACGCTTTCATTCTCGCCTACAGGACATGTAACATTGGGAAGAATGTCCCACACAATCATAACTGTGTGTGTGAGATCTGCCTGAAATGCTTGACATGTATGAAGTACAGGACACAGACAATATGGAAGAACGACCCGGTGAGTAGTAAGCACCCCCCACCCAGAGAAAGGGAGAAAGAGATTCAGAAACATCTAGCGTTACACAAATCCCCAAACAGCAGTACAAATAGCTTTTAGTGCTGCTCTGATTTAAAATGTAGCACAAAAATAAGCACAGTCATAACATAATACATTATTCCAGTGCTGTTAGCTTACCCTGGTATGTAGCAAGCTAATGTAAGTAATTTGCTAACTAGCTTAGCTAACAGTACACAACTTGTTTAGCTTACATTTACAGTCAGACACCTCTAATAACAACTGACAACTTTAACCATCTAGTTTACCACTTTAGGACGCTGTTTCCTCTTTAAAACAAGACTTTTGGAGCCATAGTTTTTACCTCGTAACGGTTAGCCGAAGTTACTTCACCCTTCCTCCTCTTCCTCCATTCCAGAAACTTTTTGAACTCCTCACAACTGAGGCTAATGCTAAGCTAACTGTTAGCCCAGCCCTCCTCTGCCCAGCGTATCCTGCTGATGCAGCTCACTGGAGTTCACTTTTAATGAGACAATTCGCTTAGTAACATACCTCTCAACAGAACCCCATGAGAGCCATGGCAAAGCGTTTTCGTGTCACGTTAAGAGTGCAGTTGCTACTCGCTTAAATATTTCCTCTCGTTTTCCAGCGTTTCTTCTCTCCGTCTCCCCGTGCCATGTCCTCCAGATCCTGGACACAAGTAGAATGGTGAGGCGGAGTGCATATCACTCCGCTTTACTGATAAACTAGGGCTCGCTTTAGCGTTACAGCTGAGGAGATTTCGGTTCCAAATTCTATCAAACAAACCACCATACTATAAACCATAACTTATATATAATATTGGTTTCCAAAATGAGTTAGGTTAACGGCTAACTGTTCGTAACACGCTTTCATTGCAGAGATTTTGTGAATGTTACGAGTGAACAAACTTGTTCCGCCTTTGACAGATAATTATGGTCATAAGCGTCCAATATAATACCAGCAGCACACCCTAAAACTTCAACACAATTACGTGTTTAAAAGAAAAATACGTTAATGATGTTACAGTGTAAAGTTGTAGTTCTTACAGTGGTCGTGCTGCGGCTCTGGGACGTTTCACAAGTTGCTGGCTCCACTCAGTCTGGAGCACTGCGGTTTGTTGTGTATTGTTGTCCTTTGTAGTCACTTGTTCCAACCTTTTACTGTCCTCGCGCCATAGACTAATATAACTTTATTTAAAAATAATAATAATCCCCATTGCACACTAATATATTTGGACGAGCCTCTACTCTCTCTGCAGGATAATGTTGGGAGTGCGGATTCCTCATTCAGTCTTCAGGTGAAAATGAAAGGCGATGTACGTGTTCAACCACTAGTGGGCGACCTACACCAGGATCTGGGTTGTTAAAGGTGTATTTCATAGACTTTATGAAGGTATTTTACCAAAACAGACTTCCGTTCAATTTACACAACTTTAGCAGTGGTGTAAAAAGTGTTGAGATTCTTTACTTGAGTAAAAGTACTAATAACACACTGTAAAAATACTCAAGTTAATTGAAGTTAAAGTACTGAAACCATATTTTAAAGCAAAAGCAGTACATCTTCACATTTAAGAAGAACAAAACACTTCTTGGCAAAATTGCTGCCAATTAATTTTCTGTTAACCCACTCATGCTTTTAGTTACTTAAATAAAATGTTGGATGGTTTCATCTGGATACCAAATAATCAAATTGTTTAAGTTTCTGTCAAATGAATGCAGTGGAGTAAAAAGTACAACATTTTCTTCCAAAATGTAGTAGGGTAAAAGTATCAAATGAAAATACTCAGGTAAAGTACAAGTTCCTCAAATGTGTACTTAAGTGTTAATAATAATAATTCATTAGATTTATTTTTGCGATTTTCGCGCTTTTACATTACAAGTGACACATACATGATATCAGACATGTAATACATCAATACTAAGAACCTTACTTGAGTAAATGTACTTAGTTCATTTCCACCACTGCGTTTAAACCACCTATTGTTTTCTGCTTTGACAATCTTAGTTGCCATTTAAATTGATTTTAAAGGTATATTATTGCCACAAGTTTTATTTAAAAAAAAAACGTATTACCAGAAGCAATATAGTTTGTGAAATATAAACCACCCATAAAATACTGTCATCCAATAATGTATGTTTACTGTAACAGTCAACATTTTCTACTTGCCCATCCATGCAATTTACAAACCTGTCAAACCTGGAAACTAAATTGAGTTTTATTCTGATAATGCCTCCCTTGCCTTCTGAAATGTTCATCATCCAAATACAATATTGAAGACTGTTATTGCCTATATGATGAGGGGGGGAGTATGTGAGAGAGAAACTCCCTCTGGAGGGAACAAAGGGATTTTGCAGGCCATTTACACAGAAACATTTGTCTATATAGGGCAACTACACATCAGCGATGACAAATATGAAATGTGGGGTTCCTCAAGTCTCCATCTTAGGACCACTGCTTTTTAATATTTATATGCTACCACTGGCTCAAATAATGAAAAACAATGCCCTTAGTTACCATATGCAGATTGTATGATGTCCTTTTGTTGTTCTGTTGTTGATGTTTTTATGTCTTCATGTGGAACCTACTGCTGCAGGTCTCCCTTGAAAAAGAGATCATTGATCTCAATGGGATTTCACCTGGATAAATAAAGCTTTTGAATGGAATTGAATTGACACCCAAGTTTATATAAAAATGTCACCATGCAGGAGACTATTCTCTGATTAAAACATTGAGTAAGTGCAGTGAGCACATCAATGACTGGATGAGTAGGAACTTTCTCAAATTGAACAAAAAGACAACTGAGATGATTGTTTTTGGAGCAAAGGAGGAACGATTAAAAGTCATTGCAGAGCTTCAGTCAGTAGACTTCAAAACAACGAATAAAGCAAGAAATCTAGGTGTAGTGATGGACTCCGACATTAGTTTTAAGTCACATTACAACAGTTATTAAGTCTGCATACTATCACCTTAAGAACATATCTAGGATTAAAAGACTAATGCCACAGCAGGATTTAGAAAAGCTTGTCCATGCTTTTATCTTCAGCAGGCTCGACCACTGTAATGGTGTCTTCACAGGTCTCACTAAAAAAAACGATCTCCTGCATAACTATGAACCGTCCAGGAGTCTCAGGTCTTCTGGGACGGGGCTGCTCTCTGTTTCAAGAGTCAGAACTAAACATGCAGAAGCAGCGTTTAGTTTTTATGCCCCGACAATCTGGAACAAACTCCCTGAATCCTGCAGGTCCGCTGCAACTGTTGATACTTTTAAATCCAGACTAAAAACGTATATTTTTGACGCTGCATTTGAGTGAGTTGTTCATATTCACACTGCAGTATGGCTTTTATTCATGTATTTTATACCTGTTGTGTTTATTTTATGATCTTTGCTTTTTAAATGCCTGTTTTGAAATGCCATTTTATAATGTGTTTCTACTGTAATTATTCTTAAATGTCTTTTATTTTATGTTGTAAAGCACTTTGAATTGCAGTGTGCTGAAAGGTGCTATATAAGTAAACTTGCCTTATAACACACATGAAAGGGAAAACACCAAAGAGCATAATACGGACCTTTTGTGAATCATACAAATGAGCAGAAACCGTGAATAAAGATACTATAACCAACTTTAATAAAACATGATAAGCTGTACAGAGTAAATAGGCTTTGGTGCATGATCTTACAGTATTTCATCAGTATAGATTTCTTTAAAGGGATTTGGACCCTTGAAAATGTTCAGAGATGAAACAAAACACAAAGTAACACAGTGGAAAATAAATGAAAGGCAGCCGCATATTTTTTTTAACATGTATTGTAGATTATTTAATGTGTATTCTGATGAACTTGTACTTTTTTACAATGCTTTTTGAAGTTCTCTAAAATCGCCCTTAACTTTGGTTTGTCACTCTTGAGTTTTGTACTTTGTCCTTTTTAAGGCGATATTTCACACAGGCTAAATGTTAGAATGAGCTGTGCTTCATCTCAAATTGTATTTGGTCATTACACTGTAGGTGTTGCAAGATGCATTTTTTCTATATTTTATTTCAAGCTCAGTGTGACAAGGAATGTAACTGTACAGAAAAGTTACAGTGATTAATCAGAAATAATGTTATCACACCAAAAGTCAATGTGTTCAACATTTCTTAAATGACACACTCAAATAAAAAAATAAAAATCAACTTGGTCTTGTCTACACACTTCAAACAGCAGTGCCCATTCCTCGGATCAGTTTTCTCCTCACACACACACACACACACACAATACAAATCATTTCAGTGAAAGTTTTCTAAGAGATAATAACACCAAAATCAAAAATCAGAGTGCAATCAGTGAACTACCTTTGATTCAAACAGGTTAAATAATCAATGTGAAGCACAAACGTCTGCGAAGGTCTAAGCACAGGAAATAGATTCATGTATACAGCAGATTCCTCGGGAGAGCAGCATTATATCTATTCATATTATTATTACGTCACATTTTGAATGTTTCCTGACCTCCATCTTTTCACATTATCTCCACAAAATATTGCTTTAATTATAAACGATAAATGATGTCATATCAAATTAAATAATTGTAACACCTAATGCCAGAAACCAATCAAATCAACAGTAATTGTTCTAACCTGGTACATTTGTTCCACATATGTTGTACATTCTGCAGCTATTCCTCTGTATATCAGAATCATTATCCACAATAACGAAAGATACAGTTGAAGAGAATTACTGGAATTAAGATGAGATGGCCAGTTTAGATATTTCTGAAATAGGGAATGTATGCATATATGTAGAGATGCATAAAAACACTGTCCTTAATAATCCATAATATATTATGTGTTGTGGCAATGATGTCGCTGTTCTGTGCTATTGTTTTTTAGCTAAAAGAAAATGGTATAAAATGTTTTTTGTTGGCAGATGTTATAAGAAATATGTATATTTAAAAACATAAAACCACTGTGCTTTTGACTGCAAATGGACAGTGAGTGTTTCTTTATTCTTGTGAACGCTGACCTGAATATCGATACATTTAATCAAATATGAAAGCCTTTGAATTTGAATGGGTGTCTCATACATTACGTACCATATTTGTTGATCTTCTACAGTTATCAGTTACGCAGTCTTACATTTGACGGGCCCCATATTGGCAATAATCCTCTGACTTCGTGACATCACAAACCCCAGGACTTATTTTAGTGGCCGCTTCTTTATGACATGCTCTGGCTTACCACCTTCAATTAAACAGTACAATACAATTAAACAAAAAGTATAAATGTTGTCAACAATTTAGTGATGATAATAACAAAACACCACCCCGAGCGACTGCAGAAACAATCTTGGGTACAGGCTTGAAATGTGGAAACAGTGGCTGTGCTATTACACTGCATCATCAACAGGATACAAAACAAAAGTCAGGATAGTCTGCTGCTGCTAGCTAGTAGGGACGTAAACAACACATTTTGTATTGGTAAGATATATTAACTTTTCCTAAAAACACATTTGCTGATATCACGATTTTCCATTCAGTTTAGGGGTCTGCATTCGATATGGGACAATATCATAAACCTGTTTACCACAGTCAGTTTCTATTCATATAAACTCACTAAAAGCAACGATAATATTATTTGACAATTGTGTGAATGGGCTCTTTTATGAAAATCTGATTTTTTATGTATTTAAAAAAATAAGGGCTTGTCTTATATGTATTAATGTTTTCACTTTGCGTGGATGATAACAGCTCATTAAACACTGAATGATCCAGATCAATGTTTTGTTAGAGCCCTACAAAACAGTTAGGATAGTTCAAATGCAGAGACATGCTCATGCCGGGCTTTAAAAAAGAACAGTAATAACTTACATCGAGGGAAATGTGTAGTTTCCGTCAGTGATTAAAACACACAGCGTTTTTTATTCCTCGAGTATGTCGGAGTCTTTTCTGTATTATTGCCTGGGCACTGTCTGTGCATTTTAAATAATAATCAGGGTTTGTTTTATCAAAGCGCGTTGAAAAAACGTTGGTGCATCTCTTTGTTGTCGTCAATGAAAACGTTTTTGCTTGCTACTTTCACCTTGTGTTGTGTGCCGTAAACTCCTCGGGATGAAATCATTTCCAATGCTGGATTATCGAAACTGTACCCCACTGTAGCTAACATAATCTGACTTTAAACCGCCTTGAGGTACATTTGTGTGGCACTTGAGATTTCAGATAAGTCGTTTTTTTTCATTTTAACTGTTTAAGGATCAAGGTTTCTGTTGAGCTGCATTCACTTGATACACGAGGTTCGGGTGCAGAGCCTTGCTGTGAAAACAGCGAGTTTAGATTAGTTACCTATGATACCTCCCTGCTAGCTTAGCCGTTTTACCACGAATCATGTGAATGCAGCTTTAAGCTAACGTTGGCACTCATTCCAGTTGCCTAGAATTTCTTTTTTACACAATGTCTCAAATTGTAATGGATGGTAACTGATCTGTTTAATTTACAATGTATATATGGTCGGCTAATATGGCAAATGAAGGCACTGAAAAAATGAGTATTTGATAAAGACATCACTACAACGAACTGTAGTGAGTAGCGTGACGTATTCCTGCAGCGTCAGAGTGCAGAAATAGGAAGAGTTTCCATTCGATGAGGCAGACGCTGGTGAGCTTGGACATAGAGAGGACAGAACAAACGTCTCCTTTGGTGCTGAACACTATCTGTCCTGGAGCTCCAACTTGAGGCCGCGGTCCGACGCGTCCTCGGAGGGAGTGTCTAGGACGGGATTGACGAACCCTTCGAATTCAGTGTCTAAGCTGTCCTCTGGGAGCGTACTCACAAAATCGTTCTCCCACTCCAGTGCGTTGGAGTCCTCCGAGGTAGAAGTGGGCCCGCTGGTCACCTGCTTGCCCCCGGGCTTCAGGGCGGCGCGCAGGATGTCCTCCTCCGTCCGGGACCTCTCCCAGGCTGGAAGAGCACGATTGATTCCTGCAAAGAAAGGACGGCAGCTTTTCATTCTGACAGCAGAAGTCACTGAAGTCCAAAAATGGCAGCAGGCAGTAATCTGTTCCACTGTCCAAACCGAATTTGAAACTTAATCAGTTAATCAAGTTTTATCGAAATATGGACAATATGGACCAAAACAATGTTTGGTAAAGGCTAACTTTATACAAATATAATTCAGAGCAATTATTGTGGTGCTGCCGAGAAGAATACAAAAAAACCTTGCTTAGTAAAAATCATAGAAATTGTAAAAAAAAAAAGTCAAACCATGATCGTTTGAATATATTTTTCAATGATCATGTGAATAATGTTTCAAAAATGATCATTCCCTCTCATATAACTTAGAGGCCATTTATGTACAGTATGTACGGGCTGTAGTGGATGCAACTACACTTCAATCAATTGATTTGTTGATGGGGGGAAACCTGCACCTTTTCCGTGGTTACACAATGCACTACATTCATTCACGAGTTATTAAACAATATAAAAAGCTATTTGCAGCAAATTAAATGATTTTTAATCTTATTGAGTTACTGTGTTTTGTGATATTTGAACAATAACAGACTCAAAGCCAACCTGCCCAAATCATCATGATTTCAGAATATATACACACACACACACACACACACACACACACACACACACACACACACACACACACACACACATACATGTCATTTTTAATTAAAGAGCTTTTCAAGAAACTCAAAGACACTTAGAGTGTAAAAAACAAAATTCTACCAATGCAAATTCTGGTTGTTTTTTTTTAAACAGGGGGCACACATTTTAATATAATGTGTATTTCAATAGGAAAAATAAAAATAAATATTGTTTAAACATTTGCTCATTCATATAATATGATTATATATTTATATACATTTATAACCTTTGGACCACCTGACATATCAGGAGTGTATCAAGATGATTAGAAGAAACATAGTGGTGACCAAGAACAGCACAACACACTAAGGTCATCAGAATTGACTGCCAAACCTAAATAACCCTGATGCTTGTATTCAATACTGTTTGTTTGCACTGAGCACAAACAGCTGCTCTTCCTCTCCCCCCCCACTTTGCTGCAGTGTCATTGAAAACAGAATTGATTTCTGCTGAGAAATGACCAGAGCCCGGGTCTGGAGGCCGGGAGCGTTCTGTGATTGAATCAGTCAAGATGTCACCAGAACCTTTGATGGATTAGTGATTTGCGACAGATGAAATTAATCCCTCACCTTCCTCGTCTTCCCACTCTAGATCCAGCGAGGTGCCGTCGTCGTTGGTGGAGCGCGTCTTGGTGGTGAAGTCCCAGCTGTACTCAGTGTTGGGGGTCACCACGTTCGTGTCCGACGGCAGTCCTGGAAATAAAGAGTCAATTATTACAACAGGGAGTAACTCTAGATTTCTTTCATAGGAACTAACAAACACCTTGTATGTATACCTATGTATTATTTGTGCTAATATTACCAAGGCCAGGTGGGGCACTTACTGTTGCTCCTGAAGGCGTCCGACTGGGCCTTCACATGATGGAGGTAGACGTCAAAATCCCCAGGAGCCCTGGAATTGGCCATGACAACAATCAACACAACTGGAAGAGCAGTCACTCACTTTGGAATTGTTAAGACTTTATAACACAGCTTAATTGATAATTGATTCTAATTGGTCAATTTGGACATTCAGCGGTCTGCTCTTTCTGTTGAAGGACTATGTCGAACCCGGGTCCTCTAGACCAGGGGTTCCCAACCTTTATTGTGCCAAGGACCGGCAGATACATTAAAACAAAATCGCGGACCGGTTGTCAATTTGAACTGATTTGAATATTTACTCACCACCAGCAGGTAGCAAGTGAGGCTAATTGTAGCCTATGTAACAGCCTGAACAAATACTAGAACAATATGCATCCAAAACATTAACAACATTTAAAAAATAACCGGTGTTGTTTTTTTGGTTTTTCTGAAAAACGGAAAACCAAAAAACCGACGTTATTCAGTTTTTAAACCAAAACGGGAAAACAGATAAATCAACGTTTTGGTTTTGTTTGTATGATTTACGGATAATCCAGTGAATGCTGGGAAAACGAGGAGAAGGCGCATTATGAAGGAGGTGTCCGGTCGCCAGGGTGTGTGTGTGTGTGTGTGTGTGTGTGTGTGTGTGTGTGTGTGTGTGTGTGTGTGTGTCACTGGCATTTGTTTTCAGAATATAATATGATAGTGTTGTTCGTTCCGGTGCACGTCCGACAGCAATCGAGATTAAACTAACTTCTTTTGGGAACACCCGCATATAGGTTACCTATGGAGTTAGCCTGCTGTGTGTACATTACTGTTCATGGTCATTTGAAAACAAATGCCGGTGTTGGACAGACACAAACACACCGAACACACAGAGCCGAGCTGAGCAGAGCACTACACACACACACACACACATCATGCGCCTTGGTGACTGGACATCTCCTTCATAAAACTAATAAAAGAGGGAGTAATCGGGCAGTTCGATGTGTGTAGAGGTGTGTGTGGTTAACACGTAGCAGCCTGCAGTCACTCTTAAGCTGTTCTGATGAAGGTAAACACAGCGAAGGCGGTGCGTAAAAAGGCACATCTTTACCCGCTGGTGCTTTACTTCTCAGAGGCAGAGTTACAGGTCCCGCTGCCTCCTGATGCTGCAGCCATTTCATGAAGTGAAGGAGGTTTTCCTTCTAAACAGCTGCGGGCAGCAGATACCGTGAGAGTCCCGGACATGAATTCATAGATCAAGGCAGACTGGTTTACTCTCCTGTTTTGCCAATCCGGTGCTTAAACAAATAGCTCTACACCCCTGGCCGACATGTCCTTAAAATGAAGTCCGAGTTTGAAATGTATCTCAAATAATGTATGCACTGCCATTTCCCCACATCAACATAACAGTCTGCAATTAAACGGTTGTCTCCTGTGCGCTCCTCTTCCTACTTGGCACACCGGTAACTTTCTCGTGCACACGAGAGGCTGAGACCCTGAGCCGCCGAATCCCTCGGAACATCATAAAAGCCATTTTCAACGGTTTTCTGGTGAAAGATTAATTAGGTTACTGGATGAAATAATATGACTGGTATAGGTGCAAAAATTAAACACTTTTAAAAAAAAATATTATGATAAAATATTTTTATATATTTATAATTCTGCAAATATTACGATAAACTCACTATTTCGCGGCCCGGCAGACCGGTACCGGTACGTTTTCCGCACTTTCGTGGGAATATCTCCGCAATGGAGCGAGCTTAACGAAAGTTTCACTTTCGATGCATGATATAGCCCAGCGCAACACCTTCGTCACAATTTCTATTTTGTAATCATCTTGCGACCCCCACTCGGGGTCTCGCGACCCCCACTTTGGGAACCCCTGCTCTAGACCCCCTGGAATACTTTTTTTGTTTTTTCATTTTTATATTTGTGGAGGGCAAAAAACTCTGGATTCATTATGGCTAAACAGACAGGAAGTAAACACTAACAGGAACACAGCAGTGGATCTGGCAGTATTTAAAGACTGGTTAATGGAAAAGAAAATGACTTTTGACAGAGCAGAAAACCTTCATCAGTTTCAACTGTTGCTATGCAGTAAAAAGGGCCCTTTTCTCTTAGCGGGAGCAACATGACATTTTTAAATCAATAAAATCCCATTTAAATTAATATGGTGTGTCAAATTAATGATTTATTTAGTAAGTAGCTACACAAAAATGACGGGCTAGCTGCGTTTTAATCCTTACTTAATTTATAGTGCTTTAACTGGAGAAACAAATGACATGATTGTAGTAATGTGTTTTTATTACATTTTACAGCACTTTGGCTCGACCAAAAATCGCTTTTAAATGTGCTTTATAAATAAAACTTGATTTTATTTGATGATGATTCAAAATAGATTTTCTGCTGAGATCTTCAAAAATAAATAGGTAAGACCCCTGTCTGCCAAACATCAACACAAATATCATACATCTAAATCAGTGCTTCTCAAAGTGTGGTCCGCGGGCCACTGGTGGCCCGTGAGCGCCCCCTAGTGGTCCGTGAGTATAATTGGTAACATTTCACATTTGAAATAAATAAATAAATTTAAGTTTTCCACACTCTCGCGGGAATATCTCCGCAATGGAGCGAGCTTAAGTTTCACTTTCGATTGCATGATATAGCCCAGCGCAACACCTTCGTCACACATGTTACCACCTGTTTGTACCATTTTCAGGCGATTTATAATCTCTTCTAGAAAAACGATGTGTTTTTGGATATTTGTGGAGTTAGGTGGTCCTTGGTATGAAAAAGTTTGAGAAACACTGATCTAAAGGTTTGGATAAATGGTTAATTCCATTTTTCTATCCGATTGATTTGTCAGATGCTGGAAGTGCTAATTCTTCCCTCATCAGCAGTCACATCAGCAATGAAACATATTGCCCCTTCAACTACATCCAGCGTTACTAATTATATCTACTTGAGTGCGCCTACTGAAGCCTTAGCAGAGCCTCATGACCGCAGCGTGTCCTCAGCCACACAGCCGTCCTGTTGTCTGATGAACTTTAGTGACTCACTTTCTTTGCTGCGTTTCTCCGCCGGAGCCATCTGCTTTCCCCCGTGTCCTCTGGGCAGGCAGCTGCTAAAAAAAAAAAACACACAGATCGAGTAAAAAGATTCTTCTCAGAACGAAAATACAGACTTAAATTGAAAGAAAAAACACATTATTTGGTGCCATTAAGGAAACATGTTAGCAAACAACAGAAACAAAGCGACAGCAGAGAAGCAGTTGAATGAGGCGTGAAAAGCAAAGAAAGTCCCATACTCATTATTTCACTTTCAATGAACGCTATATCCCCTGGAGCATGTTTTACCCTGAAATAGTATAGGAAATATACAGCCATAATATTTGTTTTGCTGCAATACTATTACATTCCAATGGGTCACATTTTTCTATTTGTGATGAGGACTGTAATGGAAAAAATAGCAAGGCAAAAATAATGGTATTATCTGCAGCACTGGCCTTGTATTTTCTCCTTTGTCTCCTTGTAAAGGAGGGTAATAGCAGGTTTTATGTCTGTTTGCACTTTAGGCCTTGCTGTACATTGTACATCATCTACTGGTTAATATATATGTACTGTAAGAGAGCTTTCTTGCCGTTCTACTAGAAAAAAAATGTTTGTTCGTTTACTAGAAAATATATATATCTTTTTACAATAAGACATGTTTTCGGTGTGCAGTATTTCATTTTACATTATTTTATTTAAAGGTGCCCTATTATGCTAATGTTAAGGTCAGGTTTCATATTAGTATTTCGTTCCTCTACTGTGACATGTCTCCATGCTCTAAGGTTCAAAAAGCCCTTTATTCTTCTCATACTGCTGCAGCACCTCCTTTCACCCTTTGTCTGAAACCAGAGGCCAGTCTGCTCTGGTTGGTTAGCTGTCTTATGATTGGTCAACGGATTAGAGATCTCCCAATGTAAATGCAGAAAACCCTCCTACAGGGAAGGGAAACCCCTAAAAAGCATAATAGGGCCTCTTTAAATTTGACATGTACACAGTCTACTTATTCCTGCATTTTTACTTGCACTATTTAAGTATTTTTCTTGTATGTTTTAAGTATATTGTATAGTGCACTTTTGGAAGAGCCTCAGACTTTTTGGAAAGTTTAGCATTGGCCAATAAAACCATTCAATCTTGAGTCTTTGAAATGACTAAACTACTGAAAGTTAGCTTTGTTCCTCTATGATAATTAAGAATGCTAACAAGTTGTTTGTCACGTAAATTAAGCAACAAGACATACAACGACAAGGACAAAAGGGCAACAAAAGACTGAACAGAGAAATGTCCCTTAAAGATAAGGCTGAGGACTTGAAATGCTGGAAGGCTGTGCACAGGGCCAGCGGGTTAGAGGAGTTAGTTTGTTTTAGTCAAAGTGGCAGAAGGGAGCGCTCAGTGCTGCCTCACCTCCTTCAACTTTCGTTCACGCGCCAACCTGGCGGCCTCGCGCTGGGTGGCATTTCTAGCCTCCTCTTCTAGCCTCAACTTCTCCTCTTGTGCCTCTAACTGGGCAGACATAACAAAAATAAAAAACACACAGAAAAAACACAGAACAGAAAATTACCAAACAGAAAAAACAATGCAGCAAATAAAAATAAAGCCAAATTATGACGCTGTGTTAAGGCCATTGTAGGTAAACAATAAATACCCTATAAAGTGAGGGGAGGGGGGAAATATTTTGTTAAAAATACCTCTAAATAAAATATTTGTACACTGAAACACTTAACTTTGCAAGGTTGGATCAACCCTATCGTACCTCCACTGGATTAAGACCCATACAAATTATACTTTGCAATATGACTTAGCAATAAGACAATATTTGTGAGTCCAGAATCTCTTCTTTTGATCCCGACTTCAAAAGAGACATTTGAATTCGGCCATTGGAGAAGAAAAGAAAAGTATACGTTGCACCTCCTCACTAACATGTTGTTTTCTCTGTCCTTTAAACTGGGATTGCAACCTTGCAAAGGGAAGTGAAGTGGTTAATATGATACACTATGTTTCCAAATGTATTTCTTTTAAATGTGTGAGTTTAATCTCATAAAAATTCAGATTTCTTTCTCACAATTCATACATTTATAATCTAGAGAATATATATTTTTTATCTAAATGTACCCTTTTAATATAAGTAAATATTCAAGTTTGTATCTCTTTAATTACTAACTTAAACGTGGAAATCTTTACTTTTTACCCGAAATGTCCCCCCCTTTTATAGATCTCTCAAATTACTGCTTCTTTTTTTCTTCTTTACCTACAATGGACTTGATACGACGTTGTAAAAAATAGGTCTAAAACATGAAATGAAATAAAAGATAGTGTGTCTCACCTCCGCTTGCAGCTTCTGGTCGATCAGGATCTGTTGATCTTGGAGCGCGGCGTAGCGGTGCTCCTTGAGGTTCTTGATCTCCTCTTCATTGATGGGCCTAATAAAAAAAAAAAAAAGTAGGTCAAGCGTTATTTTGTCAGAGAATATTTATGATTATTGTTTTGTATCCACACCAGATCTCTTACCTCGGGCAGGGCTGTGGGCTCTCAGCCTGCAATGCAACAAACACAACAGTTTATCATTACAGTAATAGTTATCAGTGTCAGATCCTCTTCCCTGCTGCAGGGTTTGACTCGAGTGCAACTACTCTGGAGACAGTAATCGAGTTACACGGTGATGCACAGTGGCTGCACCCATCATGTTCTATCCATCACTGGAGGAAGGCTAACAAAGTGACGTCTGAAAGTAAAGGGTATCCGGGGACTACCAGCAAAATCAGTCTAATCAAATATGTATTTGCATGTATTGTACTTACAAATTGAACTTTGCACAAATTGTACTCACACTACCTGAAGGGATCTAATTTAAATGTTTATCTAAATAAAAAAAAATAGCTACTTAATGTATAAAGTACCCTATGTATATTTGTTTCTGTTCCTAGAGTAGATTGGTCTATTATAGAGTATTCTAATTAATTATGTATATTTTATATTGTGTGTTCTTTAGATACTCTCTTGAGAGTTGTCTTTTCTACTGTGGATGTACATTTGCTCTTTATGTTTATTTTATTCTATTTGATTCAATTTTTCAAATATTTGTAATTAATGTGTAATGCTAACAATGCTGCTGTCTATTTATGTATCTGTCTGTCACAACAGTTGACAGAACAATATTTTCCTTATACTTATTTAAAGCTGTTATTTATGGAAACGTCATCATTACATGAACAAACTTACCTCATCACTCTCTACCAGATTTTCAAACTGCAAAATGAAAAGAGACACATATATAATATGTGACATTATACGGAAGAGTCATCTTTAATACCAAAACATAATGCTAGTAAATGCACGACTCACACCTCTATTGTATAATGTTCCCCTGTGGTGGTGCTCCGGAAGTATTTGGACCTGTAGGAATAATTGAGAGAGTTTAAACATAATCATCTTAAAAATGGGATGATGGCTTCAAGATGGAATTTAAAAAGTGGCCATTTGAAATGACAGAGCAGTATGAGGGTTACATTGTGAATAACTGCCAATAAAGAAGACAAAGCAGCTTCTGTGTTCCTAGTAGATGAGTATCAGCAGCTCTGGCACTTTATGCCAACATTAAGACCTTTTTTTGGTGCGGCTGTGATGCCAAGTTTGACATATTTTGCTCACTGATAGTGCTGTGACAGTAATAAATATATCGTGTAATAAATGCGTCTTCTGTAATAGTTACAACCAAGAATCATCTTCAGCAGCTTTACACAATAAAGCAGTAAGTAACACAACGTTTGTAACACAGTACAGAGATTCATAGATAAGCTTGGAATCATAACAATCTGTTCTCTTAGTTTATTTAATGTCCTGAAAGGTTTATATGCAATGGCATTTTATTGTGTTGCCAAGTCATGGAAAAATATGGTTCTCTTGGAGTTAACAGTTAATGGATTATTAGACACTGTCCATTTAACGGGGCAAATATCTGCTTCTGTCACAGCAAATAAGCACAGGTGTAACTTATAATATTAAAAATGGTTCAGTAAGTTCCATTTAAGTGACAGAGTAAGGGATCAGGGCCTTTTAACAGACTCCTACAAATCCATTGCTGCGTTAATTAGCATTATTGATCACACCTGTGCTTGAGTGCTATGACATGTCAGCAGTGCAATAGGTCAATTGCTCTCTTTTGGCTTATGTCCTTGATTAAGTTAAGATGTATTTAAGCTTAAGGATGTCCACTTTGGGTTTATATTCTTCCTTTTATTTGACTTTGTTGTGTGTTGCACAGAACCTGGTCCTTCATGTTTTTAATCCTGATTTTAAAGACCTGATTTCTTTAGACCTAATAAGAGCACTTAAAGTGGACGTTTACAAAATGTTAATGCAGGTTTCCAAAAAACTGCTACCTATACGTGTATCTGTCAGCTCCAACATGTTAACATATGGATACAGAGTATACCCAAGTGTGAAAAAGCAAGCTGCTAGAAGAGAGGAAGCCTTCTGTATTTTAAACAAAGAACAGTCAGACCAAAACACATGAATTATTAACTCAAATTTGGTGACATAACTGGGTGCAAATAACGCATAGAAACAGAACATTGATTCCCAGCATATTTTCGAAAATACATTCAACTACAATGTCCAAATATAAGTCTACACTCATTGTGAAAGACTTATAGAACAACCGTTGCTCAGTGTTTTTTATGCTACAGTGTAGTGCTAATTTAATTAGACCTAGCTAAACTACATGACCACTGTTGACAATAGGGGTGGGGTCTGAACTGTTGGACTGTCCGGCTGCAGGTTAGACCCCACACAGACCCTAGCCTCACCACTAGATAACCCTTATCTCAGGGTAACAACATCCCCACCAGGTTCACATATACAGCTGTCACTAAGTCTTAAGTGGAGCCACTTATCGACTAACTAACTTTGAGCTAACGTTAGCTGTAACCGGATGCCGCTGCTTCACAGATGCTTTCATGCTAGTTAGCACAGCTAGCTAATGTCATGTTTCACTCACCCGCCTCCTCTCTGGATCCTGTTAGCTTCTCTCCTGAAGAACCCAGCACAGTATGCCCAGCAGTTACCCATCGCATTTTCAAAATATGACTATTATCTAGCAGCCTACTAGCTAGTAAAGTCCTGACAGATGCTGGTGCATTGGTGTAGGAAGCTACATCTCCAGTCCTGCTCCAGCAGCCACTTCCTCTCCCGATGATGACACAAGTGTTCGATACCACCACCTGCTGACGATTTTTTACGTTTTTTCACAACTTCAAAACAGTTATTGATAGAAATTGCCATTTTGACAGGCAAGAAGCTACACGAATTGGACCCCCCCTCTATTTGTTACTGTTAATAATTAGTCAAACTAACATAAGTACTGATATAAGTAACTATTTATACAGTAAAAGGAACAGTAGGAATGGCATCTCCCTTTTACATTTGCTTTCCCAAAACAAGCATGACATTTATCACAGTCAGATCTTTGGTTATCTCTAACAAATGTGTATTTTGTAAAAATGAAGGAGAAACAACTACACATCTAAGTTAAGACACATTAAGTTGTGAAGAAAAAAGAGAATGTTTTTAAGTCTCAAACAAATCATTTAATTAAGCTGTAAGAACGTTATATTATACCATGACAACAAAAATAAAGTTTAGTAAACTGTCGGTTTTTTTATTTTATAGGAGAAATGTAACATCCTAAATTGTCTTACAAATGTGTTGAGATTGAATTTAGGAAGTGACAAAGTCTTTCCTATAAAGTCAGCAACAGATTTGTAGTAGGAAAGCATGCTTTATAAATGATTATGTATATGGTTTAAATTATCTAAAACAGTTATACAACCAGGCACTCATTGCAATCAGACTTAATATTCTTTACATGATTCTCTTACACATAAACTTCATTGCTCGAGTCACACTATAATGCATGATAATGTTGTGTTAACATTTCAGCTAATGATTAATGGAATCTATCTGGTCTATCTAATCTATCTTTATGTCATGATGTTGTGTAGGCAAGTAATTATGATTATATTGTGAAATATTTTCACTCCTCAACTGTTGTGTTGGATGGATTAGCTTAGATTAGTTTCCTCTAGTCATCGGGGCTGAAGAGGTAGGCATGCAGCTCGTCTTCAGCAGGCGTGTTGTCCACATTGCTGACTCTGACTTTCTGGGCAACAGGTTTGCATCTGGGCACGAGCTTTCTCCCAGTCTGAAAGAAATAATTGCATTGGTCCTGTTTTTATTTATTCTTTTTTTGACAGTTTCTCATTTAAAAGTGGGTAATTGTATGAGGTGGAGCCTCTGTTAATCTTCAAAAACATTAAAAGCTAATAAAATGTTTTTAAAATAATGTATACACAAGTTAATTTTTGTCTTTTTGTAATGAGCTGTCATTTATTTCCACAAAATTCATCCATATCTTACCCAGTGCAACACATTTATTTTAAATGCAGGAAATGACTTACTATTTTCTTGGAGTCAGCCAGAGATCTTTCCAGGTACCTCCTCATCCTCTCCTTCTGTTTCTCTCTCTGCTCTCTCAGCTTTTCTTCACGCTGCCTGCAACATGATGAAGGATGACATGAAGTAACGGCACGTTTTTTTAATACAACAAGCTATTGTATTTTTGAAATTACATTTGGAATTAAAGTGCTGAAACGGGTTTCTACGGCAAAGATTAAAATAATTAAAGCAGACATACTATGTTCATTTTCTGATTTATATAATAAAAAGGAGGATTTAAGAAAGGAGTTTAATGGAGGAGTTCCAGGCAGGGGGGTGTGGGGGAGAAACTCCCTCTGGAGGGATCACAGAGATTTTAGCCTTTGCAAACCATTTACATGCACAAAAACCTATATATAAAATAACAAAATCTTCCAGAATGAATTCAAGACCTTCCAAATCTGAAGAAAAAAACTATTGTCAGTTCTATCCTTCTGATCTGCATGATGTTAATCAGAAAGGCATTGTGCAACTTATATAAGAAAATAGATGGTACCATGTCAGAACAAATAATTACTTGCCATTGTTTAGATTTTTTAAGAATTCAAAAAGATTTATTCTAGATGTTTCAATACCAAGGAAGTCTATACTTTTAATTTAATAAATAAAATGCATTTTCAAGAGTTTACCACACCTTAATGTGTAAGACCAACTTTTCAGTAACCACAATTGAAGAAATAACTATTTTCGGTGGTTCCACTATCACTAAATTGATCTGATCTTACATTTCAATAACAGAAAAAAAGATACTTGCCATGTCTTAGGATTTGTTAGACTTTACATAGATTGATTTACCACAGTTTGATACTGATAAGTCTTTTTATTTGAATGATTCCTATATCTTTTAAGAGTCTTTTAAGAATCTGTATTAACCCTGATTAAAGGAAAAACATGCAATCTAGTAGTCGACATTAGAAGCAGAAATGAAGTTGTTGCTCAATCAACTTTTTCTTGCAGGCAAGAGTAAGTAATAATTGTATATCTCCACTGAGGCATACCTGCTCCTCCTCTCACTGTCCTTGATCTTCTTCATCATCTCTAAGCTGTCCTCAGGGATGCTCTCGAGGCTCTGCAGCAGTAAAGCTATGCGGTTCTCGATATTGGCCAGCTTCTCCAAGGTGCTCAGGTTGGTGATTCTGTCGTCCACGCAGCAGCGATGGACCTCGTCCACCTTGTCCCCCAGATCATCCAACACGACGTCCTGCAATCAAGAGTGGAAAGGAACAAGGGAAAAAATGACTTCCTGGGTGTCATCACTAAGTCCTTAAATTAGAGAGGCTGCTTCCTCACCTGGTCTTTTGTCTTCAGAATCACATGGAGCTCAACCTTCTGTCCGAGCTTGGCGCCTCTTTCCTTCTCTACGTCGATTCTCTGTTTCATGTCGTTGATCTGCAGGGTCAGCTGCTCTTTGTCCTTTTCACTTCAGTCAGAAGGGTTTCAGCATTCAATGGATTGTGAAACATTTTCCAGACCCAAGTTTAAAAATGGTGTGGATATAAAAAAATGTGTAAGGAAACTAAAACTGGTACTTCCTTTTATATGGACTTATCAAAAACACTTTACCTGTTGCCTTTTGTTGTTGTTGAATAAAACAAACAATGTCTTAACACGTGAATCTATCTTCTCATTAAAGACTGTTTAATTTATTTTTTTAGGAAATATGGAAACCTTAATTCCCTCATCTCACAGAAGGAACCACGATTTATTTGTGGTCCTTGGATGGGGTGAGGGAGTGTGAAGCTAGTAATGGGTTGGAGGTCTTCTATTTCTCTCTTATATGAAGGAACGTTAAATAACTATGACTATTTTTATTGTTGATATCTTTACATTATTTATTATTTTATTTATAATTAAATAGTTATTACTATTATTATTCTTTAGTTTATTCATTTTTTTATTTTTAAGTGTGTCTTTGTATGTCTTTTAACATTGTTTGTTTATATGAAGGGAAACATGGCAATACCACAATTTATAATCGTTGAAAAGGATGTTTCATAATAAAACATTTCAAATAGGATGTGGGAAAGTTGAGTTAAGGAAATAAATAATGTGCAAATAAGAATAGAGGTAATAATATATATGTGATTCCAAGTAAAAAGTGAGGCTCCTGCAGAGCTCAGGACGGCAATAAGTCTGCTTATTTTAAAGCAACTCCTAGAGCTTTGACCTTTGACCCATGATGCTTACATCTTCTTGCTGGTCGTATCCACGGACTGCTTGAGTTTTTCCAGAGTCTCCTCCACCCTCGTAGAGTTCTGAATCAGAGACAAGATCTGCTCCGTCAGCTCCGTCACCAGATTCATCAGCTGCTGGGGGTCAGAGAAGTACAGCTCCGGATCCTCCTGCAGAGATCATACACAAGGTGGGCAAAAAAGTACTGCAATAATACTGCAAGATAAAAACATTTAAAATATTTTAGATTTGGAAAACTGACCTCAAATTCTGAGTGGCCACTATCCAGTTTGGAAATTGTGATCCTGGAAGAAGTAAGAAGGAGTTTTGGAGACAGGAGAAAGTGTTTGCAGTAGCATGTAAACAGGATTTAAAATGAATTCATGGTAAGGTGTTCAAAATGATACAAGCTTTCTGAAAATGACTTGAAATCATGTTTAATGGTCTTAAGTCATTAAGACAGAAGACATTTTTTCAAGCATACTATCGAAAAAAAGAAATAAAGTAAAATGGATCACACTCAAAAGTCTGCCTTTAAGTGCTTCCGTACATAGGTATTCAATAGGTACAAATTATTTTAATAGGCGATTATTATTTTGCGCTTATTTGGACGTTTACTCTTATTTATTGCTGCATCATTGTGTATGAATATAAAGAATAAATAATAAAAGCAAAACAGCCATCAATGTTGTGATGTGATGTGTTTGTGTTCCCTCACACTGCGTCGCTGTTGGCTGAGGACAGCCCGGTCTCTGTGATGGACGCCAGCTCTCGGCCTGGACCGTACACCTCCATCTCCAAACCTGTGTGTTAGAAAAATCAAAATATGCTATTATCACACAATACTAGTCATACTTACTTAAACAAAGGGCTTCTTGGACCACTTATCACTGATTTTACATTTGAATATTTTCTTATAAGTTTTTATGAAATATTTGTTTATGTTTTTTCTTAATTATAACAAAATAGCATTTTTTATTTTTTGTTAAATATTTCATACACATATGGAAAAAAAGTGAATATTGTTCACTGTAAAGCGTGTTCCTTTAAAAAAAATGGATACTAGTATGTGCATGAAAACGCAAATTGTAATAATTGTATTTTTCTATTTACTTTTAAATAAGTTAAACATATAGAAAATTATTATTATTTTAAGGAATGACAATTTTATTATAATAAAGTCTGCAATGGGCTTCCATACCCTGGTGTTTATAATGAGTGTGATGTTGATTCCCTTGGTTTACTTGCCCTTCCTAACAGCTGACTCCTCAGGCTCCTGAGCTTCTCCTTCAGACAGATCCTTGTTTTTCAAAGCTTTGGTCTTCTGGGCCTCCTGCCACTCTGGAGGAGACAACTCAAACAGCAGCTCCTTGTACCTCTTGTAGTCTATCAGGATATCTTCAAACTTGGCAATCTCACTGTAATAGAAACATATTATACTCACTTACTTACTTTAAAAATATCATTGTGTGATTCGTATTTGCTAATGTTTATCTATATTTACTACTTCTCACACTTCTTAGCTAAGCTTGGGAAAATTCCTTATTAAGAAGATTTGTTGCAATGTTGTTAGTTACACTCCATGTGCACCAACAGTATGACCTTCAACTCAGGTGAACTGAGAACATCCTGATATGGCCTCCCTAACTCCCTAACTTCCAGAATGCTCCTTTCAGTATCACCAAGCTTCACCCCTCCCTTTCTCCTCTCTCTGTGTTTAAACATGCAACCCAAACTCTATCCTTCATCTTTCACTCTGCAGACTGTATGCTCTCTGACTCGGTATGACTGACTGAACTGTTTTGCAAGAAATAAAATACGACAAAGACAAATGGTTTGATTCAACCCCCATTGCACAATAGGTTTATTGGCGAAATAAAGAATGTCTTAGCTGTTTGCCATAAACAAATTCAACAAGAACTGTTTAAGTAGTTAAATGAAACTAATATTACAAGGGTTTTTATCCAAATTCAACAGAAAAAATGCTACTTTCAATGACTACTGCAGTCTCAAAGTTATTCCTCCCCTTCATGACTAGCATCTTCAGAACTTAGTAGAGCACCCTTTTTCTGTTGTGACCTGCTCCAACATGATGCTTAGCCAGACCCCAGCTTCTGACAGCCTTCCTGAGGAATCTTAGCCCATTCCTCATGGGCATTGCCTCCAGTTCAGTAATATTCTTGGGTGTGCGTTTTGCAACCGCCTTCTTCAAATCCCACCAGAGGTTTTCTATGGGTTTCAAGTCAGGCAACTGTGAGACCACTCTAGAATCTTCCATCTCTTCTTCTGAAACCAAGCCTTGGTGGACTTTGAGGTATCCATCATTGTCCTGTTGGAAGGTCAAATGCAACCAAGCTTCAGCTTCCTCACAGACGGCATGACGTGTTTTCCTAAGATTTCCTGATACTTGACTGAATCCATCAGGGATGGAGGAAGCAAAGCTGCACCAGAGCCTCACTGAGCCACCGCCATGTTTCACTGTAGGCAGGGCGTTCTTTTCAGCATATGCTTCATTCTTTTTCCTCCAGACATACCGCTGGTCCATAGGCCCGAAAAGTTTCAGTTTCGTTTCATCGCTCCACAAAACAGAATTCCAAAACTTCTGTGGCATGTGTATACAGTATGGTCTTGAGCATATTGGAGCCGACTTTTCTTGTGCTTTTGGGTCAGTAGTGGTGTACGTCTTGGAGTCCGGGCATGGAGCCTGGTGCCTAACTGTGCAAACTGAAACCTCAGTGCCTGCTGCCACCAAGTCTTGCTGCTGGTGTTTTGCAGTCACTCAAGGGTTTTTGACCACTTGCCTCCTCAGGAATCTGGTGGCAGCCGCTGATAGCCTCCTCTTTCTGCCACGTCCAGGTAGTGAAGCCACTGTTCCTTTAACTTGCGAACTATGCTTCCAACTGTATCTCTAGGAACATTCAGTGCTTTTGCTATGTTTTTTGTATCATTGTCCTTGTTTGCGCAAGGCAATGATCACTTCTCTGAACTTTTTGGACAATTCTTTTGACTTAGCCATATTTTGTTTTGAATTTGGATAAAAACCCTTGTAATATTAGTTTCACTGAACTACTTAAACAGTTCTTGTGTCATTTGTTTATTGCAAACAGCTGAAAAATTGTATATTTTGCCAATAAACCTAATGTGGAATGGGGGTTGAATAATTAAAATTGCAACTGTATGTAATTATACAACATAATCATACCTTGTTACGGTTCCTATTCCAGCCGTCAGTTTCTTGATCTCAGCATTCTTCTCCTGTTTGGCCTTTGCCTCCTGTTCAAAGCTGGCAACAGAGACAAGACAATCATTCACAACGTGACACTTTTTAACGTGCAACGAGCATCCATCTTAAAACACGTCTCCTCACAATGTTCTGGCCTCCACAGACTTCTTCTCGTTCTCCCTGAGGAACTCCTCAAATTTCAGGTTGTCTCTCTCGATATTCTTCTCCAGCTGCCTCAGCTGTCTGTCTTCCTTTGCAATGATTTTGTCCATCTTCAAAATCTCTGACCTTTTCATCATCAGAGACAGCTGGGGAGAGGAGAATAAAGGGTTCAACTGTTCCTCATGGGTGTGTTGGCAGGGATTATCAGGACTGCACACATTTGTTACTGTAATTGATAAACACATAACCACAAACTGCGATATTTCGCTGCATTCTAAAATAAAACCAGAATTATTTTAATGGTATATTTTGTGTCCACTTCAATGTTGAATTTGTTCATTAAAAGAAAGTTAGGTAAATTATTTCCTGTTTTTTTTTAATTAAACAAGCTATTATATTCAACAACGTTATTGCATATTTTCCTCATATCGGGAGACCTTGAAGCTAAAGCAGCCAATTTTCAAACTTGAAGGTCACCTATTAGCAAAATCCACTTTTTCATGTCTTTTATATAAACATTTGTCCCCTCTGTGTTAAGAGATTCTGAAAGTTTCAGGAAAAAATATTCTCTCTCTTTTTGTCCTTACCATTTACATAGAAACCTGTCTGAAAATGCGCTGATCAGATTTCAGCAACTTTGTGATGTCACAATTGTGGATTGCCACAGACACAGATTCAGCACTTTTGGAATTTTTTTATCGTCCATCTGCTCTGATATCTGCTTTCTGGATATTCTTCACTTTCTGTGTTCCTCATAGCTGCTGGGATATTACCGTTGTGTCCAGTACTCAAGTTGAGGGGGGATGAGGGGGGATGGCATCCCCCCTGAAATAAAAACGGTCAAAATCATCCCCCTTCAAAAACTGCCATCCCCCCTTTCCATCCCTTATGTAATTTTATCAATGAACGTGGCACTGGTATTACTGCTATTTCAACATTAATTGTGCGCATTTTGAGTACAATACTGTGAGCGAGGGAGCACGCACACACGCAATGACATTTTTACCAAGTCACTGACGCTATACTATGCGAGTGCCCTAGAGGGCGCCAGAGCGCCGTGATGCGCCTGTTTGATCGATGCCAGAAGCGCAGGTAACGGTCATCACAATGGCCAAGCAACCAGGAGGACAACGCCATCTGAGGGACTTCATATTTAAAAATACTAAAAATAACATACAGGTAAGTCTAGAGTCAGTAATCTTAGTCATTACTCACTACTTTAGTCAACAAAGGTGGAATCTATGGACATAAGCAGCAATAACAACTTAGTTAGGAGTTTAGCTACGTTTTTCTCTCGTGTTAGCTAGCTGGTAAGACTCAAAACTGTTGATGAAATGATACCACCAGCACCAGAAGAGCTGAAACCCCTCCTTCAAGCAGTGAACACTCTGGTCATCTCCACAGCTGAGTGTGAACGTGGGTTTAGTCAGATGAACATTTGAACCACAACTAGAAGCTCCCTAGAGGTAAAAAGCATGTCAGCCTTGCTTTTCATCAAGTGTGTTGTTGGCCCTCCACTGAACAAGTTCAGACCAGAGGTATATGTCAAGACTTGGCTTCAAAGCCATTGCTTAGCTAACAATCCGAAAGCAAGAGCCAGAAAAATTGAGACCAAAAAGCATGATTATGAAAATCTTTGGAAACTTCTATGAGATGGGGGAGAGTGGAGTAGGCAGCCATTGACAACATTGGTCCTATTTTGTATTATCTGTATAATCTTTTAATATATTTTCATATTTCGTAAACAATTTCAATTTGCACTTAATGCCCTGTTCCTAAAAAAATTCATGAAGAATTTACATAATGATTTAATTAATTACGATACAAATGTAACCCTTTAGATACCAGTTTTGATCGTATACCAGTAACTGCTTTTTTGAAAAAATACACTATAATTCAATATTCTAAAAACTATTTTGACTTTATTATTAGTATAATCAGTTGATCCATCTGAATAATAAATGAGGGACTGTTAACCTACAAGATTTGTACCATATACTTCATTATAACCACATTTTTGTATTCCCTCCCCCCCTTTAAATTAAAGTGAAAACAATATTTTGCCCTAATTGTCCTCTGCATTTGACCCTAAATGTTATTCTACTCTAATTCTGAGGTGCCTTGGTCAAGAGCAATGAAAGGAGTATCTGAACATCCATAACATGCATGTTGTTTTAGGAGTAATTATCTTTATGCTGGTTGGTCTCCCACCCTCGGCGGGTTATCAGCACAAATTATGTCCCCATATGATAAAATCCACCATCCCCCCTGATTTTTTTTTACAACTTGAGTACTGGTTGTGTCACTGTAGCAGCATTTTCTACTAATAAACAGTATATTTCTGATATCACAACCATGATGATAGCTTGTTTAAAGGCCTGATTTTTAACACGGGCTATCTTCGTTTCTACGTAGATCGCTCGTTTTGATTGATTTACAGTATTACAGCAATTAGAACTTGTAATTGAATGTCAATCTAGAAATCTAACTTCTTACAATATGGGACATTTAGGAACTTTTTAATTTACCTCCAATACTGCTTTCTGCCGTTCCATGGAGATCAAGTCATGTTTGCTGTCTTTTGCAAAGTTTTCTGGAGATGGAGGAGAGACAACGGTCAGCATTTACGTTAGCAAGTAATCCACGGTGTGCACTCCCCTCTGTCTCCACTCACCTCGTTTCATCATGGCCATCTTCAGCTCATGTCTGGTGGATGTCTGTTGAGGGAAAACTGTCTTGCTCCTGTTTTGTTTGAGACTCTTTACCTTCTCCCTTTCTTCTTCTTCTTCTTCTTCTCCCTCCTCCTCCTCTTCCTCTTCCTCCTCCTCCTCCACTTGTTCTTGCAGCTCTTTCCTCAACTTCGCCATCATTCGAGCAGTGTGGGTGGTCTTCTCATTAATTGGCAAAGCCAGGAATTGACGCATCTCCTGAGCATGGATGGGAACAGGAGCAGGACTTTAATATGGTAATATATTTCATTCTGTTCCCGTATGAGTATCACACACTGTATGTAAAATAACTTTATTAGTACACACACCAACCTCTTTTCGGTTCGCTTTTTCATTAACACTTAGCAGGAACATGCTATTGCTGTCCGGCACTTTGAATGGGCTCGGTCGAGTGTCTCTCTTTTTCATGTCTGCACACAATAAAACATATCAATCATCTCATTGTTTTGGCTTTCTATTTTACAGATTTGTCACTGGCTACTACTGTACCTGGTTTGCGTGATTTGGCAGCACTGAGAGTCTCTGAAACAACAACGCTGCCTGGAGAAATCTCCGGTACTTCTGTTGATAACATGATTAATCACTGACTGCAGGGACACTGGGTCTTATGTGTGACGCATGGTATTCTAATAAATATTTACTGGCATTAAGTGATGACATCTCTGAGGTGACTTCTTCCATCTGGCAACACGCTGGCTCAGCGTTTTGTGTGTCTGCAGGTAACAGAAATACAAGATTAAACTGTTTTTGCAGAAGACAAACAGCATGAACTTAAAGTGTACATTTAAAGCAGAGCTGGGCAAATCCACACAACATAATAAAACTGTCCAAGCGCAAAACTTCTTATCTATACTTTTAACTCAACACATATGTATTCATTTATTTGAATATTACACATTTTTACAAAATTACAACATGTTTTACAAATGTAATAGCTTATTATATAATAGGTTTTCACCTTTTCCACTACCTAGAGGCAGGCTTAAAATACATATTATTTCAATTAATATTGTGCTTAAATGATGCAAAAAACCTTTCACCTTTCAATGGTGATCATACCCATGGCCTTAATTGTTAACGTATTGCAATATTGACATACTTGCAGTATTACAAATTGGGTGTCAGTGGCTATGCACACGTCTGAAACTGGAATAAAACTGGAAGCTAATTTATCAACAGGTCACCAAATTGATAAACTTTAAAATAAATTCTTAATTAACCAGGAATGCAATCTTAAGGATTGCTATTTACATTTATACAAAATGTCTAACACACATCAATCCCAGGGACCAGGACTAAAGCTGCCATAGTATACTAATTTGCTGTTTTAAATATTTATTTATATTTGACAAGCTAGTTATGATAAGGCCTACCATCAGTTAAGATAAGCAATGTAACTAAATATTCTCTTTATGGGCATTCAAATGAGTTTCTGTGTACTTTAGCAACATATCACGTTTGGATTGTTTTCACATTTTATCCCGGAAGTGATTAGCTGAATTAGGCTAATCTGTTTACTTGCTAAACTAACGTGAAATTAGCCCAGTTTGTCTGATAACCAAACGGAATGTTGCTTTTAATTTGTGCGGGTTAGCATGAAGCTAACTGTTTACACACGTCTTTAATTTGATGTTTAAAATGTATTCCACCTACCGCCTGATAATGTTGCTGTTAGCATCACACATCTCCAGACTGGGCTCTTTGTTTGTGTACTGTTGCCTTGGTAACAGTTGCCTTCACGGTCTCCTATTAACTCCCTTCCAATTGGATAAAGCTTGTTTGCATTGTACTCCATCAATAGATGAGAGTAACACCTACGATTATACCACACTAGACAAGGTTGGCCTTATTGTTAGTTTAAATAGAAGAAGCAGTGGTGTAAAGTAACTAAGTACATTTACTCAAGTACTGTACAATGTTGAGGTACTGTACTTTAATTTTTGCTACTTTGTAGCCTACTTCAACTCCACTACAATTCAGAGGTAAATAGTGTACTTTTACTCCACTACATTTATTAAATATCTTTAGTTACTTTGCAAATTTGGATTTATGATGTGAAATATAGTCAACTCTTAAATCAGACTTTAGTTCCACCTGGAGTAAATTCACAAGCTACCCTGCAGTATACAAAGTCATTACAATTCAAACTAGCTGCACCTTTACCAGCTTTGATAACACTTTAATGATCAATCATTATAATCAAAACGTATTATGTATATTATTCTGAAATGGACCAATCTGAACAATGACTACTTTTACTTCTGTTACTTTAAGTATATTTTGATGCATATACTTTTGTACTTTTACTTGAGTATCATTTTGAATTTTTTGACTTTGAGTTGTAACAGAGTATTTTTACACTCTTTCTACTTACTCAACTACCATATCTGAGTACTTTTTCCACCTCTGGTAAGACGTTTCAAGAGGTCAGTATCCTTCAGGAAAACAACAAACTAATGTTTTAGTTAGAACAGTTGTATTTATGAATAAAACAGATTATCAAAATTATTATCAAATGTGTCCTAAAAATACATTTATCTCCTTTTCATGGGTTTTTGAAGAAACCAAACGACATTTTCTACAGTATACCAACGACAAATCTGCACAGCTATTGTAAGAATTACTTGCTGTGAAAACAATACCAAATACTGTTGGTGTCAAATTGCTTCTGAATTACATTTTTATTCCAAAAAAGTCTCTTTTTAAAATGAGTATTTGGGGGATGTTTTCTTTATATGTTTTCCTACTGGGGAGAACATTTGGCAAAGTCAATTCTGTGTGCCAGTCATATTAATCCTCCACTAGATGGCAGAGACAGATCATACAGTCTGTGTCAAAGAGGCAAGTCCTCAAACAGAGATTTCAGGACTAAAAATAACTTAAAATACATAGAAATATATTGACATGAAATTTAGTGAAAAGTGCAACCAAGAGAATAGTTAACAAGCAGAATACATGTAACAAGATGTTTTTATTCAGTAGCTGGACCCATATGTTTAAAAAATAACAATGATGGTGAGCAATATCTACTGAATGTGTTCAAGTAAAACCGAGCATTCCCTCTTGCTCAAATTAGATTAGATTTGTAAGTGGTTGATTGTGAATTTGCCCAATGAAAGGCAGTTGTTTTTTTCTTAGAAAATAAGAAAACACTCAACAGAAGACATATTTGTTACCCTCCCAACCCTAATACCAGCTTCCTAAATGAAGTGGACTTAGATGCCGACACTTGTTTCAGTTTACCGTGTGTTCCAGTGAATATACTTGGAAGCTGATACTGTACATTCCCTTCCACGCATCCACACATGACCCTGCACATCTCAGCTCCACAGAGCAGCCCACACACTCTACACACACTTGCTTGTAGGAAATCCCAGTGTCAGATTGTCAGGCTAAAGTCAAATGCAAACACATGGGGGAGTGTTGGCTCTTGCTGAAGAAAGGGCACTTTGTGTAAAGAGAGAGGAAAGGTGTTTTATTCAGATATGAAGGAGACAGTTTCATGCTCGTAAGGGATGGAGAGGAAACATAAAGCAAACACGTTAAGTGCTTTATTATCAAGTATAATAATAATAATTGTAAAAATAAATTGTACTCACCAGAATTAATGGGCAGGGGTGGGGGAAAATATATTCATGTAGGAATCGAGTCTCCTATCTTCCAAGTTTCTACATTCGAAGCTTAGTAATGCTACTGATAGACAGTCATCCTGCACAGCAAGTCATATTTGTGTCAAGAATTATTGTTTTATTTTCTTCATAAAAACTCTGTATGAAAAAAAGATAATTTTGACTAAATTCATATTTAGTATTTTGTTTGAAAAAGCACTTTACACGTTAAAGAAAAAAATACAAATTTGTGTCAAGCGTTTTTTTTTTTAGATTATTGGAAAATGTATATAACTAAAACAAAGTTTAAAAAAAAGAATACATAGATAAAAATACATTTGATTTCAAGTGCTTTAAAAAGGGTATTATTCATACTAGTAATACTTGTAAAATAATAACTATAATAATTATAATAATCATATACTTTACTGCAAACATTTGTGGTGCAACACTTCTTAAGATTAAGTTATCTTAATGTTTTAAAAAAAAAAGTATTTTATTGTATTTAATTAATGTGACACATTGTCATATATGTTTGTATTATACATCTAAATATTGGGGTATGTAAACACATGTGTAGACTTTGTGAAAATGAAAACAACACTCTAAAGCATTAAAATGTGGTATTTCATCTTACAAGTGGATAATGGGGGAATGGGCAATATATGAAATATTGTTTTTGTCACTTATATGTCTGTATCTGTACTGCTTCAACCAATTGTGTTAATGAACAATTCTGTTCCTTAAGTTCTGTTACCCAGAATGCTGTTCTGCATACAGTATCAGGGTCTTACGATGCAGATGAGATGGAGAGCCAACCCAGTCTCACGGCATTTCGTGTTATAGTCACAACAACATTTAATCTATTGATTCGTGTTCACCAACACGATTTCCCCCTTTTTTTCGTGTCAGACAGAACGATTTTAAAAGCAATGTATTTCTATTGGTTGTGTGTTTCGTGCCTGCACCACGTCTTTTTGTCCGTTCGGGTCTTGGAAGACCGGAAGCTGTGTGGTTCATAAAAACATGTTCTTACTCAATATCAAGCCACGATTATTGTTTTTATTTTAAATCGTATAATGTCAGACTTTTTTTGCCGTCTGTGAGGAAAATAAATGGGGCTCAGAGCCTCAGAATACTGAAATCTGTATTTTTTAAATCTTTTTTTCCTTCTAATTTGTTATTCTTTTCTAAATAACACACTGTTATTTACTTAACAATAATACACAATTATCCTTGTTTTTATTTATTTGTTTAATTCTATAATCTCTGGCATTTTTTGGCTTCTTCGGCCATCCTAAACTCCGAAATGCATCATATCGCGTTAACACCATATCCCAACTTGCATTGCGGCTAAAACATCCAACCACCGAGCTTCAACCATAGCTGAGGATTTTGGGTAATCAGTTCAGTGGGGTGCAATGATGCTCGAAATGTCCCTTATAGGCCTACGTCTGTTTCCTGTTACTTTATTTGGGAATTCACTTCCAGACGGCCAAAAAGCCAGAGATTATAGAGTTAAACAAATAAATAAAAACAAGGATAATTGTGTGTTATTGTTGAGTAAATAACAGTGTGTTATTTAGAAAATAATAACAAATTAGAAGGAAAAAAATATTTAAAAAATACAGATTTCAGTATTCTGAGTCTCTGAGCCCCATTTCTTTTCCTCAACGACGGCAAAAAAGTTCGACATTATAAGATTTCAAATAAAAACAATAATCGTGGCTTGATATTGAGTAAGAACATGTTTTTATGAACCACACAGCTTCAGGTCTTCCTCAACCCGACCGGAGAAAAAGACGTACTGCAGGCACGAAACACACTACCAATAGAAATACATTGTTTTTAAAATCGTTCTGTGTGACATGAAAAAAAGGGGGAAATCGTGTTGGGGAACACGAATCAATAGATTAAATGTTGTGACTATAACACGAAATGCCGTGAGACTGGGTTGGGAGAGCAGCTGCCGCAGTAGTGCATGGGTTTCTTGAGCATTACATATTGCCTCTGCCTCCTCCGCTTTGAAGCACAAAGACAGAGGATATTTGGTATTATATAAGAGGTGAGCATTCAGCCTGCTGTGCATAATGACAGACTGTAAAGATAGAAAAACTGCACTTCAATAATTAAGCACATAAATGTATACAGAAAACAAAATTAAGAACAGAAGGCATTTCCTGAGCAACATTTTCATCTAACTTCACTAAATGATATTCCGCTCAAATCAATCTCGAATCAATTAGCATTAGGGGTGAGGGAAATATCTATTCATGAAAGAATTCAGACATATGTTATGAGATTCTGAATCAATTCAAAAATTACGAAAAATGTTTTTAAACATGTTTTGTTTTTACAAAAGAAGCTATACACAGGGTTGGGAGGGTTACTTTGTAAATGTAATCAGTTACTGATTACTGAATACATGGCTCTGAAAGTAATCCGAATACAGTTACAGTTACGTGTCTTAAAAAAATAATGTAATCAGATTACTTTTAGATTACTTTTGGATTACTTTCTTTTTCCATAACAGATGGGTATGTTTTGGTGAACAGGAGACACAAAAAGCAAAAGGAAACTGAACGTGTTTTTACTGTTTTAATGGCTTATCAAGAGCACAACTGAAACATCACATCTGAAACGATGCAACAACATAATACACGTGTTGGGGATGCAGCTTGGGATGTGAGGAGGAGTGAGGGACACGGCTTAGAACGGAAGTGTCACTTTCTGTCCTGCCAGTTTTGGCAGGACATGAATTAAAAATGTCGAACTCGGACTTCATTTTAAGGACATTTCGGCCAGGGCTGTATTTTTGTTTAAGCACCGGATTGGCAAAACAGGAGAGTGTGTGCACCAGTCTGCCTTGATATATGAATTCATGTCTGTGACACTCCAACCCAGTCTCACGGCATTTTGTGTTCACCAACACGATTTTTAATCTATTGATTCGTGTTCACCAACACGATTTGCCCCTTTTTTTCGTGTTGCACAGCACGATTTTAAAAGCAATGTATTTCTACTGCCTGCAGCACGTCTTTTTCTCCGGTCGGGTCGTGGGAGACCGGAACAGTGTTGCCAACTCCATAGTAAGGAAAGTAGCTATTGGCTGTCCGAAAAGTCGCCAGAAGTCGCTAAATGACGTCATCGCCTAATTTGCATATCATGTAATGGCGGCTGTAGGCAAAAAACCTTCCCAACCCTTCAAGGATCAAAACTTGAAACCACCGGAGTTAAATCCAGACGACAGTAGATCAGAAATGTCTTTGCCTTTTGAGTATGTTTTGGGGTTTTAACATGACAGTTTGGCATAGAAATCCCCCCTTACAATAAAGGCAGTATGCCCGTGTGTCATCTCCAATAAATGGCTTCAACCATCCTTTATACTCAGGGTTTGATTCCCACTCCTTTCTGTATTTTTGAGAATACAATTTAGACTGTGCCATGATGTTTAGCTTGTCACAGAGAGGCACACACACAGTGGACGAGGTGATTGAGTGACTGAGGCTGTGTGAGGCAAAGCAAAGCAAAGGCAGTTATTTATTATAGTTTGAAAGTGAGTGAAGAAACATTTACATTCAAATCCCGCTCAAAACCAGGACGGCTTGGCAGTTGGCGCATGCGCAATTCATTTGCAGTCTCGACGCGGGGGAGTGTGGTTGTCTCCTCTCTGCTCTGACTGCAGCAGCAGCTCTGCTGCGGCCAGGCAACTGTCAGTCTGAGCGCCTGTGAGTACTATGGGAGGGAGGCGGGGCTCACGGCAGCACCCGCGGCTCGTTAACTGCAGAACAATGTGAGTCTCCAAACACCAGAAAAGTCGCTAATAACACCATTATAAATCGCTAGATTAGTCGTTAGTCGCTTTTGACACAAATAAGTCGCCGGAGGGTTTGGAAATCCGCCAAATTTAACAAGAAAATCGCCAAGTTGGCAACACTGGACCGGAAGCTGTGTGGTTCATAAAAACATGTTCTTACTCAATATCAAGCCACAATTATTGCTTTTATTTTAAATCGTATAATTTCTGACTTTTGTTGCCGTCTGTGAGGAAAATAAATGGGGCTCAGAGCCTCAGAATACGGAAATCTGTATTTTAAAATATTTTTTTCCTTCTAATTCGTTATTCTTTTCAAAATAACACACTGTTATTTACTCACCAATAACACACAATTATCCTTGCTTTTATTTATTGGTTTAATTCCATAATCTCTGGCTTTTTTGGCGTCCGTCAGGAACTGAATTTCAAAAATAAAAATAACCGGAAACAGACGTAGGCCTATAAGGGACATTTCGAGCATCATTGCGATTGTCAACATTTCTGAGTTTAGGATGGCCGAAGACACTACACTACCCATAATCCCCAGCTATCGTTTAGGACTACAGTCCCCGTAAGGTTACGCAGAGCGTCAAACAGCTGTGTGAAATGGAACGAAACCACGCCAGACTATCCAAAACTGGAATCGAACGCCCCCCCAGAACTACACATGCTGGCTATTGTGTTTCGCAAAATGTTCTATGGGACGTCTCTACTGAACGTTTTCGTTTTTCCCACAATTAGAAGTTGCAAGTATTAAACACATTGGTGTTATCAAATGTAAAACATATAATTAATAAATGGGTGAAAATCGCTTGTGTCCATAATGCGCAGCATTAATACTCACATGACAGCTCATTGTTACTTTGTAATTCTACTCCACTACAATTCAGAGGTTAACCTGGTATTTTTACTCCACTGCATTTATTTGAGTTACTTTGCAGATTCTGATTAATTATGTGAAATATAAACAACCCTTAAATCAGACTTTAGTTACACCTGAGTAAAATTCAGGTAAGGTGATTGTCAAGTGCCAACAATCAGGAGAGATATTTGATAGTTGGTGCTTGAGAAGATTAAACAGGTATCTGCAATTGACATGAATGGAAACGAGTAATAAAGTATATTCATTACTCGTTATTCTCTACTAATAGTTAATTAAAGACTGTAGATTATGGCTATTTTGCACATCCCTTTCACGATTTTCAAAGGTTTATTGACATATCATATACACAACTACGGTGTAGTTATGCTATGAATGAAACACTTGGGTCACAGGTTCCTCAGCAGTGCATTACAAGACATCTATCAATATGTGTGTACCTCCACCATTAAACTGTCATATTCTGCACATTTCTTATTCTATCTACATACATAAGAGTATAATTCATATGTATAATATCAGTTAAAATAAGTGCTTCAACATAGTTAACATTGCAGGAAAGCAATATATTAGACGTTAAGTACTTTGTCAGGCTTAATATTTATCTGTAGATAGATACCCCCAACGTTTTTTTCTTATTTAAAAGAAGACCTTAATCTGTTATTTAATGTTTAAATAAAGGTTAATTCGTTTTTCTGTTTTGCACCTCCTCCTATTAATATCTTTGTACATTCTGCACTAAACTGTTTTATTGTAGAGATCACTTATAGTATCTTCTTGATTTTTTATATTCTATATTTATACTTTCCTCCTATGAAAGTATGTACTCTTAATATTTTTGTAATCAAATAAAACACAATAATTCAATAACGTGCTTTAACCACTAGGAGGTGCACACAAGGTACACACAGCCATAATAACTTTGTATTATTAGTGTAGGACACTTATGTTTTCGTACAACATCTGAAGATGTGTAGTTTTATGCATGCTTTCACATAATTTTACAGCATATTGCTATACTATTTCAGACTCAGTATTTACATTCTTACATTCAAAGAAAATCAGTAATATCTTTAAAAACTACAGTCCTTTTATATCAGCTGTGCACCGTTATGGTGTAAATATAACCTATCTGTGAATTAGATCAAATGTAAAAGTCAGCCGAATTAGTGTTGATACTGCAAGGAGACGTATTGTGTGAAGAGAAATTGAAGATGTTGTTTAATTGTTGAATATATTTATGATCCACGTCAAGTATTCAGTTTCGGCGGCATTTTCTCAGTTTTTCCAAAGGTCTAAAGAACTACGGCAGATCTGTAATATACAATGCAGCCGAACCGTGTATTACAATGCCGTTATGTGATGACTTTCAAAGAGAAAAGCAAGAGCGCTCGGAATTAAGTATTATTTTATTATTTTAAAATGTTTTCCGGATTTCATATCATATAAACACCAAATCCCAGCATGCATTGCGGCTAAAACATCCAACCACCGAGCTTAAAACCATAGCTGAGGATCTTGGGTAATCGCTCGAAATGCCTACGTCTGTTTCCGGTTATTTTTATTTTGAAATGCAGTTCCTGACGGACGCCAAAAAAGCCAGAGATTATGGAATTAAACCAATAAATAAAAGCAAGGATAATTGTGTGTTATTGGTGAGTAAATAACAGTGTGTTATTTTGAAAAGAATAACAAATTAGAAGGAAAAAAAGATTTAAAAAATACAGATTTCAGTATTCTGAGGCTCTGAGCCCCATTTATTTTCCTCACAGACGGCAACAAAAGTCCGAAATTATACGATTTCAAATAAAAGCAATAACTGTGGCTTGATATTGAGTAAGAACATGTTTTTATGAACCACATAGCTTCCGGTCTTCCTCGACCCGACCGGAGAAAAATACATGCTGCAGGCAGTAGAAATACATTGCTTTTAAAATCGTGCTGTGCAACACGAAAAAAAGGGGCAAATCGTGTTGGTGAACACGAATCAATAGATTAAAAATCGTGTTGGTGAACACGAAATGCCGTGAGACTGGGTTGGACACTCACAGTATCTGCTGCCCGCAGCTGTTTTATAGAAGGAAAACCTCGTTCACTTCATGAAATCTCTGCAGCGCCGGAGGCAGCGGGAGGGTTAACTCAGCTTCTGAGAAGACGAGCCTTTCACGCACCGCCTCACTGTGTTGACCTTCAGAATCATTAGAAAGGCTAAGGAGCGGTGTGGCTGATGTGTTTTAACCACACACACCTCTACACACACACACACACACACACACACACACACACACACACACACACACACACACACACACACACACACACACACACACACACACACCACACACACACACACACACACACACACCACACACACACACAGCCAAAACTCAACATCCCGATTTCGCTATGAGTGGTCGCATTTTCGAGAGCTCCCGCTTTGGCGGTTATTCCTCACGATTTTTTACATATTTCATCCTCCTGACAATATGGATTATGGACTCCTACCTCAACTCATCAATGAGGCAACATCACTTAGAGAAGGAGAGTAATGAAAGAGGGGATAAAATGAACCACAATGACTTTTACCTTCTCAACGGCTGGGAAAGGAAACACCTCGCTTTTGGAAGTGCAAGCATTCATGCATTATTAACTGCAAACCCGACGCGAAAGTACTTACCCCCGTCAGGCAAACTAGACCGAAGAAGTATGATCGTCTTGGTCTTATTGTTAGCGGGAGACATCCATCTGAATCCGGGCCCGGTGCAGACAAGAAGCCAGTCCTGCAGGCTCGAGGAGCTAGCATCACAATTAGCATCACAACTAGCATCTCTTCCGCTGCAGCAACAACTACGCGACGACAACAGAGACCGTGGAGACAGCGGAGACCAAGGAATAAACGGAGACTTCGAGATTCCCCCGGGGACGCCTCGGCAGACAGACACGCATGAGGCAGTGACGAGAGGAAGAGAACCGAGATCCGAGGGAACAAATATCCGCCATGTTGTTAGCCACCCCGCTAGCATATCAACGGCTAAAGCTACAACCCCCCCCTAAGAACAACCAGGGTAAAAGATCGCGCTGAGCCGTGGATGCACTCCGGCATACTGACCGCCATGAAAACCAGAGACAAAAAATGCTCTGAGTTTCATAAAAGTCAGTCAATGCTTTCCAAAAGCACGAGCAGTGAACTCCAGGCCCACGTGACTGAACTCAAAATGGAAAGAAACAGACTAAGAAATGACGTAAGCTCCATGATCAAAACTGCCAAAAAGAATTTCATCAATGTCAAAACTGAGGAAAACAAAAATAAACCCCGTGAACTTTGGAAATTACTCAATAACCAGCTTGGCTGCAGTAAAAAACTCAAAACGAGATTTTCTAACTTAAACATAAAGACAGATAACAGGCTCATCACAGACAAACTGGATGTGGCCAAGTACTTGAACATCTTTTTCACAAACATAGCCACAACTCTTGTAAATAAATTACCCTCCCACTCAGGGCTTTTTGGAGTAGATCACATCATGACCTACTACAAAAACCTAGGGGTACGCAAAGATGATTTCAGTCTAGCAAGGGTAACAACAGCAGAGGTACTCATTCAACTGAGCGCCCTCCAACCTAACAAGGCCACTGGCCACGACAATATCCCCTCCAAATTCCTCAGAGACACAGCAACCGCCATCTCACCAGTCATAGCTCACATAATTAACCTCTCCATAAAACAGGGACAAGTACCCAAATACTTCAAAATTGCAAGAGTAACCCCCCTGCACAAAAAGGGCAGCAAATTGGACCCAGGCAACTACCGCCCTATTTCTATACTTACCTCCATCTCGAAAGTCATGGAAAAAATGGTATATGAACAGGTCGAAAAGTACCTTGCGGAAAATAAACTAATCTATGAATTTCAATCTGGCTTTAGAACATCCCACTCCACTGACACATGCCTTCTTTATTTGAGCGACCACATCAAACAAGAGGTGGACGAGGGCAAGTACTGCGGCATGGTGATGCTGGACCTACAAAAGGCTTTCGACACTGTCAATCACCCCATTCTGATTGACAAGCTAAAAGCAATTGGTTTTGATAAACTATCGGTGAGCTGGATGCAATCCTACCTGGAGGGGAGAGAACAGATGGTGGAGGTAAATGGTACTCTGTCCCCCCCCCCTCCCAGTGAGCTGTGGTGTTCCACAAGGAAGCATATTAGGTCCGTTACTGTTCCTAATTTATGTAAATGACATGTCATCAGCATGTGACTGCAACTTGTTCCTGTTTGCGGACGACTCAGCCCTGTTGGTCTCTGACAGGAACAGATTGCAGGTTGAAAAAACCCTCAGCTCCGAGCTCGGCAGAATCTGCACCTGGCTCACCGATAATAAATTATCATTACACCTGGGTAAAACAGAGTCCATTCTCTTCGGTTCGAAACATAATCTCAGCAAATCCGACGACTTCTCAGTTGCAGTGGGCGACATTATTGTCACAAGTAAGAAGGAAATTACATACCTAGGATCTATTCTTGAGGCAAACCTCTCCTGTGATAAAATGGCATCCATGTAATAAAAAAAGTCAATCAAAGAACTAGATTCCTATACCGGATCTCCTCTCTGGTAAACAAAAACACCCTGAAAACTCTGGCAGGAGCACTCATTCAAGGGTACTATGACTATGCTTGCACGTCATGGTACCATAGCACCTCCAAGGCGCTAAAAATAAAACTTCAAACATCGCAAAATAAACTGGTCAGACTACTGCTTGACCTTTCATCTAGAACCCACCTCACCTCTGCCCACTTTGACAACCTAGGATGGCTTAGAGTAGACGACAGAGTACAGCTACTTGCAATGGGCCTGGTCTACAAGATCCACTATACCTCTATGGTACCCATGTACATGTCAAAATTCTTCCCAAAGGTCAAGGAATACCATGATCATAACACCAGAGGGAGCTCCACAAATCATGTGAAACCCAGATTTGGCACAAAAAAGGGGGAATACACGTTTCGCAATTATGCCACATCAACGTGGAACGCTCTTCCCACAACTGTAAAGGAAAGTAAAACTATACTTACCTTCAAAACCTCTCTTAAAGAGCACCTTCGGGGGAGAGCATTGCAAAACTGGCCCCGGTAATGGTACAAATCTCAACCTGTCGTTCAATGGACAGCTTCCCCCCCCCCCCCCCCATCTATGTATACTCGCATTTTAGACTCTGTTACTAACTGTATATCTGTAGACTTGGTATGTCTTAAATGTCCGGTTAAGATGTATTAGAACGAAATCTAAAATGAAAACTGTAAATAAGCAATCTGTATGTAAAAAACCACCTGTATGTAAATTGTAAATAAGCCATCTGTATGTCAAATATGTCTTATATGTCTTAAATGATATGATGAATTGGAAATGGGGGACCCTGATGTAAACAAGATGAAAGTCTTTCTCTGGTCTGCATCCCCTTAACAATTGTATGTTTTGAGCTGTACTGTACTGTACCCAATATACAAGCTGTTAATAAACTTTTCAATCAATCAATCAATCAATCAATCAATCAATCAATCAATCAATCAATCAATCAATCAATCAATCACACACAGACGCGCGATTTAAACGCAGACTTTTGTTCCTCCATGTTTCGTTGTTATCGTTTCACTGAGCGGACCCGCCCCTTTCTTTTCAAACGCTCCCTTTTTTGGTCCATCTGCGGCGGTAATAGGTTTTGTGCGCTGTGATGATTCGGCTGTACCTTTAGTAATGAATATTAAATGTTGTGAGGAAATATTTCCACCAGTAATTCCAATAAGTAATCCAAAATGTATTCACTTCAGGTTTACGAAAGTAACTGATCGACAGTAACATCCACCAACAAAAAAAATGCATGTAGAGTTATTATATATATATAAAAAAGTTTAAGCAAATGGTTTATGGAAAATATACTTCTATATGAAGGTTTCAGAGGTCAGTGCCTCAGAAGTGAACTATATAATGGTGACTTTTCTTCAAAAGCCAGTTACATTAATTAGTTTAGCTGCAATTCATCTTCAGGTTCATATTTGTATTGTGTGCCTATACTGGGACATGTCTTCATGCTATAATGTTCTAAAAGCTCTTTGTTTTTCTCATACTGCCGGACCGGTACTGCAGCACCTCTTTTCACCCTGGGCCCTTCTCACTTCTCTTATTTTTCATTTCCTCGCTCCTCGGTCTCGGTTTCATCGGAAGTTGATTTGTCTGCGCCATCTTGAGTAGCGTCCCAATGGCCTTATTTTTGCCAGAGGACCGAGGAGCGAGGAGCGATAATGGAGGAGCTATAACCGAGGAACCACCAGACCATCCTTCGATGAAATCCTCAGACACTCGCCCCACCCCCTTACTGTGTGTCGCTCACTGATTGGACGATGCAGTGCATGCACTGATCTGATGCTTCTTGACATGTTCTTGACATGAGAGCAGTTTCCCAGCAGAGTGAAGAAAATACATGAACCTCACGGGAGTCACTCCTCAGTTTATACCGTGTTTTGTTTCAATTAATGTATCATTTAGTTACAAATATGTGATATATCTGAACAACAAAGTGGTCAAAAATCATTTTATTCATTTTTTGGAAACATTTTCATGATCGCTTTTTTCGTTTTACATTTTCATTTATTGTCATTTCCATTCAGTCAGTCATTAAGTGCTATTTAAAATATTAATTTGCTACATATCCAAACAAACAAACAAAGTGTGCAATCCAATTAATGTTAATCTAACTGGGTTTTGATAGATAACATATCTCTTTTTCTTTCAGCGATCAGCTGTGCAGCGTCATCAAACGGACATCGCTTCACGTGACACTCCGGAGGAAAGGACGACCCATTGCTCTTAAAACTCATTTCCCTGCTTCTCGTGGTTTCCTTGCATCTCTCCATGCTTTCCTGGTGGGAGGGACTAGTCGCAGGGAAACGACGCAAGTGAGGGACACAAGGAATCCATTTAACCGAAGTGAGAAGGGCCCTCTGTCTGAAACCAGAGGCCAGTCTGCTCTGATTGGTTTACTGGCCGACTCTGTTGTGATTGGTCAAACGCTTAGAGATGTCCCGCCCCCCTACTACGTACAATGTGTTGAAGCGCTAGCCAATAGAAGCGCAGGGGTCCTTCTCACTTCGGTTAAATGGATTCCTTGCGTCCCTCACTTGCGTCGTTTCCCTGTGACTAGTCACAAGGGAACCACGAGAACATGGATGTATAATAATAACTGGATACAGCGTGGGAGGCGGGGCCTCATTAATTCCTATGAGAGTTGCTTATTGGCGCATGATGATGAAATGGCCCAACTTTTGAGAGAGTGAAACGTCACAGATTACCAGGCATGCCTAAGAAGTACCCGTATGTGTGCTCATAGCGCATGCGCAACTTTAACCAAAATGCTCGTTCACATCAAGCACGTCAATTTGCGTACACGTAACAGCACCGCACGTTCATGACAGCATGGTAAGGATTGTTATTATGATGGATTTGATATTAACGAGGCGGCAGTTAGCAGCTAGCGGCTTGCTAGTAATTATGCTAATGTTACATCAATCGTTATGTACTTATATTACGCTGTAACAGGATCTAGTGATATCCAAGCAACAGAGCTTCATTTAGCATGAAATAATTATTGCACTGTATATATATATATATATATATATATACAGGACCCGCCCCAGTTAGCAGCTAGCCGTTTTGCCACCACGAATATTTTCATCTGAGTCTGGCGCACTTCCTGGGGGCTTGCACGAGAAGCAGGGAAATCATGGATGTATAATAAGAACTGGATACAGCGTGGAAGGCGGGGCCTCATTAATTCCTATGAGAGTTGCTCATTGGCCCCATGGATTGGCGCATGGATGACAAAATGACCCAACTTTTGAGAGAGTGAAACCTCACAGATTACCCAGCATGCCTGAGAAGTACCCGTATGTGCGCTCATAGAGCATGCGCAACTGTAACCACGCCCTCCAAAAGGCTCGTTCACATCAAGCACGTCAATTTGCGTACACGTAACAGCACCGCGCGTTCTGGATTGTTATGATGGATTTGATAATAACGAATAACGAGGCGGCCGCGGCAGTTAGCAGCTAGCAGCTAGCGGCTAGCTAGTGTAGCGTCCGAGACATTAGTAATTATGCTAATGTAAACATCAATCGTTATGTATTTTTATATTACGCTGATGTAACAGGATCTAGTGATGGTTTTGTTCAGCATTGCCAGCTTCACTGTTGAGCTTTATGTTGTGCCCAGCATTCTCCTGTGCTCTGAAATCAAAATGTGGATAAGCATAAAACAACACTAAAATAAACACTACAAAACTTGTTATTTGACACACACAAAGTTGTTCATTTGTGTGTATAAATATACAACACAGGCTATATATATATATATATATATATACACTGAACAAAAATATAAATGCAACACTTTTGTTTTTGCTCCCATTTTTCATGAGATGAACTCAAAGATCTAAAACATTTTCTATATACACAAAATAACCATTTCTCTCAAATATTGTTCACAAATCTGAAAAAAATCTGTGATAGTGAGCACTTCTCCTTTGCCGACATAATCCATCCCACCTCACAGGTGTGGCATATCAAGATGCTGATTAGACAGCATGATTATTGCACAGGTGTGCCTTAGGCTGGCCACAATAAAAGGCCACTCTGAAATGTTCAGTTTTATCACACAGCACAATGCCACAGATGTCGCAAGTTTTGAGGGAGCGTGCAATTGGCATGCTGACAGCAGGAATGTCCACCAGAGCTGTTGCCCGTGAATTGAATGTTCATTTCTCTACCATAAGCCGTCTCCAAAGGCTTTTCAGATAATTTGGCAGTACATCCAACCTGCCTCACAACCGCAGACCACGTGTAACCACACCAACCCAGGACCTCCACATCCAGCATGTTCACCTCCAAGATCGTCTGAGACCAGCCACTCGGACAGCTGCTGCAACAATCGGTTTGCATAACCAAAGAATTTCTGCACAAACTGTCAGAAACCGTCTCAGGGAAGCTCATCTGCATGCTCGTCGTCCTCATTGGGATCTCGACCTGACTCCGGTTCGTCGTCGTAACCGACTTGAGTGGGCAGATGCTCACATTCGATGGCGTCTGGCACGTTGGAGAGGTGTTCTCTTCACGGATTAATCCCTGTTTTCACTGTTCATGGCAGATGGCAGACAGCGTGTGTGGCGTCGTGTGGGTGAGCGGTTTTCTGATGTCAATGTTGTGAATCGAGTGGCCCATGGTGGTGGTGGGGTTATGGTATGGGCAGGCGTATGTTATGGACGACGAACACAGGTGCATTTTATTGATGGCATTGTGAATGCACAGAGATACCGTGACGAGATCCTGAGGCCCATTGTTGTGCCATTCATCCACGACCATCACCTCATGTTGCAGCATGATAATGCACGGCCCCATGTTGCAAGGATCTGTACACAATTCCTGGAGGCTGAAAACATCCCAGTTCTTGCATGGCCAGCATACTCACCGGACATGTCACCCATTGAGCATGTTTGGGATGCTCTGGATCGGCGTATACGACAGCGTGTTCCAGTTCCTGCCAATATCCAGCAACTTCGCACAGCCATTGAAGAGGAGTGGACCAACATTCCACAGGCCACAATCAACAACCTGATCAACTCTATGCGAAGGAGATGTGTTGCACTGCGTGAGGCAAATGGTGGTCACACCAGATACTGACTGGTTTTCGGACCCCCCCAATAAAGCAAAACTGCACGTTTCAGAGTGGCCTTTTATTGTGGCCAGCCTAAGGCACACCTGTGCAATAATCATGCTGTCTAATCAGCATCTTGATATGCCACACCTGTGAGGTGGGATGGATTATCTCGGCAAAGGAGAAGTGCTCACTATCACAGATTTTTTCAGATTTGTGAACAATATTTGAGAGAAATGGTTATTTTGTGTATATAGAAAATGTTTTAGATCTTTGAGTTCTACTCATGAAAAATGGGAGCAAAAACGAAAGTGTTGCATTTATATTTTTGTTCAGTGTAGTTTAAAAAAAAGTATCCAACGATAACGTAAGTCAATGGGATAAAGCGTTTCCGGGCCTGGCAACCAAACGGAAGTGTAGTACCGTCGTTTGGCCACCACGAATATTTTCATCTGAGTCCGGCGCACTTCCTGGGGGCTTGAGGGAAATGAGTTTTAAGAGCAATAGGACTGTCACTACCCGATCTGCAGCTCTGCCCGATCTGCAGTGCGCATGTGCGAGATGGTCCGGCATATTGGACCACACATTTACTGACACAAACATGTGTATCATCTGTTGTAGACCCAAATAAATAAAATCAAATAAGAACTCATTCTCAAAAAAGATAAACGCCATTCTTAAAATGTATAAACGAACAATAGTTTGATTAATATTGATTAGAGTGCACAATAGAAATAAAATAATTGAGAGAAGAAAAAGAGATATGTTATCTATCAAAACCCAGTTAGATTAACATTCATTGGACTGCACACTTTGTTTGTTTGGATATGTAGCAAATTAACATTTTAAATAGCACTTAATGACTGACTGAATGGAAATGACAATAAATGAAAATGTAAAACAAAAAAAGCGATCATGAAAATGTTTCCAAAAAATGAATAAAATGATTTTTGACCACTTTGTTGTTCAGATATATCACATATTTGTAACTAAATGATACATTAATTGAAACAAAACACGGTATAAACTGAGGAGTGACTCCCGTGAGGTTCATGTATTTTCTTCACTCCGCTGGGAAACTGCTCTCATGTCAAGAAGCATCAGATCAGTGCATGCACTGCATCATCCAATCAGTGAGCGATACACAGTAAGGGGGCGGGGCGAGTGTCTGAGGATTTCATCGAAGGATGGTCTGGTGGTTCCTCGATTATAGCTCCTCCATTATCGCTCCTCGCTCTTCGCTCCTCGCTCCTCCGGCAAAAATAAGGCCATTGGGACGCTACTCAAGATGGCGCAGACAAATCAACTTCCGGTGAGACCGAGGAGCGAGGAAATGAAAAATAAGAGAAGTGAGAAAGGGCCCAGGTGTAACATAGGGATGTCACTAGGCTTGTTTGAGATTAGCGAGACCGACGCAGACCTGCGCAATTGCGATCGCCGTCTTGCTAGTGCGTTGCATGATCCGACTTGCTCTGGAGGCTCGCCTACATGAGACATTGAAATCTCGCGGGACCAAGACGCCCGCAGACTTGAGAGCGAGGCGGCGCAGTTTCTCTCCACGGGCTGCGGAAGCGAAATGTGTAATGGGAAACGACTCGCTGGTATCTCGAGCTGAGCGCTCATTCTTTTACACACAGTGACGTCACAAGCTACCCACAATGCAACACGCGCCATATATATATATATATATAAATACCCCATTTTCATGGAGGTGCAAATATCCTGGAAGTGCAAATATAAACAGCTAGCTAACGTAGCAAGGCAGAGCGCACTAGGTTTTTTTTCTGAATTAACGACCGAAGAAATCGCTGCATGTCTTCGGATTACATCTCTGGACTTGAGGGGTGTGCTCTAGGTCGTTACCAGCGTACACTAGAGCTGTGTGGGTTGTCGGATTGCCCTTACAGACTGCGTCGATTTTGGCTGCATCTACGTCTAATTTCTGGAAACACCAGGTGAATACCCCACTTGTCACAATAATATTATCATGCTATTGCATATATGTGGTATTTTAGAGTTGACTAGATATTGATTAAGGCAATGGACTATGATATTCAGTACAGGAAGCTAACCAACACCTAGACGGTGTACGGCTAAACCCTTGGCCTGCTTGCACCTCGCGTAAAACGGCGGATACCGGAAGTACGGTGTCGCCCTCGGCCCAATACCCGTATGTGTGTGTGAAAGAATAGGTGGTGTTTACCCCGTGCTGCTGATGAAACTCTCCAATTGGCTCGGCAAACGTTTTTCATTGTTTTGTGTCAGTTTTACGTCGCCACTTCCATTCACATTTGTCATCATTGTTCCACAATGTTTATCATCATGAAATTAATATCTATATATTTTATAGGCCTACTATACTTGCACTGCTTACCGTTTTCATACTTTATATATCTTAGCATATTCATACACACTGTTCATACTGCTCTCAGGCTGCTGTGTATATCTAGTGTATGCATACCCCTCACTGTTTATTCATCATTCAATTCATTCTATATTTTATTCTGTAGATTGTGTACATTACTTTTCACTTTACTGCTTGTTGCACTCCTGGTTAGAAGCTAAACTGCATTTTGTTGTCTCAGTACCTGTAATCTGTGCAATAACAATACATCTGAATGAATCTAATCTTGAGCAGGAACAAATGTATTTACTTAGTACATATCTGACATTAACGATTAAACACATGTGTGCATTCTTTATAAATGCAAACCGAGTCAAGCCGACTCCGGAGGTGGCGGTATGTACCTTAAAGTTGTTTGCAAATCCGCCAAAAAACAACCGAGAGAGAAGAAGAAGAAGAAGAAGAAGAAGAAGGAAGAAGAAGAAGAGAAGAAGCAAGAAGCAGAATAAGAAGAAGAAGAAAAGAAGAAGAAGAAGAAGAAGAAGAGAAGAAGAAGAAGAAGACAGAAGAAGAGAGAAGAAGAAGAAGAAGAAGAAGAAGAAGAAGAAGAAGAAGAAGAAGAAGAAGAAGAAGAAGACTCCGAGCTGTCCGACTTCAGGCGAGCTTTTTGAGACCTCCCCCGGCTGCGATTGGCTATTCTCGTCTACTTTCGAGGAACAAGCCTACTATGTTATGGAACTCAGGCAGGGGGAGTGTCTGGGAGAGAAACTCCCTCTGGAGGGAACACAGGGATTTTAGCCTTTGCAGACCATTTACATGCACAAAAACCAACAAACCACAGGAAAGGGAAACCCCCAAAAAGCATAATAAGGCCTCTTTAAAAGTTCAATTGTATTTTTTTTAAAATTTGTTAACAGAATTATTATATGAGGACTAAGTCATTATTAACCTATGTCCCTGTCCTAATCTTTATGTCAACATATCACCAAACTAATACAATATTGCGAAAATGGAATTACAGTACGTGTGATACTTCTTACAATTTCTCCACACAGCCATGCAGAGGCACTTTTTTTCCTATGAGCATATTTGATTGTTATTAGCAATGCAACAAATCTAAAACATGTAACATCCACTTAGCAGCTATAGGGAATTGTTTGGTCACTAACTTTGACCTGGTACCTGTAAGGGAAACTTCTGTAGCAATGGAGAGTCAGGACTCAGAGAGACACGAGGAGAGTTGGAGCTTTGATGTCAAACACTGATGGTTTATTACAAGTCTCGGCCGGAGGATTCACATCACAAGTCACAGCAGCCAGAGGTTCTGACTGCACGGGTGAGTTGCCACATCAATTCTCTCTTGATAGATTTTAACTAGTTTACAGAGAGTTAATCAACATATTGGGGGAGATAACGTAAACATCTGGGAACACTGGATATAGCCCCAACATCTGGAGACACTGAATCAGTTGTCTGACCCAGGCTCGAAGCCAGCGTTCCCACACTCATAAAACATTTGTGTGACCGAGAGTTGCCCGGTCATAAAACTGGGAATATAAACATTAGAGCTGCAGCAACACATTCCTTAAGGGAGATAACATAGTCAGGGTTGGTCATAAACGTCAACAGGCAAAAAGGTTAGATACCCAGGAGTAAGGAGAATTATTCTCTAACAGTACCAAAGAACTGCAGCTCAGAGTCGACCATTTGTGTCATCGCAGCTGGAAGAGTCTTTACGCTCTGACGTATACATGTATTTCTCTCAAGTATTTCACACAATAATTATGTCAGTTATACATATTAAAGGAATATCGGAGGGCTGTGTTTGTCAAAGCCTCGAAATGTAATGAATATGCTCAATTGATTATATTTGGTATTATAATCATCCAATGTACTCGAAGAAAATCTGTTTAAATGAATTAATTATTACACAGTGAATTGGAAATTGGAAAGGCATTTTCTGAATATAGGACACTCAGAAGCATGTCTAATGCCAGTTTACACTGAATCATTATTTACTGTGAAATTAGTGGATCCTCAGCCTGGCATAAAGCACAAAAATTGAGACATTATTCAAATCTTCCAAATGTCCGTCTGTCAGTAGAGCCTCACTTGGTTTCATGCAAAGAAGGTCCTGTTAAAGGTCTGAGAGTATTCACATTTTTTATTTCTCTGTACTTCAAAAAATATTTAAGGAGTCTTCAGAGAGAACATAGTCTACATTTTAAATCAATATGAGTTAAAACACATGCTCAATGCACTGAACTTGGATGAGAAAATAAACTGAAATCACTTCCTCTCATTGGGCAGCATTTGGAAAAAAACGGCCTTGTTTCCTTAACAGATACTTAGCAAATTAGAATGATAGTTTGGTTGTTTTAAAGTGGGTTATACTGTGGGTACAATATCAGTTTAGATATACAGTATATTTAAAATATTTCCACCTCTTTACCTTGCTTACATGCGAACTGAATCTTGTATACGCTCTCTGCAAAGCGCAACCCGACTCCTTTGAGAAAAACTTACATTTGACCAACTGCGAAGTTGTCGGTCTGCTGTTGTCCTTTTTTTTCTATTCCTACTTTGTAAAATGTTACTTGTAGGTTGAGTCTTTGGATTTGTTGAAAGGCTATTCTGAAGGAGCTCGGCTTGGTAACGAAAATATTGTAATGTGTAATGTTACGAATTATATTTTCAATGAAGAGCGATATATAATCAATCTTTCATTTAACTTGCCCAACACTGGTCATAACCGATGTATAAGATTACAATATGTCAGGGATGTATGTCTGTCAGCTTGTTTTAGGGTCCTTCTGCCTCCTAGTGGCAAAATAATCAACGTAAACAACAACAAAAAACACCTCCTTTTCTGTGTCTTTCTAGAGACGTGTAGAAAAGTAAAAGCTTTGATGAACTGGCTGTGGGTTGAATCAATATGAGTCATATTACTCAGAGAGTAGTCACATATTCTCTTTGATATGCTGCCAAAGACATACCACACCTTTAACTTATTTTAGTGCATCTATGAATTTTGCATTTCTTGGTAGTACTGTAAGTGAATGAATTAACACTCTTCCATTTGGAGGTACTTATGAGCCATGTGTTCTTCTTGCTGCCGGAATGTACAACTGCATATTTGGGGGATCCGTCTTTGTTTGTCGGCTCTGATCGTAGGAGAATTAATCCACATATAATAAAACATTTGTTGACAAAGAGACGCATGGTCTTATTTAAAGAAGACGTGGTCTGGGTTAGGAAGCTCGGGTAAATTTTTGGCAGCAACCGGAAGTCCTAAGGGAAAACGAAATTACTTTTGAAAAAAGACTCACAACAGTCAATATTGGATACATTTCTCACAAGCCACATATCTTCTGTACATTCTGACATTAAAATCGTATTTTCTGACGGAAAAACAAAGTGAATGTGCACTTTCTCTACAAATCATCCAGAAACTCTCGCGAAATTTCACTACGACAAGCTAACCACAACTATCATGTGGGACTGCCTACTACTACTACTTTTCCTAATGCCAAATATGTATGTTAGCTGTGTTAATATACAGTGTGGAGTTAATTTTGGTTGTTTATTCATATATTTTGTATTTATTTATTTATTTCAATTATGAAGCATTAAGATACTTGTTTAGTAGTGCAGGTTGTAATGAAAAATAGGTCTCAGTTGGGAGGGAACCTTGGTTCCAGTATTTTGTTTCCCTTGGGACTCTTTTGATGAGGGGCCGTCAGCCATCTTGAAAAGGCCAGTGAAATGTTTGTCACGTATGTTTTGATCAGCCACAGGGCACACCGGCAGCTGGTGAGTGTTTGGTTTAAATATGTGATAGACTTTTGTTGTGTATATGCTTTATGTAATTTGTTTATAATGTGTTTTCTCTTAGGTTGATAAGCTAACTTAGAATGGATTTGTGAGAAGAAAATCTAACTTGTGATATCATGTGCTAACTTTTAATGGAGTACAGCACATGAAATAAACATAAATCCTAAACTAAAGCTGAGTGGTCATGCCCCGTGTTGTCCAACCCCTTCGGTGGGAGTAAAACCGAACAGTTATCAACCGATGCACACCTGGAAGAAAAGAAGCCGGGTGGCGTGGGATAACAAGACAAATGACAAAACAACCAGCAAGGACCTGAGGAGGAGACCCAAGATGACGGTCAGCTGGGAAAAAGATTGTGAATGCTCCATGTGCCTGATGCATGCTAGCTAGCAGAAGAATGCTAACAAGTGCTAGCTAGGCTACCTGAAGCTAGGCTAGCTGGGAAGGCTAAGCTAGGCTACCAGAAGCTACCAAGCTATCCTCCTGAAGCTAGTTAGGCAAGCTAGGCTATCTAGCTGAAGCAACTGAGCTGAAGCCTAGGCCTGGATCCCTGCAGAAGCTTACACACTGAGGAAGTGGCTAGCTAGCCCTGGCTCAAGCTAAAGCTTGTAGGAAGAAGAACCATCACAGCTTCAGGAAGCTCAAAGAAGAAGCTAGTAGCAGTGGGCGTTGGACTGGAACAGAATGGCTGGCGATAAAGAGAAGCAAGAGTCCAGTGCCAAATTGGAAGAAGAGGAGGAGATACTTGGAGAGCTCAAAAGAATGCGATCTGGAGCTCAATCAGCATTCACCAGAAAGGCGAATATCCTCACCCGAACCGCCAACTCGTCCACGGAAGAAAAGCTGAAGGCTGAATGGGACAAGTTTGGCAGCGAATACTGCAACCTCATTTCAGCCAACACCGACTACATCGAAGCACTGTCTGAGGCAGACACGGAATCCAGCAGGCAGTAAGCGAACAACGTCGGGAAGATGGCCGAGGATTGCGACCAAAGGTTCACAGAGGTCGAACAGGAAGTCAAGTTGTCTCTCTGGTCCAGATTCGCTTTGCTTGAACTAGCTCCTCTCGCTAGGCGAGCTGAGAGAGCCATGGACAAAGCAGAGAGGATCGAGGTGAAGCGTGAAACTTTCGGGCTCTGTGAAAGGCAAAACAACTACCTGAGGGAGTCTATCGACAAGACAGACGAGAAACTGGCCTCATGGAAGAACTGGATCCCTGCAGCCCATGCAAGTGAGCTAGGAGAGCGTGTGGTGAGCCTGACAGACCGGAGAGAGTCGCTATGGCTCCAGTGGGAGAAAGAGTTTAGTGACTCAAAGAGTAGAGCGGAGGACCGACACACTGCTAACGTGCCTGAATGGGAGACTGCTACTAGAAGCGAAGACTCAGTCAATGCGCAACCCAACCTCAGCGGTGAACCACCAGCCAGCACAGAAGGCAGCGCAAGTAGCGCACAACCCGGCTCGGCTAGCGTGCCGCCGGGAACAGCAGGCAGATCCGTTGGAGCAGTTGGCGTCCCGCAAGGAGCCGTGCCTAAAGTCCACCTCGCTCGTATACGCCTGCCCACATTCACTGGGTGCATGAGGAGTCCATTGAGAGCAACCTTCCAGATAACATGAAGCGGGACTGGCTCCTACGGTTTCTGAAGAAGCAAGAGGAAGTCTTCGAGAGAATGGAGCAACTGTCGACTGTGGACTCTCCTGAGCAGTCTGACAGGAAGGAGAAGGAGAAGAGGAAGGCCTTCACAAAGGCCACAAGAGGAGACGCCTCAAAGGGTGCGTGCATCATGTGTGGGGACGAGGAGCACGGAGGAAGGCTGTTTGCCTGCAAGGAGTTCCGAGGGCTTGACCAGCCAAGAAAAAAGGCTCTCTTGAAGAAGGCAGGAGCATGTTCAAAGTAGGGATGCACCGAATATTCGGCCACCGAAAATTATCGGCCGAAAATGGTTAAAAAGGCCCTTTCGGCTTTCGGCCAAAAGGGTTTTAGCACCGAAAAAATATCACCGAATGTCAGAACAGGCTTACATTGGTAACCTAACGTGTTGTTGTGATGACGTAATAAAGACGCGGCGACCATGCTCGCGGCTGGCTCACAGGGGGGGGAACATTGACCTTTGTCATCGAGATTGCCCTGAGCCTTTAACAAATCGTATTAAATAATCTGATGACAGACTGTAAACAGAATAGCTGAAATTTTAACAAACTAAATAACTCAGTTTCCTCTAATCATTAACCCATGTTTGTATCATGTAGTTAACTCGGTGTGTTGCTGCTAGCATACAAAACACCTGACGTGGAAACGTTACTCGTGGATGGAGCTACAGAGCTGCTAGAAAGACGGTCGAACCCGGTACATTCCTCCGTCTGCATGCGGTGCACTTTTGCTAAATGTTTAGACAAATTGCTCGTGCTTACATGCTAAACTCTTATTGCACTTATGGTAACAAGTATTGTCCACATCGAGACAGGTAAAGTTGAACCACACCTCGGAGCGCGTTCTCTCCGCCATCTCCGCAGTGTGCTCCGCTGCATGTAGCAGCTGCGTGTGTGTAAACTGCCCCGCCCCTCGCACACAGACGGGGGAGAGAGATCTCGTCTGATCGAAAATACATCATAGACGCATTTGTTGTCTTTGCATATTAGAAACGAGTTGGCGACACTAAGACTGCGATATCATGTTTTTTAGCAATAATACATGACGTATATAAATGTACTGTATGCATTCAAAAGTGCTGAATAAATGTTTTATGGACCCATAATAGTGATTATTATTTAAGTTAAGTTTTGCCATAATCATGTCTATTTCCATAATCAGGTAGCTGAACAACATTGGTACAAAATGTATACATTATATATATATATATTTCTATTAATCATTTTCGGCCTTTCGGCATTCGGTTTTCGGCCAACTGTTTCCTATTTTCGGTATCGGTTTCGGCCAAGAATTTCCCATTCGGTGCACCCCTAGTTCAAAGTGCTTAGGCTCTCATGGTGAAGACAGCAAATGCACTCAGAGGTTCCTCTGTACAAAAGAAGGCTGTCTGAAACGGGATTCCTCTGATCACCATTACCTCCTCTGCCCAAAGAAGAGGAGAATGGAGGAGGGCAGTGGAAGGGCAGAAAGAATTAGAGGAAAAGCCAAGCTGACTGAGGAGCAAGAAAAGTTATTGGCCGATCTGCCTCAGGATTTGCTGGAAAAGTACAAGAAGGCCTTCACCAACAAGGCCACAGCGGCGATGCGCACCAGCAAAAATGAGAACAGGCTGATGGAGAGTGGACTAAAGGAGCACCCAGTCATCATGATGCTGATGATGGTGACCGCAAACGCGGGACAGAAGATCGGCACCTTGATAGACCTTGCTTCGGACACAAACTATATCACCCACAAAGCCGCCAGACGTCTCCAGCTAAGGGGTGAGGATGTCACATTGGTCATCCAGGGAGTTGGAGAGATGACAATGAAGGTCGCTACCAAGAAGTACACCCTGATAGTAAGGGTGAAAACCCCAGAGGGTAGAGAAAGGGCTCATGAGCTTCTCTGCTATGGCTTGGAGAGGATAGCCAGAGTACACCAGGCAGTAACCCCGCAGCAGCTCAAGAGGTTTTTCCCAGAAGTCGCGACTGAGGAGCTGGCCCGCCCAAAACAGGTTGAGCTTCTGATAAGCCACAGGGAAGGACGTCTCGCCCCACAGAAGACCAGGGTGATAGGAGACCTCGTTCTGTGGGACAGTCCACTGGGCAAAACTGTTGGCGGAGCACATCCCGATCTATTCGAGAACGTGGACATGGCGATGCACAAGTCCAGAACCCACTTCGCAAGATCGTTGAGAACGGCCGTAGTGTCATACAGAGAGACCCCCGTGGACCCGGAGAACTCCAGAAGAGCCCAGCAGGAGCGGCATGACAAAGAAGGGGAAGTGCTCCGGAGTACAGCTGTAGCCAGTAAGGGGATACTCGACTGATGGAAGTGGGACAGCATCGGTGTGGCCTGCAAACCCAAATGTTGTGGATGTCGGTGCGGTGGATGCCAACCAGGAGGGAAAGAGATTACCCTAGCAGAAGAAAAAGAGCTCAAGAAGATCAGGGAGGGCCTCACTTATGCGACAGAAGATGAGCACAGCACATCCCCTCACTGGGATGCAGCATACCCGTGGAGGGTGGATCCTGTGTTGCTTCCAAACAACAAGCGAGGAGTGGAGGCAACCTTCCGAAGAACCAAAAAGCGCCTTGAGAAAGACCCAGAGTGGAAGACGGCTTATGCAGAGCAAGTAAACGAGATGGTCACAAGGGGAGCTACTCCAGAGGAGCTCGACGAGGAGTCAGAGTGGCAAAGAGGCCCAGAGTTTCTGAGAAGGCAGGAGGCTGAGTGGCCAGTGAAGTCAGCCAGCATTGTAGCAAGTGGCATCAGCGATGATGTTACAAGACTTCGAAGGAAAGCATTATCAGCGGTGGTCACCAGAACTCAGTCGAAGATGACCTCTGACCCAAGCAGGAATGACATTGGCACTGATACACGAGCCTCAGGGGACGGTAGTTCTATAGAGCCACAGTCACCGGTGGAAATCCAAGGGCTGGTTCAAGTGGTGGAGAAACCGAAGAGGATGCCCTGGGGGTGCAGTGCTTGTCAGCCTTGTGGAACCTGAACGGTTCAGTACCCTGTCGAGACTATGTGGAGTCACAGCCTGGGTTCGACGGATCGCAGAGACGTGGATGAGCAAAAAGAATCAGGCCTCGGGTCAAGCAAAGTGGGAGGCGAAGGTCTCGGAAGTAAGACAGAAAAGGCCTGTGCTGGCCATGTAGGAACGAAAGTCCTTACAATAAGTGCATTCGACCAACAAGATACAAACTTGAAGAAAACAGAATCATATAAGTACATCAGGTTTCATAGAGCTAAAACATTTCAAGTGCTACTCAACTGGCTTTAGATAAGCCAGTCCTTTATTAGTATATAAGTGCTTTGTTAGTAATTCTATCGCTCGAAGTGGAGTCGAAAGAGATGAGTTTTCAGTCTGCGCCGGAAGATGTGCAAGCTATCTGCTGTCCTGATTTCAATGGGGAGCTCATTCCACCATTTTGGAGCCAGGATAGCAAACCCACGTGTTTTTGCTGATGGGAACTTGGGTCCAGCTCGCAGTGCGGGTGCAGCGAGCTGTTTGGCTGATGCAGAGCGGAGTGCACGTGCTGGGGTGTACAGTTTAAGCATGTCCTGGATGTAGGAAGGGCCAGATCCATTCGCAGCATGGTACGCAAGTACCATTGTCTTGAAGTGGATTCTAGCAGTTACCGGAAGCCTGTGAAGGGAGCGGGGAGCGGCGTGGTGTGGGAACATTTAGGAAGGTTGAAGACCAGACGAGCCGCTGCATTCTGGATGAGCTGCAGAGGTCGGATGGCACATGCAGGTAGACCAGCCAGGAGGGAGTTGCAGTAGTCTAGGCGTGTGATGACGAGAGCCTGGGCCAGAACCTGCGTTGCTTTCTGGGTCAGGTGGGGACGTATCCTCCTGATGTTGTAAAGCGTGTATCTGCAGCAGCGGGTTGTAGCAGCAATGTTTGCAGTGAAGGACAGTTTGTTATCTAGGGTCACACCCAGATTCCTTGCAGTCTGAGTCGGGGAAATAATAGAGGTGCCGATGGGATCAGCTTGGAAGGCCGCTCTTGGCACAGGTTAAAGTCTATCCAGGCCGGAGTAGATAAGTACACCTTAAGAGGTCAGTGTCGACTAGGCAGAGTTGTAAAAGCCTATCCAGACAGAAGAGGAGTGGCTGATATTCGGACCTGTGTGGGCCTTCCTGCCCCCCTCACTGCTGGATCCCAGAAGAGAAGGATATTCCCAGCCCCAACCACTGTCCTCTGCAGGGACATACGGAGGCTGGTGGTACTGCTCCCCGTGGAGGAGCAGTAGAGGCCAGGTAACTGTCCTGAAAGTTAATCAGGGCTGTGAACGGTTGCAGTGGCCGACCGGTTCCAGCTCCGGTTGTATGGAGACGGGAGGACCCGTCTCGCTTGGCTGGGAGGGCAGGACGTCCCTCCTTGGCTTGAAAAAAAAAACAAGAAGTCCCAGGCACCCCACTACAAGAGACTCTGTTTTTTGGGTGTCCAGGGTGAATTTTGTGTGGTCTCCCTGGATCTAGTGATCGGGAGCCCAAGTGGGAGGTGTGGAGTTAATTTTGGTTGTTTATTCATTTATTTTCTATTTATTTATTTATTTCAATCATGAAGCATTAAGATACTTGTTTAGTTGTGCAGGTTGTAATGAAAAATAGATCTCAGTTGGGAGGGAACCTTGGTTCCAGTATTTTGTTTCCCTTGGGACTCTTTTGATGAGGGACCGTCAGCCATCTTGAAAAGGCCAGTGAAATGTTTGTCACTTATGTTTTGATCAGCCACAGGGCACACCGGCAGCTGGTGAGTGTTTGGTTTAAATATGTGTTTATGGTGATGGGCAGGCGCCATCTTACCTTAAATAACTCATTATACCCTACTGTCCTATTAGGGCACTGCGTTCCAAGAATGCAGGGTTGTTGGTTGTTCCTAGAGTCTCTAAAAGTACAATGGGAGCCAGAGCCTTTTCTTATCAAGCTCCACATTTGTGGAATCAGCTTCCAGTTTGTGTTCGGGCGGCAGACACCCTATCCGTTTTTAAGAGTGCGCTTAAGACCTTCCTTTTTGATAAAGCTTATAGTTAGGGCTGATTAGATTCAGCCCCTAGTTTTGCTGATATAGACTTAGTTTGTCGGGGGACATCTTACTTCTTCCTTCTCTCTGTCTATACCTGTGTACTCTCATGTTCCGATTAACCCAGCTTCCCCACATTTCTTTCTTTTTGGTGTCTATATACGCCGGGATCCGGAGTCATGGATGATCCTGCGTCGTGCGATCTTGAGTCGTGGCTGTGGTCCTGGATCATAGGTCCTGGATGGATATCCTCGTGGATTCATCTTCCTATTATACACACATGCATTTCCAAACATTTGGACTACCTATGTTGCAAATGTATTATCTTTTCAATTTACACACGGCATCTATTGCACGTCTGTCCGTCCTGGGAGAGGGATCCCTCCTCTGTTGCTCTCCCTGAGGTTTTCTCCCATTTTTCCCTTTAAACTGTGGGTTTTCTCCGGAAGTTTTTCCTTGTACGATGTGAGGGTCTAAGGACAGAGGGTGTCGTATTGTCATACTGATATTCTGTACACACTGTGAAGTCCACTGAGACAAATGTAACATTTGTGATATTGGGCTATATAAATAAACATTGATTGATTGATTGATAGACTTTTGTTGTGTATGCTTTATGTAATTTGTTTATAATGTGTTTTCTCTTAGGTTGATAAGCTAACTTAGAATTGATTTGTGAGAAGAAAAGCTAACTTGTGATACCATGTACTAACTTTGAATGGAGAAGAGCACATGAAATAAACATAGATCCTAAACTAAAGCTGAGTCGTCACGCCCTGTGTTGTCCAACCCTTTCGGTGGGAGTAAAACCGAACATACAGTGTTAGCTAAATAAAGTATTATCTACATTAGAACACACCCACTTAGAAGACAGGAGTGTATACCAGTTCATCCCATTAGTGCCAATTGTAATTCATCATCTTTTGTTATAAAGCCTCTTTGATTGTACCCCAGGAAAGGTAATTGCCATCGAGACTGCTGAGAATTATGGGATCCGCCTCTTAGACTAAACCATTAATTGCGAAGGATAATGATTTATTTCACCTTGGCCCAGAAATTACATCGTTTAAACCAGTAATCCCAGATGTGAATTCAATTACCCCGGTAGGAAAACAATAGTCTTTAATGTATTCTTCAACACTGATATTTGTTTTATTTCCGTTGGGATTCACTTATTTTACCACCCACTAACTCTATTGCTCGTTTGAGTTACTGTACATTCTCTCACCACAGGAAAGGAAAACGGTCCTGTGGCTTAGGGAAGCAATTGGAGGTTCAGTTTTTTACTCAAATAAGTCTTTTCATGCAAAGCTGTGGCTCAAACCACTAGCCCAATAATAATGACTGACCCAATCTACCACTGAAGTTGAAGCCAACCCCCAATTTCAGTGTCAGAGAAGTAACTTCCTGTTTGTAATGGCCGAATGTTTCACAAGCTTCTATGATTACATCAGGTGGAACTAGTTATCTTAAGTTCTAGAAGGAAGATCGTCTCATAACGAGGTGTTAAAATAGATTAGAATGTAATCAGTAGACAATTGCATGCAAATCAGTTTCCCTTGAAATGCTCTGCCACTCAAAATGAAGGAGATTTGGGTTAGATTCCTTTCGGCAGCCATTTTACTCTTTTGAGACTCTCCTGTGTTTTTCTTTATCCGCCTATGTCTCCTTCTGCCAGCATAACACCATGCCCCTGCAAGAGCTCTTCATTATTGAAAAAAAGTATTATTTGGCAAATGCAGCATCACAGCATAGCAGTCGTGGACATTTCAACTTAATGGCCGTCCACCAGTATCAGACTCTGCTATGTGTTACTGGACCATAATAAATGACTCTGACATGATGATCAGTCTCCATGCCATAATCTAACAGTGGCAACAATACTGGTGCCAATATGCCATAAGAACTCACAGCAGATGTGGTCACACCCTGTCTGTGTCTCATCACATTTGACTCATCATGTAGTCTAGTGTCTCATTATACCGCACTCTCAATGAATTCAAAGTAAATATGTGGGGGAACAATGTTCAGCTGATCTAACAGAGATACAGCGCTATGACAAAACACTCGACAGCTGATGCAGCTGTTGCCACGTAATAATTAACGGACGTCTCTTTAAAATGACCGCTCAGAGGAGAGGAGTTCTCATTTCTTTAAACGTCTGCTGCTTCCCCTCCTCTCTCCTCGGTTCCCCTCCTCGGTCCTCCGCTCGCATCTCCTGTGGGCGGGTCTAAGTCTCGAGGAGGGGAACCGAGGAGGGGAGTCGAGGAGGGGAAATTTGAGTATTGAGAAGCCTCTATGGTGTCAGTACCAGATGTGTTCGGGTGTATTTCCGTCGCATCCGTCATCCGTCATATCCGTCATATACTCACCTCCTCCCAGCGCTCTGCTGCCACACACTGCGGATCTGCAGCCGGAGGAACTCGGGACAGCTTGTTATGTGTGGGGTGCTATGGTGGGGTCCCATGTACTTGTGCACATAAATAATGTTTCTAATTATTTACAATTAAAAAATATATATATTCTGCGTTACTTTAGCCAACACTTTTATAAGGCCACTAGATTAGATAATTACGAAATGTGTAGATAGAATAGGCCTACATATCTTTCAGGTTGTTATTTTGTCATTATGTTTAATGTTTTATTTACCTTTTAATATTTTTATATAGTATCTGAACTTTGGAGAGGAGTTGGGAGACACACGACACATCAAATCACATCTACAGATCAAGACGAAGCGAATGGAAGTACTCCTAGCCTGTGAAAATGTTTGTGAAAAACGTGTGCAAAGTCTCCGAAAACGGAGCAGTGGCTGTGATGCTAGCTTTGCGGCTAGCGGTTAGTTGTTATTGTTTGAAGTTGTTGCTATGGAAACAACATGACGGAGAAAAAATTAATATCTTCTACATATAATAACGGACAAAGTAAAGAATGAAGTGTAGGCTATGCCTGTTTGAAGTTGTTGCTATGGAAACAACATGACGGAGAAAAAGTATAATCTTCTACATATAATAACGGACAAAGTAAAGAATGAAGTGTCGGCTATGTTTAAATGTTCGGAATTTGACCGTGATGGCCCTCTTGAGTTGCCGTAAAATATGACAAGGATGACGGATGCGACGGAAATATACCCGAACACATCTGGTACCCCGAACACATCTGGTACTGACACCGGGCCTAATAAGGCCTAACCAAACCGAGCGAGGCCGAGCGAGGCCTGCAGTGGAAACGCGCCATTAAGGACCTTGTTTGGGCTGACTTTTTCAACTATCCATAAAAAGTCAACAATTTATTTTATTTTATTTTGATAATCGATCTAATGACTATGTGTTATAACAAATATGTCACTCTTTCCCTCATTCCTACAGAGCGTTTAGTGCCTTTTAGCTCAATTGGTTTTAAAACCAAACCAAAAAAAAAAAGCTGCTGCTTTCAATTGGAATTGTTTTAAACAGACTGAACACTATTTGGTCTGTGTGCATATACTTTGAGATGTATTTACTACACCAAAGTAATATTCAACTTACGTTTTAAAAGATATAAAATCACTTGATTATTTAACAGAGAACAATTCAGTAACGATTGGATATGTTTCCCAGGCTGAATCATAAATAAACACATCAAAAGTTCACAAGTTATACCCGGGGGTTTCATCCATGACAGATACTGTGAGATCAACGTTCATTAGCGCCTCGTGAGGAACATGGGAGTCTTTGGGGAAACATGTCCGTTCATGTACAACATAATTGCAAAAATGATTTAAAACAGGGATGGAGAAGAGCAAGAAAACAGACCTGCACACACTCATGGTACAGGGATAATGAGGCGTAGAAGCCTAAATGGAGAGCAAATGGGTAAATGTTTGTGGCTGCAGGAGGAAAGATTATTTTTGAAACAAATTTGGTGAATGCGTTTCCTGTATGACTGAAAACTTAAGTGTTGTTTTTCTTAAATCGAGAAGGGATTCCACAACACATACAAACAATCCAGATGTCTGTAATGTGCGACCTATATCTCAGTGTTGGAAATATGGCTGTTGGTCCTCTCCTGAGAGGCTCCTCTGAGAGTGAGGGTCTATTTCCAGTGTGACTATTTATACAGCGCCTACCTCAATAGAGAGGCGAAATGAAGCAAGATCTTCCCAGCAATCAGGCCAGGGAACCGAGGGCTTCCATGGATCAAAATCCCATTTTCACTGCAAGATATGTGAATGTATTTCACCATTGCAACAGCGTCCAGAATCTATACAACCATTTCAAAATTGCTTTTGTATGGAAGTGTATGGTGGACAAAACATTTATTTTGCATCAGATTGCAGGTGGAATTATATGTAATGACGCATTCAGCAGTCCACATTTTATCTGGTGAAGGTTTACTATGTTTACTATGAAGCCTTTTCATTGTAACCAATGACAGACAAATACTGTGATAAATCTGAATTCAAAAAGGTTGCACATATTTTGCTAAAGGCACACACTCTCTTTTGGCCCAAATATTTTGCAAGAAATACACTTGGGGGGCAGAAATAAGAAAACGAAAGTGTAAAAACCTTTTAAAAGTGACATACATGAAGTGGGATAAAAATAAATGTCCTGTTATTTTTGTTTGCATCCTCGGTTTGTTTTTCTTTTGTTAGTATCCAATCTTTGTTACATTTTTGAGAAAAAACATACATTTTTAAAGCAGACAAATTGTTTTTCCAACTGTAAAATATTATATGAGTTCCCTTATTTTTTCTTTTAACACAAAAACGTCAATAATTAATTAAATATAATCAAATATAAAAAATCAGGCCGAGTTAAATAAAGAAAATGTTTAACTGTCTTGCAATTTATGTTTTGACATATAAAATGAACCCCAAGACTGACAGTAGTGTGAACAAGGTAAAACAATAATGCAGATTTTGTTTGGTTATGTGGGTTATTAAAAATATCATATTGACTCTAAAATTAAATAATAATTTATTTTAAAACACGTTTTTATTTGAGAACAGAGACATGTACACATTTGCTTTTTCTATATTTTCAATGTGCATGCAAATACACACCACAAGCATAATGTATTCTTATGTGAACCTCAGAGTCAAGTGAATATAAATTACCTACAATACATTTGAAAACAGTTGCCTTAAAAATCTCTAATTCAGGAAATGACTCCTGTCACGTAGATTATTTTAATAACCATAACATAACAATGACAAGTGGTTCTCATCCCCTTAATAAGGAAAACATCAGAGAAACAGGTGCTGGCTTAAGGTTGAAACGTGCACATTAGAGGATAGATCCCTCCCTTCACAGAAACTGAATTCATTACCCTAATCTTCTGGTTTTTCCCTGCTGAAGTCTCTAACAGCTGGATAATAAGTGCGCTCCAGGCTACTGCTGCTAAAACGCCTGCAGACGCTGAAACAGTCTGCTTTGTGTTTCTAATCGCCAGATCTGCTCAGGTATAAATGTCCTTTTAAAGCTTTCTGCAAGGACATATTGCATTCTGTATACATTGCTTTTGGACTTTAGAAGAGCCCATCATTTCATTATCAAGCGAAACACGCTCCATAAATTGGCATCCAAACTGGATCCCATGACTCCATGTTGCCTGCAGAGATTAAAATGATGACACAGTTTCCATACAACATGCCAAGTCTGTCCTTGTGTGTGCGCAGGTTGTGCGTCAATGATACCGAGGTTATGGTGTCACCCTGCTTCTGTCACTATTGTCATGGCTCAGCAGAATCGGCTCAGTAAAGTGTTGTGGCTACATCTGCTGCTGCCGGCGGGGGGGGGGGGGGGGCGCAGGCTGCTGTGGAGAAGAATGGGGAAGCAGAGAAGAAGCAAACTGGGATCTTGATTCCCAAATGTTCATTTTTGGCTGCATTGAGTCTCATGACATTAAACGGAATCAAACCAATAGTAAGTCCTTTGATATTAAAGAGGCCCTATTGTGATTTTTAGGGCTTTCCCCTTCCTGTAGTGTGTGATTTAGGTTTTGGTGCATGTAAATGGTCTGCAAAGGCAAACAAGATGTGTTCCCCCTACAGGGACTTTCCCTCCCCCCCTGCCTGAAACGCCTCCATTGGACTCCTGTTATTACTTCCATAACAAAGTGACATCACTACTATATATCACTTGCGCTTCTATTGGCTAGTGGTCCAACACATTGTACGTGATATACTAAGGGGTGGGACATCTCTAAGCGGTTGACAAATCACAACAGTGCCGGCCAGCTAACCAATCAGAGCAGACTGGGCTCTGGTTTCAGACAGAGGGAGAACATGCCTTTTTGAACCTTAAAGCATGTAAACATGTCACAGTAGAGGAACAAAATACAAATATTAGCCTGAAAATGAGCATAATATCTATGTGCTCTTTAAAATTAGAAATATAAAAACACATGATTTCCGTAGTTTACCTTGACTTGTTGAACTATAATCTTCATTGGTAAACTTCATTGGCTGTTGTATCTTCTCACTCACACCATTTGCTGCAGGGCAAACATTCTCCCACCAGTAGTTACGCCTCTTCTTGCATCTCCCACCGGCCACGTCCCCTACAGACGGTTTCAAATCATCACCAGAGATGATCTATAAATGTGTGAATGCCTCATTTCCCGCCTGTGTTTAAGAAAAAAAGGAAAGCTCACCGCCTACAACAGCTGTGCTCCTCTGCATGCTGGCTACTGTTTACGAGCCTGTTTTGTTGCAAATATTAAGTTGGAGAGTTAATTTCAGAAAAGTTTGATTGGGCATATAACATATTAAAAAAACATTAAAGCATTTTTTGAGCATTTCATCTACCCTTGATCCAAATACATAATTAAATAAGAGTTCTTCCATATTACAATTTATAAAACATAAAAATGCGCATTTATTGTAATCGACCATCAGAACAATGGGCAGCATGAAGGCACAATTGTGTTGTTGGCAGGGATGTATTAGAACTCAATAACTGTCAGAGACCAAGCAGTGAGGCAACAAGGAAACAGAAGTTGTTTAAAGAAATTTGGTTTTTATTTACCCCAAATAGGGGGAAAAAGAATAAACCAAGAAGCTTACTAACAGCAACTAAACAAGATGTTAACTGAACAAACCAACCTATAATATAAAGTGGTTTTGCCAAACCTCATAGCAAACAAGGGATATCTAAGAGGAACTGACTCTACAAAGGAGACTTAGAGCCCAAATCACACCTTGACATTAAAGCAAATGGTTTGGCCCAATTGACTGCATCAGTATTTAGGAGTCCTCAGGCCTCAGCCACACCTTTTGTCCAACCAGGAAGGAACCTCCCCAAGGACCACTGTAACTCAAGGACTAAGTAAATATAAACAAAGACCTGTGTTGACTATGCTACAATGTGTGCACCTAAACTACTACACCTAATTACATTACCATGTGTGGCTGTTGTTGTGGCCATTACAGGGTCCTATGTTGTGGTCGAATTGTCAAAAAAATCAGCACCTATGCAAGTTATGGCATAAACGGTCAAATGCCTATAAGTACCGTTAACTTAAATGATCTGCCTTTGTCAGTCACGATTGGTTCTTTCCCTGAATGGCTGAATGTTGTGTCATGTTAAATGTTGCATTCGCAAGGTATTGTGGGACAGCATTATCTCCTTTTTCTTTTGTAAAGGAGGGTCAAGTGTCCTTTAGCTAAAGGAGATAATAAAGTAAAACTGAAGCTCCTTTGATATTATCTAGAATACAACAGCTCCTATAGTACTATCGCTGACAGCTAGGTACTTTCCGGGAATTTCACTAAGTTAGGAATCTTCCTAGGCACCGAGGATAGCTGTTTCTCTCTGTTGCCAGACTTTATGCTAAACTAAGCTAAGCTAAATGCACATTCATGACAGTGGAATCAATTTTCTTCTCGCTCTCTCAAGAACAGAGTCAATACGTATTTCCCAACATGTTGAACTATTCCCAAGATGTCATCCTGACAATTATAAATGAGTGCATGGACTGTATTTCTATGGCAACAGTAGCAGTTTCACTAAAAAAGGTGAGCATGCTTTCATACTGATAGCTGGTTGAACTTTCATGTGGTGATTTGAATGTTTATCAAGTGTTATATACAAGTGTGATTATAACAAACATTGTGTACATACTTGCTGCCATAGCAGTTTAACCACATTAAGAAAAATGCATTAAATCCTGTGCATTGGAGAAGGTGTATTTAAAGAATAATTGAGCTGAGACATTTTCACTGTTCAGCATACTGTACCTTCTCACAGAAACTTAAAAAGCCACGCATGAGTTTTATTGCAGATGGAAAAAAAAAGAATATTTCCCGAAAACCCAAAGTAATCTTTTTAAATGCAAATGCCTATACTTAGAAGCCGGGACATCAGGGAAAAGGGTGCTGTGGGACCGGGCATTAGGGTATAGTAGACGTGTATTATTATTTGGCTAAAGATAGAGTGTAAATGAAAGATAAAGTTCTACTTTTCATGAAGCAGTTTTGAGGTGATGTGCCCACCACTTTGGTTGGTTTCCAGTTGCTCTACGGCCCAGACCTAAACTTCAAGAGTGACAGAATTGTCTAGAAATAGGGACATTTGTCATCTGTACATTATAGGGCACTCAAGTGTTGTTGAGTACTTGCATGTAATGGGTGGGCAGGCTTACCGAAGTGCATGAGAGGCTACTAGGGCATTGTGAAGCATAAATGACTCCCAATGAGATTTATGAGTAGATAATGGTTCAGGATGATGCCTCCTTTGAATAGGACAACTTCATTTTTCATGATTGTGGGTGGCAATTTCACTGAAGAATAGAAGATAGGGTATTAGGCCATTGTTTTCTCAAAAATATTATTCTCTTGCAGGACTTTTTCAAACTTTTAATCTTTTCGGCAATGGGTTAAGGGTTAGGGTTAGGGTTAGAAGAACCAGGAACAGATTTGACATAGAATAAACTCTGATTGACAGATCAACCAGAGTATGATCTGTCAATCAATATCAGTTGTAGTAACATCTTGCTATTGTTTCTACAAAGTCATTATAAAAGTTGGAGCTGGCCAACAGCGATGTGGGCTATGAGGTGGTAACTACAACCCCGAAGGAAAGGATTCATGTCAATATTTATTTCTTCTGAACATGGATGAGCATGATATTTTTGTAGACTTGTACGTCAGTGAAAGTCTTTTTTTTAATGCTGTTTTAACCCGGAGGGGAGATTCTACTTTTGGCGCCACCTCCGCCTCTACAGGGAGGACAGAGGTCAGCTACCAAACAACATGCTGTCTTCAAGCTGAGGGAAGATCTTCTTTCTTCGGTTTCAGCACATTTAACAAAGCTAGGCATGTACGTGCGGCTTTGCTGGATACTTTCCTCACTTGTTCTCCATTAAGCCATAGTTTAACATGGGGAACATGTGTTAACTACCAAATTAGATTGGTCTGGTTTGAGACATATTTTGCAGTGCTACTTTAAAGGCAGAACAAATCTTACTCAATGAGAGAAATGGCAGCAGAAGTTCCACTTTTGTTGTTGTTTTTCTAAAAGGACACAATATTCTCCACTGTCGCATTAGTATAAATTCAAACCCAGTCCAAATATGCAGTGTTAGTGAATACTAGCAGAATAATAGAAACAATGCCCCTGAGAGAAGGACCCTCCCTTATTTGCAGAGAGTTGTTTGTAGCTCTACTTCCATAAGTAGCGGACAACTAAATTAATTCCATGGGCTATAAAAAAGTGTGAATTGTCTTTAGTATTTGGTCATAAACTGAATTCTACAGCTAGGAGGTAATTAGCCTAGCTGAGCATAACGACTGGAAGTAAAAGGAATGAACTATTGTGGCTGTGTCCAAAGTGAACACAAATCTAAACTTGCCAGAAACTCCTTTCAGTCTCTCTCCTTCTCCCTCTAACGTAAGTAGAGTAAGAGTCTGCTTTGTACATCTTTAAAGACTCAAACATTTTTTTTAAATAAACATTTACCATGTTTTTTAACAAGACATTTATATGACTCAAATATTGCAATCAGGGGCGGAAAAGTTCTTAGACCTTATTCACTGAGAGCTTAATGTTAAATCCTATTCTGCTTTCCCCAGTGGACAACGATTCTATTAATACAGTTTTAAACTTGGAGCATCTACCAATTGACCCAGTGGGTAGTTGCCAAAGCCTTGTATTTCGGATGTTGTCAGAAGATTGGATGGACACTATCGTTGGTTATCAGCCTCCTACTTATTTACAGCCAAACCATGATTTTTCTGAACCTTACCAAGAAGATTTGTTGCCTAAATCTAAATAAAGATATCAACACAATGCTTGAAACGGCAACCTTTTTTTTACTTCTGCTAGGTGCAGTTACGTTTTCCCCCTCTGAACCGTTCCAATCGTTTGGATGACTACTGGCAATGGCCATTCAACGGGTAAATAACATTTAAGTGGTTGACTTTGGTATAGTCAGCTTTAACAGTCGGATGTTACAGGTCTATATTTTTTTACTTAGTTACAAGTTTTGTCGGACTTGTTATCAGGTTCAATGGGGTTTTTTATTGGTACTGAAAGGAAAGTCCTATATGTGGTCCCTGATGTGTTAAAAATAGTTTGCCAATTGAAGTAGAAAGGCAGATGATTGAAGAGGCCGAGGTTTAGTTCTGCCTTAACTGCTACACACTTCTTTGTCTGTCTGTAAATGTGCTGACACTCACTTTCAGACTGTCATTGGTGCATGGTTAAGCTGAAATGCGTTTTAAATAAATGAATTAGAGCTGAAGTAAAGCAGTGGCATAAGCTCCTCTCTCTGGTGTCTGATTTTTCAGTCTGTGTGTCTCTTCCTCTGCATTTGTTTGGTGTTGAAGATGTCACGTTGGGCTTTTTTTTGGGCGGTGAGATTTCCCGACAGCTTGATTCGTGGTTCTGACTCATTAGCTTCCTGCACTGCCACAATGAGCCTCATCAATCGTAATCCCCAGCACAATAGGGATGCTTTTTCCCTACCTGGCCATTACAGCAATCTTTCCTCATAACAGCCTAGAAAACAAATTCAGGGAGAACAATTACACTAACATTTTTATGAAGGGTGTCAAAAGTGTGAGTATTTTGACAGTGATTCACTCATTTATGCTATTCAGGCTAAACCAGACAGGAGAAGAGATTTTGGCTTTCTGCATTCAGGCAAATACAGTGTGGGCAGTAGATTTGAGCTGTGTGTTTTTTTATAAAGATCCAACACACTAAGGCAAGAGATGCAGTGACCTGCTGATCAGTTGCCAGAGGCTTTTATTGTGAAATTGAGCAAGCATGAAATGGAACAGCTTTTACCTTATGGTTTGAGTTACCTGCTCCAATGAGACTTTGAATGGCTGATATATCTAAGCTTCTAAAAGAACACCATCTCCACCTGCCATCTTATGAATGCTGAAGTTGCAACAACAGAGTGGTGCAGAAACAAGATCTAAAACCGAGACATAACTTAACATTTTACCAATTCCAATTCTCTCGTCTCGAAGTCAACGTTTATTTGTACATGTCTGAAATAAGGTCCGTGGTTAACACACGCTTAAGCATGGGCGTAGTTTCCACTCGGGACAGGGGGGACATGTCCCCCCCACTTTTCAAAATCCTGTTTGTGTCTCCCCCACTTTTCAAATGTGTTTATTATTATTTGTTTACGCAAGCGGTCATCGTCACGGAGGAGCGTCTGTGTGTGTGATTTTGTGAGAGAGAGAGAGAGATTAGAAGCTGTTTCAACAATAAGGAGAGGGAGAGTCCTCTCCTGTCAGACTGAGAGGCTGAGATAACGTCAGTTTAGGTGATGTAAAGGACTCGCTGAGTGATTAGATTGTAAACTTTGGTCTAAGTTATCTCAGTGGGTCTCAAACGGTTTGGTCATCTATGTAAACAAATATTTCAATATATTTAATATAGTTGCTCAAAATAAGTTAAGAAATCATTCCAATGTCGGTAAAAAATAAAAAACACAGTTTAAAAGGGGAGTGATTAGTAAAATATGCATAAATAAAAAGAAAGAATGCAGACTAGGTAAGATAAAGAGAGGAGAGAGGAGTATATCAATGATGTGTTATTGGTTGTGAGCATATTCTAATGGTTTTTGGAATATTGAAATATATACAGTTCTGTTTCATATGAGTGTTGAGAGCTGTATCCATACATCTCTTAATGTTGCTCTCAAAGTGCACCAGATTGATGCATTCAACTTCAATGTAAAGAAAAAAAATCTTCTCCTCATTATAACACTACACATTTTTCTTGGATTTTTTAACACCATAGTCCCTAATATATTTGTAGAAAGGCAGGAAATGGAATTAAATTGAGAAAAATGTTTCATTGCGGATGGAGGACCCCTGTTTTGTGTCCCCCCCCACTTCTCAAACCAAAGTTACACCCTTGCGCTTAAGAGATTTTCAAATGATGTTCTCCAACATCAGTGATTATCCCAAGTGTGAATGTCCGAAGCTTCTACAGTATGTGTCATTCAAACGTTGGTTGTTAACAAGTGACTTAAAGAGAATACCAGAAGTCATCACCTCGACACAAGACCGCCTTTAGCTTAGCGATGATGAAGTTTTAATAGCATTACATTAGCTTTTTACTTCTGGCAATTGCATTTATCCTTTAAAAATCATAAAGTGGTGTCAATATGTGGATATTATTCTGCTGAACAAAATGTGTAAGTATCATGAGTGTGTGTTTGCCACAGATCTTATTTCTGAAATATACAGAATTCCAATGGGAAAATCTCATTGCTTTTTGTCGATGCTTACTTTAGGGTCGGCCTAGAAAATGACGTTGTCACTATACCACTCTACTACCCCTTGGTAGACACACAAAGCCAGTAAATGATGGAAAATAACTGTTTGGATGACTTTGCATGGACTATGTCAGAAAGCAAAATTCATTATAGATGTGCTGGTTTAGGATCATACCTCATATATGTATGTTGTTTGGAGCTAAAAGTGATAATATCATAGAAAATACTGAAATTAGGTATATTATGACCTCATACTTTTACTTGAGTCAAAGTTCCACTTCTGTTTACCATTGAGGGAAATAATAATAACGAGGCGTATTGGACTGCTAGTCTCCAAATCTGTATCCCCAAAGTTAATGAGATCTCGCTGTTACTGCCATACTGTAAAGACAGCAGTCTTTCATGTGGCATGAGCTCCAGCTAACAAGCTCTCCTGGAGTAGCTGTGTGTGTGTGTGTGTGTGTGTGTGTGTGTGTGTGTGGTGTGTGTGTGTGTGTGTGTGGTGTGTGTGTGTGTGTGTGTGTGTGTGTGTGTGTGTGTGTGTGTGTGTGTGTGTGTGTGTGTGTGTGTGTGTGTGTGTGTGTGTGTGTGTGTGTGTGTGTGTGTGTGTGTGTGTGTGTGCGTGTGTGAAGTCAGGTTGGGACTCTCTGAAGGCTGTCATCGGGCCCCGCGCGGATCCTACGCGAGGTAATGTATCGTCCCTCTGCTGCCGTGGCCCTCAACCTCTCACAACAAAACACAGCAGCATCAGGGAGCTGTGCCTCACCTTGTCTTGCTACTCCACACACTGATGCGCTCACACTGATACACAACTAGGTTACCATAGCAGTTATTTCTGCTGCAGGGCATATAAACAGAAAAACCTGTTTTCAAGGGATCTCAGGACAAACTGTATTGGAGAGAAAACACGATAGAGTAGCCTACAATAACAGAAATGAAATTACGAACCTGTAACAAATCTTTAGAGCTCCTGGCACCACAAATGTTAACACAATATTACATTTAATATTTACAAGGAAAGGTCAATGTGGCATAATAAGATTTTTCTAAAAAGTGTGACATTTCCACATTGGACTGAGCATTGTTCCTTACAATGTGCTGAAAGTGATCCCATGAAAAGAACATATTGTAATGAAGTGTCTAAGAAAGAAAAGAAACATCACTTGGATGAATTCCTGCCCTCACAAAGAGCATGAATATTACTCATCCCCCACAGAGCTGCCCTGCACTGGAGCATTGTGGGAGGACCGGGGTGGGCGGCGGTGCAGGGGGGCTGCGTTATAAGACTCTCGACATGACTTCAGCTTGTAACGTATCAACAAAACGTTTCCTCAGCATTCCTTCGCGCTAAGTGGCTTCTGTTTTAGTCCTGTCTGTCTCTGAGTGTGTGTGTGTGTGTGTGTGTGTGTGTGTGTGTGTGTGTGTGTGTGTGTGTGTGTGCGCGTGTGTTTCTTTTAACTGTATGCACTTCAAAACTAATCAGAAAAGCCAGTGTGGTGGAACCCAGAGACATCTTGTTTATCCTGCAAGATTTAACCGCACTTCACCTTCACACGCACACACACACAACGCACACACAAAGAGTGAAGGTCTTGCGCTTGTCCCAGGTGCAGAGAAATCTGTGAAGCAGCATGTGGCTTGTCCCAGTTCCTCTACAGTACCTGTGTGTGTGTGTGTGTGTGTGTGTGTGTGTGTGTGTGTGTGTGTGTGTGTGTGTGTGTGTGTGTGTGTGTGTGTGTGTGTGTGTGTGTGTGTGTGTGTGTGTGTGTGTGTGTGTGTGTGTGTGTGTATATGTGTGTGTGATTGCGTATTGCGACAAGACTGACCCATTTGAATCTTAATACAGGCGCTCGCCACCAATGCATTCCTGAAACTAGTTCAACATGTAGGCTGGGCTGCACTGTCACATAGCGACGGGAGTGACGGACGCTGATTGAAGCAGGGGGTCAAAGGGCACGCAAGGAGCCCATTTAGGAAAATAAATCTTTAAAACTCCAAGAAATCGAGAGAAAAAAGGTATTTTTGAAAGGTCATGAAACCTGTAATGCTTTGATTTTTAGGAGAAAACACCTATTACTACCCACGTCCTTTTCTTTCTAGTTTCAGAGGCGGGAGGAGGTCAGAGATGTGACTGGTGAAGTCATTTTCAAAGCAGTGCACGTCTAATCTGTGTCCTGACCAGGTGTGTGTGAGAAGGAGAAAGCAAACAGAGACAGAGAGGGGAGAGAAAGGGAGGGCGGGAGGGAGTAACAGGGAAGCAAATAGAGAGGGAGAGAAGGAGATAGTTTCTTTCTGTGGATGCAAGCAGCAGCAGCAGCAGCAGCTCGGATCCGGATGAGAGGTGACGGGGGCTGGGGGTGAAGGTGTGTGTGCGTGTGTGTGTTTGTGTATGTGTGTGAGACTTCAGGAGCGGGAGAACTTGCTCCCTGTGTGCCCCCTATGTGCCGCCGCGGACCCCTCCTCCTGTTCCCCGGGACACAGGCAGGCATCTGGCAGTGGTGAGATGTGAAGAGGCTTGAAATATGGCATGCAAAGATGCTTTCTGCCAAGAAGAAGGAGATGGTGGCAGCGATGCGCCCGGCTTTTGTTCGGACCCTCTTCTACTTTTTGTGTTTGGCGACTTGGTGAGTGGCCCAGTGACGTTGTCCAAGAGGCTGGCACCGCGACGACACAGAGTTTTTTTTCAAACAATGAAGTTATGGTACCATAATATTTGTTTTCCCTTTCTAGTGTAAGGAAAATCTCTGGACAGACAAAGAAGGATGAAAGGATCTACCCGGAGAATTTTACGCGCATTTTAGACCGACTTCTGGACGGTTATGACAACAGGCTGCGACCTGGATTCGGAGGTAGGCTTATGTAAAATAAAACAATTAAAAAAAACATTTTAAATGTATTTTTAGAATATTCGTGTGCCAATGATCACGCGACTGCTTTAAAATGTATATTTTATTTGACTTTTTTGTGGGTGATATGTTAAAATACACCTATAGATGTAGCTAGGTGTAAACTTACTTTAAGCCACATCCTTAATGTGATTTTATTTCACCACTGTAACACTCGAAAATTCCCTTTAATTGTTTCAATGTTTTTTATTTATTATTTATATTTCACTTTTGTATGCCTTACAAGCTTAAAACACACCATCCATTGGGATAAGATAACTGCAACTCATTATTGAGCACTGAATTTACCCAATGTGTCAGTGTATTTGCACAGCCCTTAATTGCTAATCCGTATTTAATGGATTAGCAAGGCCCCTTAAAGAACATTAAAGATGAAGACACTTCCACATAACCATCAGATGAGGCTATGTCTTGTTCAGAGAAAAAATAATGGCAACAATGTCATGTTTTTGTTAACCTGTGGGAGATGTAGAACATGTTGCTTCACGGTCATGTGTGTCACTGCACACGCAACGCTTTAGATTTAGCCACTGCAGTTACATAACCTTGTGTATGTTGCTGGACAAACGCTTAATGCATGAAAGTGCTCAAACTACGGATTTGGTTGTTATGCACATCGTTGCATGGTAAGAAGCAGCCTCGTTTGGTTCACAGTTGCAAACAGCCGGTCAACACCGTTGCATGCAGAGGACACCAGCTTATGGGGGGGGGGGGGGGGGGGGGGGAAATCAAACAGGATTATGTTTAACATCGTTAAAGCTATTTTTTTCCATTCCCATTATGCAAAGGCACTACTACAGCTCTGGATGAGCTATTGCATGTCTTTTGGGTGTTCTGGGCTTTAGGTCTTTAAAGTGTGATTAAGACTGAGGCTGGACTGTGACATGTAAAGGATTTGAGCATTAAATGTTACATTGGTCTGTTTCATTGGCTCAATAGGTCCTGTGACTGAAGTCAAGACTGACATTTATGTGACAAGTTTTGGGCCTGTCTCGGATGTTGAAATGGTATGCACCCCAACTTTAAGTTTACAAGTGTTTGCTTTGTTAATGATGTGATCTTGTAATATAGTATGGAAAACACAGTTCACTTTTTTATTTAACTTACTTAACAAAGTACTACCTGATATGTCTGTACTCTGTTGATAGGAATATTGTAAAGGGAGGGGAAACAGGGTTAAAAGTGTTTGCTGTCTTTGATGTTACTGGTATTTACTGTTTAATTTGATGCCACTTGCTAACTGAAAACCAATGAATATAATGATAATACTAATTCCACAAAACTGGTTTTCTGAATCCAGTTAAAACAGAAAAGCACAGGCAACTATTACTACTTTCATGAATGGATCACTAAAGGCTTCGGTGTATAAGCCCAGGGGCCTTAAGTTTATGGGGTCCCCCTCATCTTCAACTACAAAATGTCACTAAGGAGTCACCAACTAGAAAGGGACTCAAAATCATCACAAAAAACATCTTCAAGTAAACCAATAATAACTACAGGAGATACGAAACAGCTCAAAAGATAAACAAAGAAACCCAATAGACAACAATCAAAACTTCAATCAGATTAAACAAAAACAAAGAGATGAAACATTACTACAAAGGGACAGAGCACCAACAAAGATACTCAAGATGACGACAAATAAATAAAAACAACATCAAAGAGACACACAATAGAGGCTTCTCAATACTCAAATTTCCCCTCCTCGACTCCCCTCCTCAGTTCCCCTCCTCGAGACTTAGACCCGCCCACAGGAGATGCGAGCGGAGGACCGAGGAGGGGAACCGAGGAGAGAGGAGGGGAAGCAGCAGACGTTTAAAGAAATGAGAACTCCTCTCCTCTGAGCGGTCATTTTAAAGAGACGTCCGTTCATTATTACGTGGCAACAGCTGCATCAGCTGTCGAGTGTTTTGTCATAGCGCTGTATCTCTGTTAGATCAGCTGAACATTGTTCCCCCACATATTTACTTTCAATTCATTGAGAAAGCGGTATAATGAGACAATAACAGGCTACAGATGCACAAATATATTTATATAAATATATACAATTTAAAGTATGAGAGCACTCTCATAATAACGTAACACAATCAGAGACTGGATATATCCCCCCCCCCTCTCTTTGGTCGCTGAAATGGGGAATTGAAATTACGGGCCAAAAGTTGTATTTACAAGTATTAACTTGTAATAATAATAAGCCACTTACAATTTTCCGTGAGATCAGGGAGCAGATATAAGATGGAAGTTTCCCTAACATACAAAGCCATGTTAGGGAAACTTCCATCTTATATCTGCTCCCTGATCTCACGGTGAAGTGTAAGTGGCTACTGCCTGAGATCGCATGCTGTGGTTTTATTAAATGTGCCAACTGCTAGGACTGTCTTAGGGAAGACAGCTTTTAGATGCGCAGCTCCTGTCTTGGAATAGTCTGCAAATTAAATGGAAACTGAACAATCTGGTGCCACTAAATGTTTTTAAAGCTCGGTTGGATGCTACTCAATGGGAAGCTATAGGTACCTGTTTATGTGGATAATTATGTAAATGTTGCTGTTTGATGTCCTTTTGTTGTTCTATTTATGTTGTTATGTTTCATGTGGAACTACTTGAGCAGGTCTGCCTTGAAAAAGAGATCAATGATCTCAATGGGATTTATCTGTATAAATAAAGATTTGAAATTAAATTAAAAGTAAGCAGAGGACACCAAACCAACTGGGACCCGTCTGTCCGCCGCATCTACGCACTGTACCACACACACCTACATACTGTACCACACACACACATACACACTGCCTACAACACACACTTACAGCTCCTAAAGCATAATCAGGCTACAGCCGTTGTGTATTTTATTATGTGACGCACTAAATGGTCTTAGAAAAATATCGACTCTTTGTACTACAGCAAATAAAGAGAGTAATGTAGGCCTGTTATACTGAGTGATATTGTACACTGCTCTGCTTTCTGCACGGACCTCACAGCTGTTCTCACTGGACACATCGTGACACGATGAAAGCAGTTTCTAAAATAATATCCAGAGGATGCATGCAGAGCTGTCATTGGCTGAGATAAGTCCGGCCGTGCGTCACGCCTCCACCGTTCCCGGAAATGCATCCGCGGAGGAGCCGTGGAGGAACCATCAGTGTATCCTCGGTTATAGCTCCTCCAGAGAGCCTCCTCGACGCTCGATCCTCGGTCCTCGGTGTGCATTTAGAGAAATGAGACGTCCTTCAAAATGGCGCGCTGAAATTCATTTCCTGGTCACTACCGGAGGACCGAGGATTCGAAGAGGGGAAATTTGAGTATTGAGAAGCCTCCAATGACTACATAGAGACACAACGGGTCTACAAAGAAATACAATACAACATCAAAGAGACAAAAAACCAAACACAAAGACACAATATGAGTAAAAAGAGACATACAATTAGTACAAAGAAACACAAAACGACTAACAAATAGACACACAATGACTACAAAGAGACACAATATGACTACAAAGAGACACACAATGACTACAAAGAGACACAATATGACTACAAACGGACACAATATGACTACAAACGGACACAATATGACTACAAACAGAGACAACAATTATAGGAAACCACCATAGAGGCAAAATGCAAATGGCCACAATAGAACTACTTGGAGAAACCGAATTACAACAATGAGACACAAATCAAATAAAAGAAGAAACTAAACTACAGTATGTATGTCTTGCTATGTGTAGAGGTGGTGGGGCCTTTTGCATGTCTATGCCCAGGGGCCCATTGTCTCATAATCCGCCCCTGCTCTAGAGTCTATAATATGTGGGAGGCAAACATGATATTTTACTTACCAGACTTTGTTCCAGATCGATGCGGATAATCATGAACTCATATCATCCCACCTGCAAACCTACCTGACCTCACATGTTTGTCTTTGACATTTGCAACTTTTCCCGCCTCAGGAATACACCATGGACGTTTTCTTTCGGCAGACGTGGGTGGACCGGAGGTTGAAGTACGAGGGCCCGATAGAGATATTGAGGCTGAATAACCTTATGGTGACTAAAGTGTGGACACCGGACACTTTCTTTAGGAATGGGAAGAGGTCTGTCGCTCACAACATGACGGCCCCCAACAAACTTTTCCGCATCATGAAAAATGGCACCATCCTATACACCATGAGGTACTGCAGTATACTCCACAACCGTGTACAATCTATTGATGCTAAACAATTCATTAATAATATTCAAAGTCAAATGTTTAGCCTGAACTCGACAGCTATTCTCCATTGTATCACAATGATTTTTGAGGGGGTATCAGCTCTTCACTTTCTTTTTATATATTTCGTTTTTTGTGCTGATTTTAAGCTTTTGAGCAGATTTGCTGTGAAATCAAAGCCAGTGGCTCATGATGTGCAAACAGAGCAGAGCTGTTTGGAGGCAGAGCGGAAGGGACCAAACTTTTAAATTCAATATAACAATCTCATAAAGTCTCATTTACGTTTTTACTGGAGATGGCTGAGTTTAAGTATAGACCTTTTGTTGACCCTCTAGCATATTACTGATACATATTTATATCAGAAGAATCAACCATAAGCTCTACCTTATGTGATTTAGTATTCTTCTATTTAACATATTAAAAACAGTACATGCTATCATTTAGCACACATGTTAAACTCACCTTTATATGCTGATGAGCTAAATCTATGGTAATTTACATAATGTAAAAACTCTAGTGTTGCCCTCCCTGAATATTACACACTTTCTTAAAGCATTTGTGTGTATTTGTGTATTTGGACACTTATGGAGATTTTCTTTCTCTGTACTCCAACAGGTTAACCATTATTGCTGAGTGTCCCATGAAGCTTGTGAATTTCCCAATGGATGGACATGCGTGCCCCCTCAAATTTGGAAGTTGTAAGTCTTGCATAAATATGGGGTTGTGTGTGTGATGGATACGAAAAAACGAATATAGATAGAGAGAACAGTGCCTTTACTCCCCAACTATTCAAATTTGAACCTTTTTTAGAAGAAATTCTGCAAAGAAGTATCATTGAGGTTTAACATTTAACAAATTCTGCTAATCGTTGGAAAGACGCTAATTAATCCAAAAACAGTAAATGTATTTGCATTCATCAAATATAGGTCAGCAATATAGTAAGTGCACCCCGCAGTGCGGTAAAATGATGGCCCTACATGTAATATTTTGTATCATTAACCATTGCCACCATTTACCCCTTTTGAGTCATCATTATAGTGGCTGTAAATAATAAACTCATTGCTTAGAAGCTTCCACCAGCCTAACCACAACATTTTGCATTTTGTGCCCCCCAGTGTTGTTTCACAGATGACCCACTGGATTACTTGTCATCCCTAAACAGGCTGCAATTTGCTAATAATAGACAGCAGGTTGTCCCAGCAGAGTTTTGACTATTTCAATTTAAGATTTTTACTATTTAAAAGCTTTTGACTTCATCTCATTAAAAATGGAGGGACTTAGGTGATAGTGAGCAACGATAACAAAGACAACCATGCTTCTCAAAGTAATAGTTCGATTTTTAAACAATCTTGCTGACAGTAATACAAAAAGAATGTGAAGCTACAGCCAGCAGCCCTTTAGCCTAGCCTAGCTTAGCATAGCATACATAATCAGTGCTTGAATTGGAATGAAAAAGGTGCCAGTACTCTAAAATCAGCAACTTTTTCAAGTCAATTTTATATATACAGCCCACAAACAAGAATTTGGCTACTATAATGCTGGTGGGTTTGTCTCTTTACTACTGTATATTTTAGAAAGGTTCACTGTACTTAACATTTTTTATGATAGGCAGCGGATATGGCTAAAGCTCAGTAAGGTCAATATTAACTGAAAATATAGCAATCAAAGTCTAGATCTTCTGCTGAAGACACATGAAGCAGAGACCTTTCAGGTGAGAGCCCCTCTGGTGGTGTTCAACATTAATGACAAGGAAACAAAGCTCTGGTCAGAAGCATTTTTTATAAAAAGCTTTAACAAAATTAAGTATTTCTGTACATTTTGAATGCAATCTAACTTTCCAACTCAGAAAACGAAAAAACGAAAAAGTGCCAAAAGTCTTCTCACATGGCTGAGCTGCTTTGCAATATACTTCACCACTGAAGAATACAAATATGTATAAAGTAAACTATGATGCAATCTAACTTTCCAACTCAGAAAAATGATAAAGAGCATGAACAAAGAACATGTAAAAACAAATGCAAAATTTGCACAATCTAAAATGAGAAACTGTAACTGCAAGTAACAAAGTCTGAGCCATGGTAAAGAGTTACATTGAACACCAAGCTGATCAGATAACTCCCTGGTTGGTCTGAAGTCCTTCTATCTCCAGGATCTGTACAAATCGGCACATTATGCCAAAAGTCTTCTCACTGGGTGAGCTGCTTTGCAATATACTTCACATTGTTAGAAAAGGCTCCAGAAGGCCTTGGGGACATCAGTATCAGGGGCTGGAGCTGGACAGGCTCTTTCATCAGCACTTCTCCTTCCCTTTGCCAGCCAGGACCTCACATACTGTTCCGGATTGAACTGTCCTAGTGATGGTCCATTACATTTAATGAAAACCAGGCTGGACAGTCGGCTGACAGAGAGAGCATTCCTTTTTGCAGTAAGGATATCGTTCATGCAGCTGAATGCCCGCTCACACTCACTAGTGGAAACAGCGATGGTTCGGACTGCTTTCAGTAGAGGCTCCATGACAGCAGGTGTACGGGATGCCCTGGTTTCCTTGTATTCGCGAAAGCCCTGAACAGTCTCTCTTCTGTCCACTTTCAGCACTTCGCACAAACGTAGCACCTCTACGTCCCCATACTGTATACGTCTAACTCCTCTTCAGGCCAACTTCCAGGATGGATAACTTTCATGTCCTGGATTAGCTGATTGTCCCGGGCCTCCCGGCCATGTAATGGGATTTCTCTTGTGCTGACATGAGAGGAGGTTGTGGAAGTCATTCTGTGTCTCAGATTCTCTACCATACTGCGGAAAAAACTGACCTGCATGAATCTGTACAAGCCTGCCATTCTCACGCAGGGCAACACCCTTGAAGGACTTCTCAGCTAGAGCTGTATGAACTGTAGTCATGTGTGGGCCAGGCATGGTGACCATGGATTCAAAAACTCGTATTTCTCGAGTTAAGAGCCTATCTGCTGTAGGCAGTGTCATCTCTCTTTTTTGGAGTTGCCGAGAGAGGTCGCTGAGCTCTGTGAGCGCATCGTACATCAGTCCCAGATTGCTGACAAACATTGCAGATGTGAGCACATCATCCAGGCCCTTGTACTTTGCTCTGTCTCTGGAATCCCTGCTCGTGTCGTTTGCAGCATTTGTGAAGTGATCATGAAGCACTCAGTAGTTTTCCCAGACTGCTCTGATGCTCCTTTCACTTGAAGCCACCCAGCGGATGGACAAAACACGCCCTATCACCAGGAGACGCTGTCCGACTGCTTGCGCACACTGCGCTAACTGCCTCTGATTTTTGGGGGAGGCATGGAACAAGGAATAGAGTTTGTCAAAAAAGATCTGGAAATGATTGAGCCCTGAGACCTCCTTGACCACATCCCCAACTGCCAGCTCTAGACGATGATTGGAGCAGTGCCACACAAACAGGCTTGGGAATTTACTACACAACTGGGTAGCAACGCCTGTTCTCTTCCCTAGCATGACTGAAGCCCCATCACATGCAAAAGAAACGAAACACTGACCTAAAAAGTCCTCGTTAAAATCTCTTCCAAGACACTCCATTAACGCCTTTGTGATGTCATCAGCCGTTGTTCCATCCAACTCGATCAGCTCCCAAAAAAACGTTTCGGGCTCAGCATCAGCTAATGCTGAGCGTAGACACACAACAAGCACCGTTTTACCACTAATAGTGGTAGATTAATCGACCAAAACACAGAGTTTTCTTTGGTTTTCTGTAATGTCTTTTGCCATTTTTTTTTCTTCAGCTCATGAGCTATGTGGTCGATGATTTCGCCACAGGTTTTATTGGAGTGCAAAACCCTGCCCACGTTCAGCCCATTCAGTTTCTGTACATTCAAATCAATTGGCATGTCTGTGAATGGCCGGCTATGTTTGCCAATTTTATATGCCGTTCGAAAAACTCTGATAGTGGTGTCTAATTCAGATTTATGCATAGACTGCACTTGATGTTGAATAGTTTCACGTGAAGCAGATGTAAGGATGTCAGCAGCTTTTACATGGGCTTGTGATTCTTTATGTTCTTTGATTTTTTTTTCTCAGGCTAGCTTGTTGTTTGCCCTTGTCAACACCGAAATGAGACACTGCACACTCACCCCATTCAGTTAACAGTTTCAGTCCTTGTCCAGTGTGTATTCCCAAAGATTTGACATCTCTGCATATCCGACATCCTAGCTTCTTATCTTTAAGAAGGAGCCATGCATTGGTCTTGCAAAAATATTGCACCTGGTCCGTTGTCCAGCAGTCAGGTGCATCGCTTTGCCCGGTGTTGGTGGTGGCAGTTGCGCCAGCAGCAACTAACGTTAGAGGCTCTGGAGGAGGCGGCGGAGCTAGTGCTAATGCTAATGCACTAGAACTTGGAGCAGGAGGATCAACCAAAGAAAGCTCCCCATCAGACACAATTTCCAACACAGGCACAGCATTCTCTGTATTTGAAGTTTCTTCCGGCGACAACCGCTGTCTTTTTGCACTTTTATTAATCCAAGCTAACATTTTAGAAATGCTAATTTGTGACGTGACTTGCTTTCCTTCTCTCGGGGGCGTGCCTGCTCTGTTCTATCACTCTACATAGCCACCCACAGGGTGGGAGTTGCACTGCATAAACACAACACACGTGCATCTAGGTATGTAAATTGTAAAGCATTAAAACATGGTTTTACTAACAGTTTTCAGTATGTTGTTACTTCGGCATTATTATTATTATTATTATTTTGAAACGTGTATTACTATTAAATCACGGTCAAATAGGTTAATTTTGACATAGTCGTTTCCACCACAGTATTTACATGGGGAAGATAAGCCCCGCCCCCTCTCCAGCAAGTTCTGTTTGAATGACAGGAGTAAACAGCTGACAGCCGCTGTGAAACTCCAGCGGTTAGAGCGATGAGAATGTCCGTTCGGCACCTCATGACGCATCTACTGAGTACCGGGCGGCTGTATATATATATATGGATGTATAATAAGAACGGCGGGAGAGTGTTGAGTACTGGCACGGTGCATGAGTACCGGAGTACCGCCAGCATGCCGGTACTGAGCAAGAAGTGCCGGTACTCCATGGGTCAGAACCAGAAGTGCCGGTACTGCGTACCGGTGAGTACCGGCCCAATTCCAGCACTGTACATAATGGAATACACGCTTATCCTAGCACTGTCAAAAGGTAACAGAATACACCAACCAGTGCAGCTTATTAACATGTTGATGAACATCTTGTTTTATTTGTGTAAAGTGTAAAAGAGTGTAGCTGTTTTCACCTGTGTCCAGTCTTTGTGCTTGACTAAGCTAACTGGCTGCTTGCGGCGGCTTTAAAACAGTTTCATGAGTGTTATCGATCTTCAAGGAAGCAAACGTCAAACTTTTTCTTTTAAACCAAAGAAAGCTATCACCTCTTTATAGTCACATCTGATTTGAACAGTTTTAAGCCAATGTTTTATAAAGGTTTTTAGTAGATATGTTTTTATTTGCAAATGCTACATGTATTGCCTTCTTGAGTAAAATGTTAACGTTTATGTTGGTATGGAAATCTGTCACTTATCCAAAGTTTTAAAAAAAACCTGATCACATGACTGTTCTCTGCTTGGCACAAAAGAGACACAAAGCAACTGAATAGTAGTACTAAATAAAAAATCATTTCATTCTTCATCGTGAACAATGAAGCTCTCGCTCAGCACCAGTGTTTATAGTGGGCCTACTGGTCAGCAGAAATGAGTTATCTTAAATAAAGGAGTTTCTCAGCTCCATCTTATCAGAGAAAACCGGCAATTTGAAGATTACATCTGCAGGAGAAAGGAGAGGAAAAGACAACGAGTTTGTCTTTGCATTCTCCCATTCCGCCTGTCAATTACCCAATGTGGTGACATTGGAGAGGACAAATTCCCATTTCTCTGGTATTCTCATCCGTCTCCCCCTCTCCGTCCTCCTCCTTTCACCATCCTGCTCTGCTGCTGTTAGCCTCCAGTCAGAAGGAAGCGACCATGGCGGCCTGAAGCGAAGGAAAGGTCAGAATCCCTTCCTCTGCCTCAGGATAGCACAGACCTATGCAGCTATTTTCCATAGCTGGGGTGTGCGTGCGCCTGCTAATTTTCTTTCTGTCTGCCATGCCTTCCTTTTTCCTCCATCACTCTTTTCTCTTTCCGTCTCATTTTCTGTAACTCCATCTGGACTTGTGTGCAGGCATTGCGTTCCACTCCATGACACAACAGAGTCATTTCATTTTGGCAGCACAGTTGGTATCCTGCCGATGTGAAGTCCCATAGGGAGTGGCAGACGAAGGCAACTGGCATTTTTGTTCTGCATCCACAGGCTTGCCAACCTTGCCAGGATACATCAACACACTGCAAAGTAAAAAGACTTGTTATGAATTTGACTATCCCTAAGACACAGGGGGATTTATCTGAGCGTTGCAACTTTTGATGGGAAAGAGATTTCAGGATGATGGATTAGTAAGTCAAATATGACAGATGAGATCTCCATGAACTTTGACTGCGATCACATTGCATTGGTTTCATTGGAGCTGAAAGAGTTAATTGGATGTTACGTAAATAACAGAAAAAATCATATAGTAAATATCATATCAACTGGAAAAAAACTGCAATGCAATCTTTCTTTTTGTTACACTATATTAAATAAATGTATTTAGTTTTGCTGTGTTTGAACCGAAGGAAAGGGTCAATCGGCCTCAAAGTGCTCAAAAGTGCTTCAAATTAATTAGCCATTGGATATTTTCCAGAGAGACGCTTCCTTTTGCCATGATTACAATTATAAGTAAAACAAAGCATTGTAATCCTTTTGATTATAAAACTTTCACATTTAAGAATAGTCAATTTGATGTATTATTTAACAACATCACCAGATTCTGCAGTTGTTCTGAGCTTTACAGAGTGCTTTAGTGTCTTTTAGAGCTACTTGTTTTGGTTTAATGCCAACAACAATGTTTGATTCACTCTCACGGTTCTCATCCTACTCTATTCCAGCAGTACAGTAGCAGTTTTCAGTAAAAAGGTCTGATAAACCCAAAAAAGTGAGCAACTAGTTTATGAGAATAATCTAGCATGTTTCAACTAAAGAGCCATATAGCATTAACTATAACAAAATGGATGAAAGAATGTGATCTTAAGGTACTTCGGGATTGGCTTTACTTTTCAGACCCTGCGTTTATGTCCTTTTTTATTGTACAGTCTATGTTGAAAACCAATGCCAAATGAACGCTAATGTTTTTCTGTTTGCTATCACCGTTCATATAAAAGTCAGCTGTATCGCATGAGTTTCTCTTAACTCTTGTAACATTGAACCACAGAAATGGACAACATCCACAGACCTAAAATTCCAGGAGATGCCACAATTGCTTCACAATGAATCACTAATGTTTTTCACATGGGACCAGGTTAAACCAATAACTAACAAACCATCTAAATAAAAGTTCCAAACTATTACAACCTTGATCACAAAAAAGGTTCACAGAAGATTTTATCCATGTTGGTCGGTTGGTTTCAAGAAGGCAAACAAATGTATATCGAGAATGTATACACACAGCTAATTTAAAATCATATCATAGTCTTGTTGACAAAGACAGTTTACACCATAAAAGCCCGTTACATACACACATGCTTTTACCCTATACTCCACTGTTCACAATATAGAGTAAGTGACTCACACCTTGGGGTCTTCTGTCCACAGATGCCTATCCTAAAACAGAGATGGTCTATAGATGGACCAAGGGGCCCGAGCATTCAGTGGAGGTCCCTCCCGAGTCCTCCAGCCTCGTCCAGTATGATCTCACCGGCCAGACGGTCTCCAGTGAAACCATTAAATCCATTACAGGTGAGATTTCCTCATGCCCTAACCATTTTGACTGGTCAACTGAAGTGTAGCGAGAAAGAAACTGTAAGAGAAGATATTCGGCTGTCAGTGTGTATTGTCAAACCTGGCAGATTTTCCAGATATACACTGTATTTTCCGCATGAGTGATGGGACAAATACTGTACAAATGTGGCACAGAGGGTGGATAGTGGAAGGATTTTTGCGGCTCTGTCCCTCCATTGGACCGTGATGAGCAGACAGCAGCCTCTTTAAATCAAACCCGACAACATCTTAGTTGAGGCACTGCAGAGTGCCTTTCGGTTCACATAAATCCTACTGTAAGTATCCAACAAAAAGATTTGACCATGTTAGGTGGCATGTTATTAATATGTAGAGGAGCACACAAAAATGATTTAAAATAAAATGCGGCATCTGTCTAAAGCTGCGTTAATGAAATCTGTCGGCCTGCGACTTAAAATTCTTTGTGAATAAAACAAATTCCTTTCTGTTCGTCCTCCAGGTGAATATGTGGTGATGACGGTCTACTTCCACTTGAAACGTAAAATGGGCTACTTCATGATTCAGACGTATATCCCCTGCATAATGACAGTAATCCTCTCCCAAGTGTCCTTCTGGATAAATAAAGAATCGGTCCCGGCACGCACAGTCTTCGGTATGTAAACCTCACACATCCCTCACATCCTCTCGGTTTATTTACTTTGTGTCTGCATTTGTGTGTACCCACTCTGCACAACAAGGTGATGTTCCAGTGTGAGGTGATTATGTGGAATGTATACAGTAGAGAGCTGCTGTTTTTTATTCATCTTCATAGCAAATTCACTGCTATTAGTTTTAAGCCCGGTTTGGAGCTAGAATAAACAGCTGACAGCAATAGGAAAAATCATTTTGTGGCCATCTTCTAAGCAAAGAAGCCTCGAGCAAAGACGAGGGATTTGGGTCTGCAATGGTTTTGGCTCATTGTGGATGGCGCAAAAACTACTCAAGGTGTCATTTGAATACCCTTCTAAATAGGTTGAAATGGGAAAGTTACCCTGAGAGAGTATTACAAATAGTCATTGGTGATTTTGATTCAAGGTTTCTACAAATATTAGTGTGATATTATTACAATATCTGGCATTTTATCATTTTACCAGAGGTTGTTGCATAATCCGCCATTTCTACATCATCAGTTACTCTCAGTTTATGGCCTGTGACCCAGTTTGTGTGTAATGGCTCCCCTGGTGCAACATTAGGGTCTCTGACTGTCAGAACAGACCGATGAGTGTGTGTCGATAGAGACACAGGACGACAGATAGAGCTGCTATAACTTGTTGTTTTATTATTAAGGGGCGTCTCTGTCTGGTCGTTTGTCGACCACGTTCCTCCAGTTATGTTGATGGAAAGTCATTCAATGATAATGGCACTGACACTCGTCCTCTGTTTCCAAAACAGTACTGATGGATTATGTTGGGGAGCATCAATTTCAAGAGGTCATTTTCACTTGAGTATTGAAAGAGAAGGAAAACATCAGAGGGAATGAATGATTCGACTTTTTGACATGTTAAGAAATGAAAGTGGTCTGTTAGTGAAAATACAATCTATTATTATTAATTTATCGTGGTAAAGAAAGTCATTTTAAGTGAAAATGCAACACTTTAAAAATAAGGCTCGCCTTTTAAAGGGATTTAATGATTACAATTATATTTATTACTGTGAAACTTTAATTAATGAATGGAATTATGGTTCAGGGAAAACATTAAAAGGGATAACCAACCCTCTCACAAAAAAATGTGTAATAACTACGTTGGTCCACAACGTAGGACGTAGTATTTCTACAAAAACGCCTCTGAAATTGTAAGATCCCTACGTTTTTTTTCACGTGATCTTCAAATTTCTCCCTGCAAAAAAAAAAAACAGGGCTGACATTCGTTTTATTCTCGGTGGAAAATGCCTATTTTAAGGTTAGTTTGGCCATTAAAGTGCGTTTTGATTTCATTTGATGCGAGAAATATGAGTTGTTATTTCAGATTATGTGTGCAGTGGATGTACATGATCTTTAGTTTGCTAGTTATTGCGAAGATTATTTCAGGAAATTGTGTCCATTCAACGTTTTCATTGTTACCAAGGTGGTTGCTAGGGACGCTGCTATCGATATTATTTATGTTATGTTGTGTAACTGTTTAATGGTGTTATCTTTATTGCTACCCCCCTTCCCCGTCAATTTATAGTGTTGGTCCACAGCGCAAGCGTATTAGTAAAAAATAAACAAAATCCGCATCTAAAGATGGCCTACGTTATTTTCCCCTGTGCAATTCCAGTCTCACATCTCACATCACATCGTCATAAACAAATACCGGAAACAGACCGATTTTTTTTTTTTAAATAATACTTTATTCCGAGTGTGCTTGCTTTTCTTTTTGAAAGTAATCACATAACGGCATTGTAATACACGGTTCGGCTGCATTAAATATTACATATCTGCCGTAGTTCTTTATTTATAGAGCCCTGGTGAGAAGACTTCTAGACAAACATGAGGAACTGCCGCCAACACTGAAAACGTGACGTGGATCATAAATATATCAGCAATTAAACATCTTACATTATTTTCACACAATACGTCTCCTTGCAGTATCAACACTAATTCGGCTGACTTTTATATTTGATCCAATTGGTAGATAGGCTGTATTTACACCATAACGGTGCACAGCTGATATAAAGGGACACCTAGTGGTTAAAGCATGTTATTGAATTTCATTATTACTACACAACTATGGTGTAGTTATGCATTGAATGAAAAACTTGGGTCGCACGTTCCTCAACAGTGCATTAGAAGACATCTATCAATATGTGTGTATACCTCCAGCAATGTTAACTATGTTGAAGCACTTATTTTAACTGATATTATATGTATTATACTCTTATAAGATGTATGTAGATAGTATAAGAAATGTGCAGAATACGACAGTTTAATGGTGGAGGTACACAAATATTGATAGATGTCTTGTAATGCACTGTTGAGGAACCTGCAACCAAAGTTTTTCATCTCCGGCCTTGTCAGGTATTGAACATTCAATAAATAAAGAACACTGAATTATTAAATATAAAACACAGAATTTGTGTGATTATACTAAATGATTTACAAATAAACACCACTGCATATTTACAACTGTTACACATGCTGATGTAACGCAAATGTTTCCAACTTGGGATCAATAAAGTATATCTTATCTTAAGATGATCGATGGCTACTGCCATATTTGCCTCTGAACCTTGACAAGTGCATGTTTCAGGCTTATCAATTAACAACAGGAGGGGTCACAAACATAAGACCAGCTGTTAAATAAAGCTCCTCTGACCTTAGCTGGCATGTGGGTATATATTAATGCTGCACAAGCAATTTTCACCCATTTATTAATTATATGTTTTAAATTTGAGTGTTCCTATCACCTAAACCTCCAGGGATGTACACAGTTTAATACTGGCCACTTCTTATGATGGGAAATACGAAAACGTCTTTTAAAACTACAATTCCCAGTAGAGACATGCCATAGATGTTGCGAAACACAATAGCCAGCATGTGTAGTTCTGGGGACGGGGCGGGGGAGGGGGGGACCCGTACAAATCCAGTTTTGGACAGTCTGCCGTGGTTCCATCCCATTTCAAGTGCTGTTCGACGCTCGGCGCACACTCAAATATCCAATCACAGAGCTTGAGGACTATCACGGGGTTTGTCAAGCGAAGCGGAGAGAATACTTATTTCCGGGTATAATATTTTCTAAAGCAAATGAGCTGCTCCGACCCTCGGTCCTGACGGACTCCAACTTGTGTTTATTAATCAAACAAATAAATAAACACAAGGATAATTATGTGTTATTGTTGAGTAAATGGAGAATTGCACAGGGGAAAATAACGTATCTATGCCACAATTTTAGGATTATTTAAATCTAATATGTATGCGCTGTGGACTAACACTAAATTGACGGGGAAGGGGGTAGCAATAAAGATAACACCATTAAACCGTTACACAACATAACAGAAATAATATCGATAGCAGCGTCCCTAGCAACCACCTTGGTAACAATGAAAACGTTGAATGGACACAATTTCCTGAAGTAATCTTCGTAATAACTAGCAAACTAAAGATCATGTGCATCCACTGCACACATAATCTGAAATATCAACTCATATTTCTCACATCAAATTACATCAAAAGGCATTTTAATGGCCAAACTAACCTTAAAATAGGCATTTTCCACCGAGAATAAAACGAATGTCGGCCATTTTTTCTTTTTCTGCAGGGAGAAATTTGAAGATCACGTGACATAGACGCCACCCATTGAAATGAATGGTGAAAAAAAACGTAGGGATCTTACAATTTCAGAGGCGTTTTTGTAGAAATACTACGTCCTACGTTGTGGACCTACGTAGGTATTACACGTTTTGTTGTGAGACTGGGTTGGGATAACCCATAGCAACTCAATTAACCCTGATTATTAACTTAGAATAAATAAAGCATTCATTTATCAAGCATTCATTATATAAAGGATAACAAAAAGCTAATGGGATATTTCACAATATAACAAATAGCTAAATAATGGTTTCTTGTTCCATGCCTAGTTACCCGCAATGCAACTCAACTGTCGCCAGTTCAGTTGGAGATTTGGGTGCAATATGCTAGTAGCAGTGTTTATTTCTTTAACAGAAACTGTGACTAAATATTTTTGATCAACAACCTTTTATTTTGTGACTAAGACTTCACCATGCCGAAACTATTTAGCTTAACTTTAACCTTCCCAATGTTAGTACAAAATATGCTAAAAACTAAAAAAGGACATTTGACACATGAGTAGTCCGGAATAAATAAAACAGATTAACATTAGCCTCGAGCCGTTAATATAGCTGCGGTACGAGCCATAGACGTCTGATAAGCTCATCAACTAATGCTGACTCAAATGACATCACTTGAGGCAATGTATCAGAATCATAATAACAGGCCTGTTGTCGGCTGGCAGCGGCATTTAGTCTGTGACAGCAAACTGACTCACTAATGGTGACGAAAAAAAACACAGTCTCTAATGGTTCTGCTGCTGGTGACACACACACACACACACCTGTATCCACTCAGCGTGCATTTGACACGCCATGTGTTTCTGTTGATTGTGCAGTATGTGCTCTCAATGACTGTGACCCTCAGTAAAAGTGTATCTCAGTGTCGTGTTGTGTATTAAAGCACTGTGGGATAAATCCTGCTCTCCTGCAGTGACCAATGTATCTGACAGTCCAGCTGCACGACCCCTGGCCCCCCGCCCCAAACTGCCCTGTGCGACACACAGAGGCTTCACGGCAGCACGACTATTGTTGTATCTTTAGATTCTCTGAGGTAGCGGGTTTCTGCTGTTATCCCCTGAGTTTAAATGTGGTGTTTGGGTGAAGTTAGGACCTGGGAGGGAAGAGGAGGGTGGTTGGTTGGTGTTTGGATTTCTCCTCCTCCTCCGCGCAGCCAGGCTCTGTTTTGATGTCCCGCCTCAGTGACTCAACCACAGTGTCCTGCTATGAGCCTGAGGAAGCACTTTGTCAGGGAGTGGAAGGAGGATTAGAGCTAGAGGGGTCAGAGTGAAAAGCACATTTTTAAAGAGCTCATTCAACGTAAGGCATTGTTTTTTTATGACAAGAGATGACTGTATTTAGTCTGGTTGTTGGGGAAATGAAATGCAAGCTGCTACAGATGCAGAGTTCCAGTATATCTATCAACCATCTCAGTTTTTGCTTATGTTGACAGCTTCATATTAGATGGTTAATATCCTCAGTCTGTGGCCTCAAGCCGCAGTTCACCTATCAATGTCATACAGCTGCATTTGATTGACAGGTAATTATATGGCGGTCATGTCCGGGCGCAGGGGATGAATTTATGTTGGGCAAGGACTCTGCGGCACAGATTGTTCTAGGTCTAAGACATTAAGGGGATTTTCTCCAAATCACATTATTGCTATTGGTTAATAACACCAAGGACAAGTGGCGAGCTACAGGCGCATACTGTAACCTTCTGTTATTGTAGGGGCCGCATGGGGCTGTGCATGCTGGCCAGATCAGTGTCTCCTTTTATTTTCAGAGTCTGAGGTTGCTTCTGTTGAGTAGATATACTTTATGCAGCTGTAAGTTCTACTGTCCTATCTTTAGACATACATCGGACCTGAAGTTGCCCAAACATTATGTGGAGGTACAGCTTGTCTACAGGCAGAAATAATCCTGTTGGCTGAGTTAAACAACAGAGGACTGAGATTATAATACTTTGCACAGAAGCCCAGAGAGGCAAGTAAAAACAAATCTGGTGCTCCATTTTCGTGGTCAGATTTAAAATACGCAATAATAGTACTTTATTTCTAGCCAAAAGAAAGACATGACAGCAACATATGTTAAGAGACTTGAGACTCTTGTGGCCAAAATAAGTTTCACAACAAAAGTACTTGCCCAAAACATTTTGTTCTTCAAGGCTTCCGTATCTTAGACCTGTCGTTTTACAAAGCTTATTTAGAGGTGGAGAAAAAAGAGAGAAGGTAGAAACAATAATGTCATGAAGCCATATCAACTTCATAAGGTTAAACTATGTAAATGTTGTGTTTACAGCTTGTTGCTCTGCTCTGTAGTAAACAAAACAAAAACATTGATCCAGGTTTTATATAAAGGTATACACATTTTTGTTTTGTTCATGTCTTCCATCTCAGAGAGCCGAAAATATTTGGTTCATTATCCCCCACATTCAGTTAATGAAATATGCTGATGAAGAGCAACATCATGTACATGGGTTATGGAACACCGTGCAAATGTTTTTTATCACCATTTCTTTAGCATTGACATGAACTAATCTAATTGTGGGCTGTGTGTGATGCATACATATCTAAGGTGCAAACAGCAGTTTCATAGGGCAGATATTTCGTCCTCATTGTAAATCATTTAAAATTACTTAACATCTTGTGTCAGCTTATATGCATGTTTGATACTGTTCTGTTTTTCCTACCATTAAAGGCATCACTACTGTCCTGACCATGACAACACTCAGCATCAGCGCTCGCCACTCCCTTCCCAAGGTCTCATACGCCACCGCCATGGACTGGTTTATCGCAGTCTGCTTCGCCTTTGTCTTCTCCGCCCTCATTGAGTTTGCCGCCGTCAACTACTTCACCAACGCCCAGCTCGAGCGGGCCAAAAAGAAGCCGGCCAAATGTCCTCCAGGCCCCCAAACCACGCCTGTGAAGGTCAAGGACACAGAGGAAGTGCTGCAGGTGATTTTTGTTTCCCTCAAAGTAGCCGTGGCGAATGGTCTGAAAGCACTTAACTTCAAGGATCACTTACACAGCATGTCCCTTATTATGTGCTTACTGTATCTGGCCTTTAGCCTAGACTTTTGAACGGCAAGGAGTGGGCCTGAGGATCGTCAGTTGTGCTCCTGCTCAGGAAGGAAAATAGAGAAAACTGCAGAAAGTTTCAACTTCCATATTATTATTAGAATCGGATTGTTTGTTGAGTTGAATTGAGTTCTTACAAAAGATACTCAAATCCAACACATGTATTATTACTGTTGACATGAGCAATTAAGACATTTCAACTTTTTTTATGTGTTAAATGATAACACTTTCTCTGGGACTCACTGTTCCTGGTAAACACATGAATTCCTCTCACCTGATGACACAGATAATGGCTCTCTCAACCACAGCTTTGACTTGTTAAAACTTATTTTTAAATGTGGTAAATTAGGTGGAGATTAAATGAAACACTTAAAGATTATTGTATCTCATATCACCCTGTCACCTCAAATATCAGTGTGGACTAATTTAGATTTTATCCAGGGTAACATTTTGTGCAAAAAAACTAAACAGCTTCCCTGGTCGACGTTTTCTCAAAGATAGTGTTTTCTGTTGGGCCTTTATTTAAAAAAAAGAAATCAACATGAATCCATTGACATAATATCCTATTTCTGTAACACCAGTTGACACAAAATACATTGACACCATGGCAGCTGACATATGGATGGAAACAGAATTCATGAATATGCCATGAAGCTATTTTAGAGACCCTAGTTGGATACGATGAATGTGTTACAAATCAGTGTTCATGCAAATGCAGCAATGTATTTTTGGTGCTGTGCAAACACCATTTACAGATGGGAGGTAAAAAGGAGGATGAAGTGCACATTTATTAGACTTTTAAAAAACTAAGATTCAATATAAACTGTTAACTGATCATCGAAGCTGACACAACGCATCAATGCACATGTCAGTTTTACATTAACTACTTTAAGTTGCCCCCTCCAGTCCAAATCCCAGTGTGGCGTAATCATGCCTGAATGCAGTACAGTGACAACGGCACTTCAGTGGATTAGTAGGTTGCCAAGGCAACACAGCCCGGGTACATCTGTATAGGTTTCAGAAAGGCTCTGGCACTGGGGGGAAGAATTAATACTCTTTTTCCTAAAGAGAAGGTCCTGTCGGCGCTCACTAAAGGGCTTGACGTTAGGGGCAGAGTGTGTCCATGGTTCCAGTTCTTTGACGTACAGTGATAGAAATCAAACCCTGATATCACACATACACGGGGCACAATTACACTGGATGCTTGCGGTTTCAGGGGGGGTGGATTACTCCTCCAAATGCCTTAGAATCAGCATTACACTCTCCCTGTTAGAAAACATCAACTCTCAAAGGATAAGCTCCTTTGACGCTACACTGCATTACCGTGCCGATGAAGTGCCTACTTTCTGTCTTAAGCTTGTGTGAAATTAGTGAAATCCTCGGTAAGTGACATCTGTAATGCACAAACTCTATCGTCTGCTTCCAGATGAAGGCCATATGTTTCAGGAGGACTGAAATCAGATCAATATGACAAAGTTAACGTTGGCGCGCTTTTACAGAGAGGGAAAAAAAAGCTAGTGAGCTTTACCTTGCCCACAGAGCGCCTTCAAACGGGGCAGACGGCAGGAATGTGATTATTCACACTTCAAATCCTCAGTTTTTTCTTTCATCCACGATTAAAAAGAACAACTTCTTATTTCATGACTCAATTTGATCACGTCGAAATATCTTTGAAGATATACAAGCAGTCAGGTTAGGGCTCATTATGAAACACATGGATTATAAAGCAAGAAAATGACTGACTAATACTGGATTTTAGAGACTGATAACAACAGCGTACATTTTCCAAATCTGATTGAGCTGATATTTCCATCCGTTTTATACGTTAAAAATAATGTGTGTATATTCCCTGTGATCCTTTTCAAAATGTAATGATCACTTCCTTGGCCAATACTAAACCCTTCCACTAAGTTTAATAAAAATCAGGCCTGTAGTTCTTCTTTAATTCTGCTCACCAAAAAACAATCCAACAAACAAATCAGAAATAGGAAATACAACCTCCTTCATTGACACAATTTATGAAGAAAAAATTTAAAGAGTTCAAAGAGTTTTGAACAAGATATAAACTGAGTGGGACAATTGACAGCTGAAAAGTATAAATACCAAAGCTCTTTGGTGGACATACCATGAAGGACACAGTACATGACCTCACTCTTACTCATAGCATTTATGTAATTCAACTGACTGTCCTCCTAGGCCTACACCCTTGGCTACTGTTATGTCTGCCTTTTTTTCAGGACAGCATAGTTAACAGTAACGGTGGCGTGTTTACTACTAAAAATTCATAACAATCTTTGAAACAAGGGGTACTTGATGGCAAACAAACAGCAAAAGACAGCTGTAACAGAACATTAGCTTAAACTTTATATTTAAACTGTAAAACCAGAAGGTTTAGTCAGCTTATGGCGCATTTCCACTGCAGCGGGTAGCTCGCTTTAAGCGTGCCGAGCCGTGCGGTGCCCGATTTTGGTTGTACTTGTTTAACTTTTGTCAAGTTTCTGAACAGATATGATTATGAAGAGCTGTGAGCTCTGAGTGCTAAGAGCTAACGGCTGAGTTGTTTTTTTGGGGCGCTCATTGAAGATGACGTCACGGCTCCGCCTACACTGCGTTACTATAGTAACTACCCCAGTTCCTAAACTGTAATGGAAGCGCAGCATTAAAGTGAGCCGGGCCTAATAAGGCCTAACCAAACCGAGCGAGGCCGAGCGAGGCCTGCAGTGGAAACGCGCCATTACATGCTTACCCTTGGCCTTGGGAGGCACGCTGGGTAAGCATGTAGTAAGCTAGTTAGCCGCACAGGCTAACATTTGCAGCTCATATAATTATTGTTTTTTCTTTCTTTAAAAAAAATCAGAATCCTGATAGCAACGGTAACCTAAGAAAGCGGATGAACTATATGTCCTACCAAGAGGCCAGCAGTCACCAGAGAGCCCAGTCCACCATCAACGTTTCTGGAGTGGGGAGAGCTAGGCCGCTACGACATTTAGCCAGCGGGGCTAACGGCAGCTCCTCCGCGCTCTCTCGCACCAGCCCCAAATCTGAGAGCCTGCTCAGTGTGGCCTCCTCCTCCGCCCAGCTGGTAAAGGGCACGCCACAGGCTGCAGCCTCAACACCAGACGTGATGGCGGGAACGCCGTGCAAACAGAACGCCAACTCATCGTCTCTGCAGCAGCTGCTGGGGCCCAAGCTGGAGCACTTCCAGATGATGGGGAACAAACCGGAGATAAAGCAGACGCCGTGCTCCCAGCCCACCACTGCTGGTATGGGAGGAACCAGCAAAATTGACAAGTATGCACGGATCCTGTTCCCAGTGTCCTTCGGGGCTTTTAACATGGTTTACTGGGTGGTTTACTTATCAAAGGACACAGCGGTGGCGAAAGGTGGCTAGACTTTGTTCTGGCAACCACAGTGAATACTTTTCTTTCAACAGATGGGAAGCAAATACGGATTATGGGAGTTGCAAACAATACGAGGAAACTATTGTTCCTTCCAAACAGATAAACAAATTGTGCTTGTCGAGCACTTCCATTTCCTGGAGAACACTTTTTTCTTTTCTTCCTAAGGTCCTCAAACAGCAAGCATGGGAACCAATCAACCAAATTAGAAATATTTGAGTCAAAATAAGAAAGAACACCTGCTAAGTGGAATATGCGACCTTCTTCTTTATGTCATGCTACGTCTGACTGAAAAGGCCCGGGTCGGCTCTGACTGCCTCATGATCTTTTCTGGCCTGCAGTCCGGAAAAAGAATCCGATGTTTTCATTTTCCTATTTTTGTACTGTGCACCTGGCCAGATGATAGGACGCTGTGACGCTGACTGAAATGAACTGCGTAGGCGCTATATGAATATATGAATTTAGTTGGATAAACAGATTTATATTGAATGATTACAGTGTACTTCCAGTTGAATATTAAGACTTTTTGCAATGGTGCCAGGAGGCTAGATGATGCAATGTTAAATGATTTGACAGAGCAAGGGGAATCTGGCAGTGGATTTTCTTGGATTTTTAATTAAGAGCGAATACAGGCATAAAACCGTCTGGATGAAAAACAAAAGATAGTTTTGATCAGAATCAAACTGGGCTGATGGGAGCTTTGAAAGCCTCTCTTGTACATGACCTACTCGCAAAGCATTTTATACGAGATGGATTAACTAATCTGGAAATATTGAAATAGCGAAAAGATGAAATTTGAGGATCAGTCTGAGTAGAAAGTAGTAAAGACAAGTTATTATTTTATGTAACAGTAGGATTTAAGCTTCTTTACTGCCACAATCGGTTGCCAAATAGTAGACAAAGATTACAAATACAGTCCTAGCATGAGCACGCCGGGAGAAGAGCAAAGCTATTTGTCTGCAGATCACTGCTGCTATAAAATAGTTGGGTGTTTATTCAGGGACATTTTGGCATGTACAATAAAGGAATGTGACTGTTAAACAACTGCTCAGGAGCTGACTTCTACCACCACCTTCTTCAATTGTGTCTATCAATCAATCAATCAATGTTTATTTATATAGCCCAATATCACAAATGTTACATTTGTCTCAGTGGACTTTACAGTTTGTACAAAATATCAGTATGACAATACGACACCCTCTGTCCTTAGACCCTCACATCGTACAAGGAAAAACTTCTGAAGAAAACCCACAGTTTAAAGGGAAAAATGGGAGAAACCTCAGGGAGAGCAACAGAGGAGGGATCCCTCTCCCAGGACGGACAGACGTGCAATAGATGCCGTGTGTAAATTGAAAAGATAATACATTTGCAACATAGGTAGTCCAAATGTTTGGAAATGCATGTGTGTATAATAGGAAGATGAATCCACGAGGATATCCATCCAGGACCTATGATCCAGGACCACAGCCACGACTCAAGATCCAGGACAGAGGAGCGCAGGATCATCCATGACTCCGGATCCCGGCGTATACAGACACCAAAAAGAAAGACATTTGGGGAAGCTGGGTTAATCGGAACATGAGAGTACACAGGTATAGACAGAGAGAAGGAAGAAGTAAGATGTCCCCCGACAAACTAAGCCTATATTAGCAAAACTAGGGGCTGAATCTAATCAGCCCTAACTATAAGCTTTATCAAAAAGGAAGGTCTTAAGCGCACTCTTAAAAACGGATAGGGTGTCTGCCGCCCGAACACAAACTGGAAGCTGATTCCACAAATGTGGAGCTTGATAAGAAAAGGCTCTGGCTCCCATTGTACTTTTAGAGACTCTAGGAACAACCAACAACCCTGCATTATTGGAACGCAATGCCCTAGTAGGACAGTAGGGTATAATGAGTTATTTAAGGTAAGATGGCGCCTGCCCATTAAGGGCTTTGTAGGCGAGAAGAAGAATTTTAAATTATATCCTGTGTTCTATAGGGAGCCAGTGTAAGGCAGCCAGAACAGGAGTAATGTGGTCGCTTTTCCTAACTCTGGTTAGTACACGAGCTGCAGCATTTTGAATCAGCTGAAGCGACTTGACTGACTTCTTGGTACACCCTGATAATAAAGAGTTACAATAATCCAGCCTTGAAGTAACAAATGCATGGACTAGTTTCTCTGCATCGTTTTGAGGCAAGATATGCCTGATTTTTGCAATGTTACGTAGATGGAAGTAGGCGGTCCTTGAAATTGATTTTATGTGGGCGTTAAAGGATAAATCCTGATCAAATATAACACCAAGATTCCCTACAGTCTCACTGGAGGCCAAATTAATGCCATCCATAGTTAGTTTATCCTTAGATAATTTGTTTCGTAGATTCTTCGGGCCAAGTACAATAACTTCAGTTTTGGTCGTGTTTAACATCAAAAAGTTTAAGGTCATCCACGTTTTTAAGTCCTTAAGGCAGTCTTGAATTTTATTTAGATGATTAATTTCATCAGGCTTGATTGATAAATATAGTTGAGTATCATCCGCATAACAATGAAAATGTACAGAATGATTCCTTATAATATTGCCTAACGGAAGCATATATAATGTGAACAAAATAGGTCCGAGCACTGAGCCCTGTGGCACTCCATGGCTAACTTTGGTTTGCGTGGAAGATTCATCATTGACACGTACAAACTGAGAGCGTTCAGATAGATAGGACCTAAACCAGTCTAAAGCAGTTCCCTGTATGCCAACTAAGTGCTCTAGTCTTTGCAATAGGATATCATGGTCGATAGTATCAAATGCAGCACTGAGATCGAGCAAAACAAGAATAGAGACACGTCCCTTGTCAGAGGCTATTAGAATGTCATTTGTGACTTTAACCAGAGCTGTCTCTGTGCTATGATGTGTTCTAAAGCCAGACTGAAAATCTTCAAATAAATCATTGTTTTTTAAGTAATCACACAGCTGTTTTGCGACCGCTTTCTCAAGAATTTTTGAGAGGAACGGAAGATTGGAAATAGGTCTATAATTGGCTAAAACCTCTGGATCGAGGTTGTGCTTTTTAAGAAGCGGTTTTATCACTGCTACTTTGAATGATTGTGGAACATAGCCTGATAATAAAGACATATTCATAATATTTAATAAATAAGTGCTAATTAATGGAAAAACTTCCTTCAACAGCTTAGTTGGAATTGGGTCTAACATGCACATTGATGGTTTAGAAGAGAGAATCATTGAATTTAATTGTTCAAGGTTTATGGCTGAAAAGCATTCTAGTTTACTATCTAGTGTAATATTAGAACTTACGTTTCCGGGAGCTGTTGATAACACTATACTGGTCAAAGGCAAGAGGTCATTAATTTTGTTTCTAAGAGTAACAATTTTATCGTTAAAAAAGCACATAAAATCATTACTACTGAGTGCTATGGGAATAGAAGGCTCAATCGAGCTGTGGCTTTCTGTCAGCCTGGCTACAGTGCTGAAAAGAAATCTTGCATTATTCTTATTCTCATCTATTAATGAAGAGTAGTAGGCTGCTCTCGCTTTACGCAGTGCTTTCTTATATTCATTGAGAGTAATATGCCAAATTAAACGAGATTCTTCAAGTTTAGTGGAACGCCATATCCTTTCAAGTTGTCTCGACTTTTGCTTTATTTTGCGGGTTTCGGCATTATGCCATGGAGCTAATCTATGTTGTTTTATTTTCTTCTTTTTCAAAGGAGCAACAGAGTCTAATTTTATTCGCAGCGCATCTGTAGCACTATCAACAACATGATCAATTTGGGGTGGTGTACATTTTGTATAAGTTTCCTCCCTTACATGCAGACATGCTATCGAGTTAAGTATTGGTGGAATCTCTTCCTTAAATTTGGCTATAGCACTAACAGATAGGTTTCTGCTGCAGGAGCTTTTGACTAATGCTTTGTAGTCTCGTAACAGTACTTCAAAAGTTACTAAGAAATGGTCGGATAAAGCAGGATTATGCGGTTCGACTAATAGTTGCTCAATTTCAATACCATAAGTCAGAACAAGGTCGAGAGTGTGATTATAGCAGTGGGTTGGTTTATTTACACTCTGACAAAAACCAACAGAATCTAATATAGAGTTAAATGCAACAGTAAGGCTATTTTTATCATCGTCAACATGAATATTAAAGTCACCTACGATAATTACTTTATCTGTTTTAAGAACCAAAGTTGATAAAAACTCAGAGAATTCAGATAAGAATTCTGAATAAGGACCTGGTGCACGGTACACTGTAACAAATAAGATTGGCTGCAAAGTTTTCCAGGTCGGATGCGTAAGACTAAAAACAAGACTTTCAAAGGAGGTATAATTTAATTTGGGTTTAGTATTGATAAGTAAACTTGAGTCAAAGATTGCTGCAACTCCACCTCCTCGGCCCGTGCCTCGGGCAATATGAGTATTGATATGGCTGGGTGGAGTGGCCTCATTTATGCTGACATATTCTTCATGTCTCAACCAAGTTTCAGTGAGACAGCATATATCAATATTATAATCTGATATTAAATCATTTACCAATATTGCTTTAGATGCTAGAGATCTTATGTTTAAGAGACCACATTTAATATTCCTGTTTTGTTGCACTGTAGTAGTTGTTACATTTACTTTTATTAGGTTATTATGTAGGACACCTCTATTAGGTTTTACCTTAACTTGTCCCTGGGCAGACACACACACCGCTAATATTGGGTATTTTATTGGGTTCGGGATTTCTATGGATGACTGCCTAGGAGAGAGCGCAGAGAAGCGTGTAAGACTGCGACTCCGCCTCCGCCTCCTCCCGAAATGAGATTTGCACCTTCCAAAGTAGGATGAATGCCGTCTCTCTTAATCAGACCAGGTTTTCCCCAGAAGGCTGTCCAATTATTTACGAAGCCCACATTGTTTGCTGGGCACCACCAAGACAACCAGCGCTGAAATGATGACATGCGGCTATACATGTCATCATTGATCAGATTGGGGAGGGGACCAGAGAAGATTACGGTGTCCGACATTGTTTTAGCATAACTACACACCGACTCCACATTAAGTTTGGTGCATTCTGATTGGCGTAAACGAACATCATTACCACCGACGTGAATAACAATCCTACTGTATTTACGTTTATTTTTAGCCAGCAGTTTAAGATGCGCCTCAACGTCGCCCGCTCTGGCCCCCGGAATGCATGTGACTGTGGAGGCTTCGGTCTCTAAATTCACGTGTCTCATAATAGAGCTACCAATAACCAGAGTTGGCTTCTCAGCGGGTGTCTCGCTGAGTGGGGAATATCTGTTAGATACGTGAACGGGTTGGTGGGGACCTGCGGGTTTCGCGTTATGCCCCTTCTGAACAGTCACCCAGTCTCCCTGCTGCTCGGGAGTTGCCGGGGGACGGCTAATAGGAGCTACCTTTTGCCGGTCCGCACCGGCTAACATGGGCTTTACTGTAGCTGAGTTACTTTCTAAGATGCGGAGCCGGGCTTCTATGGCTATGATTCCCGCCTCCAACCTAACAACTATACTACATTTAACACATGTATCGGTACCAGTAAAGGAGGCAGGGAAGTAACCAAACATGAGACAGTTAGAGCAGGAAATAGCACCCGAGGGTGGGGAAAGACCCATGGCTAGCTATCAAGCTAAAGTAGCTACCGTTAGCAAACCCGAAAAGAGTGTAGGCAACTGTGGAGTTACAGTCGCTAAGAGAAGGAGAGTTGTGAGTGCTTAAGCTGTAGTAACGTGTGATTACAACGTCAGGCAGTTGCCGTGATCAAGAGTTTTAAAACGATCGATTAAGTTAAGATAATAAGCTATCAGCAACAGAACAGGCACACGGGATACCCGGAGATGACAACAACCGGAAGTTACAACATGCTTACCGCAATAGTGGTCCGTGATAGCAGTGGATCATAACCAGGCTGAGTGTCCTTGAACGCATCAATAATTGTCTAACACCTACTTAAGTTGATTCAGTTTAACACATAACACAATTTCACTGCATTTCATGGTGTTAATCTTGGGAACGTTATTTAATGTGTGACCGGAGCTGAGTTCATGTGGTGTTGTTATTATAACGCTGCATTGCAGACCGACGCCACCGCAATTATCGGGTAATGGGATATACTGTAGCTAAATTACATTACAAAAACCCTAATAAAAGTCTGAGAGCACAACTGCCTCTAGCTCTTTCAGTTTAGATTGTGTTTAAGACATCAATTTACGGATTTGTTGCGTTCTTGAGATTCTTCGAGACTGCTTGAGATCATTTACACCACTATCATATCTGTAGACTACCTGTAAGGACACAGTTAGGGCTGGATGTCAAGGGAGGCCAGTGCCTCATCAATGTTAATTCTTGATCAGCCCAAAGCCCTTAACTGTGGCAAATATTTTCATCCATATTCACCTCATATTTATTCAACGAGAGAGAACATTTTAAAAAGCAGTTAACACTAAATATGTGTCCCCTGTGTTTATTCTTATATGTTTATCGTTTGACTTTTGGAGAACCAAACCTATGTCTGCGTAATCTTTCCTCAACCCAACCGCCAGAAAATAAAAATAAATGTCCCTTCTTTTGTTTCTTCCAAACCACGGATAATCTGAATGTTTCAGAACTAAAAATAATGTTTGATCCATTTAAAAAAAGTGGTAGATATTAGCCTTATGTCACGCTTGTAGTTAAGCACAATCCCAAAATGGTTAGGTTAAAAAAAAGTATGATTTGAGTCATGAAAATCATTACTGAGTCACTTGCTAAATCTTTGTGGTTCAGCTTTTGTAGATGCTGAGACATACAATGGCCCACCCTCATTTGAAAAGGTGAGGGTGGTGCCACTGCTTCAGCCAGTAGTCGTTAGCTTAACTTAGCTGGAAACAAGGGAAATTGATAACCTGACTGTCCAAAGGCAACAGAATCCACCTAACAGCAGCTTTAAAACTCACTTTACTTTATTTATTAAACTCCGGGAAGTTAGCAGTCTAGCTGGGGGGAGCTTATCTAGGTTTCAGAGGGTTTTATGTTACCCAGCTCAATATCCTCTTAATATGACACATTAAGCAGACCTCATGTCATACTCCTTAAACCTACGCCCTCAAATTTGCGGGGCGAGTTTGAATCAAGTTTCTACACAGTGGCTGGATGGATGTGTAACCATTCAAACGGCATTTTGAACATCCATCACCCTCATTTCTTCTACAATTGATCTGCGAACATAGCCCTTAAAAATATATAACAATTTGAACATAGAAATAACCCCTTTGCTGGCTGTAACCTCATATTTAGCATAGATATATGAGAGTGGTATCCATTTTCTCATCTGATGCTAAGCAACAAGCATATCAAACCCTTTTTTTAAAAATCATGATGACCCTGTGGACACAATTATGTCACATTTCTATTTGTCCTCCTTTTTAGAAATAGACCAGAATACCTCAAACCAACTGAAAAAGTCACTTAAAATAGCCTCCCGTGTGATCAGGGGCCTCATTTATAAAGGGATATACGCTCAAAAAATGGCGTACACCAGTTTCTACGCAATGTTTGCGATTTATAAAATACTAACTTGACGGGAAAACGTGCGGTCCTCCCATAGACTGTATATATAAACAAACTCTGACCTATGCGTACGCACATAAGCACAAAAACGGGAGAGACGAGAAACTGCGACACCGTTGGCAGAAGGAAGAATGGAGAGAAATATGTGGAAATAATACCATAAACAAAATGTTACCTCTCATTTATCATATATGAAGAATTCATTTTCAAACATTGATTAAAGCCAATCTTAAAATGATTAAACAAACGCCTGTTTGAGACTCCTCAGTGCACACAAACACATAACTTGGAGAAATAAATAAATACGGATATGTTATTTAAAACCACCTCGAATATGTGGTGATAATGTTATGAAATGTTTTCTCATAAATGATGCGGTAAGCAGGAGGACAGAATTACGTCTAAAGTGACGCCGTTTTGCATTTCTATAGGTTGTACGAGCATGGTTTTATATAGGCCTACTAGGCCTACCATGTTTAATCATGTTTTATGCCGTTTGCTAAGACTTGATAAGTCGCTCATAAAACACAGGAGGTATGGAAGCTAAGAACACCATATGTGGTAAATTGTACAGCTAATATAACACAACACATTAGTTGTATTTCCTTTAACTGGTGGATATAGAGTTGCTGGGGGGGGGGGGGGGGGGTTGAGATGCACAGGCTGCAGTGGAGACGCTGCGCACAGCTGATCGACAGCTGGGACACAAACCACCAAATACGAAAACATAATTCAGATCCAGTCGTCATGACTCCACTCCGGAGGGATTCCCCGATCATTTCTTAGAGTTTCTCATCAAGGGGGGTCTCCTGTCCCCGGTACAAACACACTGCCTGAGGAAGGCTATGTGTATTTTTTTCGTCATTAACCTTTTTCGGACCACTTATTTATTTATTTTGGTGACGATCCGACCTCCATGCTGCTACTCTGGTTCAAACGGCATCCACCAAACAATATGATTTATCTCGACCTCCCCAAAATAACCAAAATCTGACACGGTGTGAGATGTCTTTTTTAGCTGTTCTGTCGTCATTTCCTGCGATCCTCTTCATAAAGTCAATCAGAATGAATGAATGAATGGGCGTTTCTTTGACTATTTATAGGCAAATATGGGCGTTACGTGAACCCCGCAAAAGCTGCACCGCATTTCGAGTCGATTGTGATTTATAAAGGGAAACCGGCGTAGGAAGTGCTGTACCACTTTCCTCGCCGGTACGCAATGTTTGGTGAATCGGAAAATGTCTGTACCTATTTTTTGGATTTCTACTACGTAAGCAACCTTCCCACGTGAATCCTACGCACGGCGTTATAAATGAGGCCCCAGGACATTGTGCAGTATCGACCCTCAGGGGTAATGAGAAAAGAGACTGCTGATAATTGAATCTCTGAATATCTGAAGGACGTTATTATCTAAATATCACCAACATGACGTCAGAAAATTGTCCTCTCTGATATCTCTTCTGTCCTGACTGGTAGAGGTGAAGCAGGGGATGTTCTTGAAATGTTTGGCTCTATGAAACCTGATTTACTTATATGATTCTGTTTTCTTCAAGGTTGTGTCTTCCTGGTCGAATGTACTTATTGTAAGTCGCTTTGGATAAAAGCGTCAGCTAAATGCAATGTAATGTAATGTAATGTAATGTTCGGTCATTGAGTCCTTTCTCTGGACAAAGTGACATTTTCATTGCTTGACTGCTGGGTATAGGTGCAACAAGGCCTCTGATTATCACAAAAGTACAGTTTTGGTAAATAATTAATCAGATTTAATCTGTATTCCCTCATCAATCTAAGATGATTAACAAGATAACTCAAGGAATCCCAATTCTCACTCAACTAATAGCATGTATTTCCTCCTGGCCTAATTTATTATTCATCTGAGAGTGGTTGTTGAAGGTTAAACAGATGAGTTCAGCCCCACTGCAGACAGAGATGTCATATGGCCACAGTGCATTTGGGAATTGCAGCGGGTTGCCTGCTTTCTCGCTCTAATGGCCACATCATCCATGTAGTCATGGTCGTTGGCCCTCGTCGAATGGTTAGTCTAACAGGAGTTATGAAGCAGCCTCGGCGGCGACAAACACTCGGGATGATGGACAGATCAAGATGCCCGCCGCCACTCACCTCTCCTTAACGCAGCCATGTGTGAAATTGATTTTGCCGTTACTACCTCCCTGTTGGCCTCCCACTGTCTCTCACAACAGTGTACAAAACACATCTCACAGAAGAAACACAGAACATCCATGTACTAATGAGGACCCTGTCAACAACAGATTGATGTGCAGTGTTTATTCTGGTACTCTAAATGTGTGCATGATTGATGGAGCTGTCAACGCCATGTTGTGGGTTTTCTTTTCTTTTTTCTGACAAACATGCTGTTGAATAGACAGTTAAAGATGCTCCATACTCAATCAAGCTTGCCATTTTGAAAGCTACAGGTCTGGGCGGAAAGTTTAACCACATCCCGAGATCAAGCTCTCAATTAATCATTGTCATTTCAGCTGTTTAAATAGTTCAAGAGCATCAAAATAGCTTCTTCACGGTGCAGATGGCTGGTGAAATGGGGCATTCATTGCAGTTTTGGAACACTTTGGAAGTATTTCATGGCATAATGCTCCCTCTAGTGGATCAACTGAGACTTTTCTATTTGAAAAATCTATGCATTTGATCAGCCAAGAGTTGTATGCCATGGTAGAGAGAGTGCTTGCTTGGTAGTCAGGTATGTTATTAACATGATAATGAGACATTTGATCCAGTGTCTGTTGTCATGTATGGCTCACTGGCCACAACAACTGTTGATTTTCAAAGCAGTCTGTGGAACTAAAAAAAGAACACTTCATTCCTATTTTGCATCGAACCGCTCGTGATTGGGACCACTGAAAAGCTGACATACAACAATAATAAAGCAGGGGATAGAGGTGACCCACTTACCTTATCTACTTAATGTATACAGTATTCACATTGGCAAGAATGTTGAGAATGTTCCTTTTCTGTTTACTGCTGGTAAATCAAAGCCTCCATATGGATTTTAAGACACAAAAGGAATTGGGTATTGGGGTGATCTGATGTGTTTCACATACAAATATATCCTCTTAAGGGAGTGAATTTGATATTGTGATTACACGGTGGCAAGAAAGCATTTTAAATATCCTGAAATCTATGAATATAAGGGACATTAAGAGTGTTATATATATAATATTTTATAAATATCACATTGATTGAAGTATTCAGACCAAGATTCTGTATCACTGAAATCTGACACTTGAAATGGAGTCCAGTCCCTTTCACTTGGTCACCTTTGTTTTTCAGCTTAATTGGAGTCCACATGTGGTCAATTCAACTGATTGCACATGTGTTGGCAAACACATGTCTACATTACGTTTTGCAGCTAACAAAGATGTGGAGTGGCTGTTGTCTGATTGCTCTTCAAAACATGGCTGGGGATGCGTCATCTTTTCTGTTTGTTGGTCATTACAATATGTCCATGAAATGAAACTGTGCAGAGAGTACTATACTTGTGACATTTGAACGAGATGAACCACCAGAGGGAGCAACACACTATGGTTAACTTTGCCTTGTAATGAAAAAAAGGGATCAATATATTGACCAACTTTGTTGTAAAGATGACTTAATATCACAAATATTATGTAAAAAAACAAGAAGAAACTATTATTTTTGACAACAAATTTAGATTTGTTTTGCAATACTAATTTATAAATGGAGAAAAGCCATTATCTGAGGTGTACTTAGTCTTAATTTCAAGACTGTTTCTCATCACTCTTTTTTTCAACACAATTGCTGAAATGTGCTTGCATACTGAATTCTCAGATTTTATGCAAAAGGTCAATGGATAGTCTTTTATTGTGTTTAACCTCTCTGAGTGGCAGCTTTATGAGTCTCCAGTAAAATGAGGAATGGTTTAATTTCATGAGCCACTCTCAAGAGATTAGCACAGTAACAATGTAGGTCTGCCCTCCATATTATTATTCTCATCACTCATCTGTCTTCATAGATAAAAATCCTTCAGGCTAAATCTGACCTCATACCTCAAAGACCACACCTACAAGGTAACTTGGAGAGGGTCCGAGTCCGACCCTTGTCAATTAACTACAGGGGTCCCTCAGGGCTCTGTCCTTGGTCCCCTCCTCTTCTCTCTGTACACAAACTCGCTCGGATCGGTCATTAGCTCGGATCGGTTTTTCATACCACTGCTACGCTGATGACACCCAATCATTTCTGTCTTCTCCCCATTCTGAAACCCAGGTCGGCGCACGCATCTCTGCTTGTCTAGCTGACATTTCTCAGTGGATGTCTGCTCACCACCTCAAGCTCAACCTTGACAAGACTGAACTGCTTTTTCTTCCTGGAAAATATTGTCCCACTCTTGACTTGACAATCAACATCGGCACCTCTACTGTTTCCCCGACTCAGACTGCAAGGTATCTGGGTGTGACCCTAGATAACAAACTGTCCTTCATTGCAAACATCGCTGCAACAACCCGTTGCTGCAGATACACTCTTTACAACATCAGGAGGATACGTCCCCTCCTGACCCAGAAAGCGACGCAACTTCTTGTCCAGGCTCTCATCATCTCACGCCTAGACTACTGCAACTCCCTCCTGGCTGGTCTACCTGCATGTGCCATCCGACCTCTGCAGCTCATCCAGAATGCAGCGGCTTGTCTGGTTTTCAACCTTCCAACATTCTCCCACACCACACCGCTCCTCCGCTTCCTTCACTGGCTTCCGGTAACTGCTAGAATCCACTTCAAGACACTGGTACTAGCGTACCATGCTGTGAATGGATCTGGCCCTTCCTACATCCAAGACATGCTTAAACCATACACCCAAGCACGTGCACTCCGCTCTGCATCAGCTAAACGGCTCGCTGCACCCGCACTGCGAGGAGGACCCAAGTTCCCATCAGCAAAAACACGTCGGTTTGCTATCCTGGCTCCAAGATGGTGGAATGAGCTCCCCATTGACATCAGGACAGCAGAAAGCTTACACACCTTCCGGCGCAGACTAAAAACTCATCTCTTTCGACTCCACTTCGAGCAATAAAATTACTAACAAAGCACTTATATACTAATAAAGGACTGGCTTATCTGAAACTAGTTGAGTAGCACTTGAAATGTTTTGGCTCTATGAAACTTGATGTACTTATATGATTCTGTTTTCTTCAAGTTTGTATCTTCTTGGTCGAATGCACTTATTGTAAGTCGCATTGGATAAAAGCGTCAGCTAAATGCAATTTAATGTAATGATGACAGTTGGGGAGGCGGGTGGCAGTCACTGATTTAGGGTGAGTAATCCAACCCAGTCTCACGGCATTTTGTGTTATAGTCACGACATTTAATCTATTGATTCGTGTTCACCAACACGATTTTCCCCTTTTTTTCGTGTCACACAGAACGATTTTAAAAGCAATGTATTTCTATTGGTAGTATGTTTGGTGCCTGCAGCACGTCTTTTTGTCCATTCGGGTCTTGGAAGACTGGAAGCTGTGGGGTTCATAAAAACATGTCCTTACTCAATATCAAGCCACGATTATTGTTTTATTTTAAATCGTATAATGTCGGACTTTTTTTGTCATCTGTGAGGAAAAGAAATGGGGCTCAGAGCCTCAGAATACTGAAATCTGTTATTCTTTTAATCCTTTTTTCCTTCTAATTTGTTATTTTTTTCTAAACAACACACTGTTATTTACTCACCAATAACACACAATTATCCTTGTTTTTATTTATTTGTTTAAATCCATAATCTCGGGCTTTTTTGGCGTCCGTTAGGAACTGAATTTCAAAATAAAAATAACCGGAAACAGACGTAGCATAATTGCGATACACAGTTCTTATTATACATCCATGATACACAACCACTGAACTGATTACCCAAGATCCTTAGCTATGGTTTAAGCTCGCTGATTGGATGTTTTAGCCGCAATGCATGTAGGGAAATGGTGTTCATGCCATATCAAATCCGAAAAATTGTTTTTTTTAAAAGAAAATAATACTTTATTCCGAGTGTTTTTGCTTTTCTCTTTGAAAGTCATCACATAACGGCATTGTAATACACAGTTCGGCTGCATTACATATTACAGATCTGCCGTAGTTCTTTATTTATAGAGCCCTGATGAGAAGACCTTTGGAAAAACTGGAAGAAATACCGCCGAAACTGAATACTTGACGTGGAACATAAATATATCAACAATTAAACAACATCTTCAATTTCTCTTCACACAATACGTCTCCTTGCAGTATCAACACTAATTCGGCTGACTTTTACATTTGATTTAATTCGTAGATAGGTTATATTTACACCATAACGGTGCACAGCTGATATAAAAGGACTTTTTTAAAGATATTACTGATTTTCTTTGAATATAAGAATGTAAATACTGAGTCTGAAATAATATAGCAATATGCTGTAAAATTATGTGAAAACATGAATAAAACTACACATCTTCAGATGTTGTACATACACAAGTGTCCTACACTAATAATACAACGTTATTATGGCTGTGTGTACCTTGTGTGCACCGCCTAGTGGTCAAAGCACGTTATTGAATTATTGTTTTTATGTTTTATATTTGATGAAAAAAATATTAAGAGTACATACTTTCATAGGTTTTCATAGGTCAATGATAGAAATATAGAATATAAAAAATCAAGAAGATACTATAAGTGTTCTCTACAATAAAACAGTTTAGTGCAGGATGTACAAAGATATTAATAGGAGGAGGTGCAAAACAGAAAAACAAATTAACCTTTATTTAAACATTAAATAATACTTTAGATTAAGGTCTTCTTTTAAATAAGAAAAAAGCTTTGGGGGTATCAACAGATACATATTAAGCCTGACAAAGTACTTAACGTCTAATATATTGCTTTCCTGTAATGTTATGTTGAAGCACTTATTTTAACTGATATTATACATATGAATTATACACTTATGTATGTAGATAGTATAAGAAATGTGCAGAATATGACAGTTTAATGGTGGAGGTACACACATATTGATAGATGTCTTGTAATGCACTGTTGAGGAACCTCAGCTGCGACCCAAGTTTTTCATTCATTGCATAACTACACCATAGACAGTTGTGTATATGATATGTCAACAAACCTTAGAAAATCTTGAAATCTTGAAAGGGATGTGAAAAATAGCCATTATTCAGTCTTTAATTAACTATTAGTGGAGAATAACGAGTAATGAATATACTTTATTACTCGTTTCCATTCATGTCAATTGCAGATACATGTTTAGTCTTCTCAAGCACCAACTATCAAATATCTCTCCTGATTGTTGGCACTTGACAATCACCTTCCCTGAATTTTACTCAGGTGTAACTAAAGTCTGATTTAAGGGTTGTTTATAATTCACATCATTAATCAGAATCTGCAAAGTAACTCAAATAAATGTAGTGGAGTAAAAATACCAGGTTAACCTCTGAATTGTAGTGGAGTAGAATTACAAAGTAACAATGAGCTGTCATGTGTGTATATTAATGCTGCACATTATGGACACAAGCGATTTTCACCCATTTATTAATTATATGTTTTACATTACACCAATGTGTTTAATACTGGCAACTTCTAATTGTGGGAAAAAACGAAAACGTTCAGTAGAGACGTCCCATAGAACATTTTGCGAAACACAATAGCCAGCATGTGTAGTTCTGGGGGGGCGTTCGATTCCAGTTTTGGATAGTCTGGCGTGGTTTCGTTCCATTTCAAACAGCTGTTTGACGCTCAGCGTAACATTGGCGCACTGCCACTCCAACATCCAATCTGAGAGCTTGAAGATTAATCACGGGGACAGTAGTCCTAAATGATAGCTGGGGATTATGGGTAGTGTAGTTTTTCGGCCATCCTAAACTCAGAAATGTTTTTCGGATTTGATATTGCATTAACACCATATCCCTACATGCATTGCGGCTAAAACATCCAATCAGCGAGCTTAAACCATAGCTGAGGATCTTGGGTAATCAGTTCAGTGGCTGTGTATCGCAATGATACGTCTGTTTCCGGTTATTTTTATTTTGAAATTCAGTTCCTGACGGACGCCAAAAAAGCCAGAGATTATGGAATTAAACAAATAAATAAAAACAAGGATAATTGTGTGTTATTGGTGAGTAAATAACAGTGTGTTATTTAGAAAAGAATAACAAATTAGAAGGAAAAAAAGATTTTAAAAATACAGATTTCAGTATTCTGAGGCTCTGAGCCCCATTTATTTTCCTCACTGATGGCAAAAAAAGTCCGACATTATACATTAAAAACAATAATCGTGGCTTGATATTAAGTAAGAACATGTTTTTATGAACCCCACAGCTTCCGGTCTTCCAAGACCCGAACGGACAGAAAGACGTGCTGCAGGCACGAAACATACTACCAATAGAAATACATCCATCCATCCATCCATCCATCTTCTCCCGCTTATCCGTGGTCGGGTCGCGGGGGTAGCAGTTCCAGCAGAGAGCCCCAAACTTTCTTTTCCCTGGCGACATCAACCAGCTCTGACTGGGGGATCCCAAGGCGCTCCCAGGCCAGCAAAGAGATATAATCCCTCCACCTGAAAAATACATTGCTTTTGAAATTGTTCTGTGTGACACGAAAAAAGGGGGAAAATTGTGTTGGTGAACACGAATCAATAGATTAAATGTCGTGACTATAACACGAAATGCCATGAGACTGGGTTGGAGTATCTGAGGTTTTTCTTAAGGTAAACACAAAAGCTTTGGATCGGTTTATAATGAGATGCATCTAATTTGTATTATACTTTCAAACATGTGTGAGTCAATTAGTTTGAACTCAAATCAAACACAAACAGCGCAGACACTTTGAATGCAAATAGCCTTGTGAAATGACATAATATTTGTGTACTCCTTAACAATGCCACGTTGAGTTTATATAAAGGCTGAGAAAAAACTATGGTACTAACTTTACGTTGTCTCGACTTGAACTGGTTGTCATCCTCTCAAGTTGTTACAGTTACAATATTTGCTGATGATAGTATTTTTGAACGATATATTTAATTAGTCCTTATCCAATGCATTGTTTTAAAGAAACATAATCAAACAGTTTAAACAAATCCTTGTTTTACGTTGTTCATTTGGAAACAAATGTACTGCAGACATATGGGAGCCCATTTCCACAATGTTAAAAATATCCTGTTAGTCATTATAACGATGTTGTATCTCAATAAAACAAATGAATATCCCGAAATAACGACTTACTTCAAAAATAATGACTAAGTACCTCAAAAGTCATTATTTTTAGATATCGAGTCATTATTTTTAGATAATGCATCATCATAGTAATGAATAACCAGATCTTTATTTGTCACATTGGCAAAAATGAGCTTCCAAAGATTTCTATATGTCACAAGCAGGAGACGCATACCAGGTGTGTGTATGTAAAAGTTATTCTCTGGTCTGTTTAAGTTAGCTAACATGTTAGCAAACAGTTGCTAACTACACTCATACAGCAGACACTGAAAAACGATATCATTCTTGGGTTTCTTAAAGTGGCTCTTGAACGTTTAATATGTATTCTCCCTTTATCTCTAAATGCTACAGTAAATGTTCGCTTCGTTTATCAGCGCTAACTTACTCCGTCTACTGTTTGTTGTTCGGCAGCTAGCATACATTTAGCTTGTTTTCATCAGCTAAATCTTTGCTAACATATCGAGTTTGCTCGGCAAATAAACGTTTAAATAATTAATTAAAAGTATATCAAAATGACAATTAAGTCTGATGGTTATAGAAGACTAGCATATCCATAGAACTTTGAGGGAAACTGCAGCGTTGGGTCATACATCTTTATAGACAGTTATATCTCTCAGAGGCTCCGCCCTCTACTGGACTCTATGGGTACTACCTTATCATGCAAGCATTCACCTACTGAGATTTCTATGGACGTAGCCGGCCCCGGGGCATGCCTACCTGAATGTGTGCGCATCTCACTTCCGTATAAAAGGAGGCCTCGCCTCCTGACCACCATCCCTTACTCTTCAGCGAGCGGAGGTGATAGCCTGGGGAGAGTGAGGCGAGAACGTTTGGCAGTCATCCTGGTAGCACCGGATCGCGTCGGGGCTCCGTGGTACTCAGAAATGACGCAGATGAAGGTGGGCCAGCCCTGGGCGATTCCCCAGTTCTGGGGGGCGATGTCTCAAGAGGCAGGTGCAATCGGGGCGTTACCCACTCTGGGCCGTCCTCTCCAGGCTTGGCTCCTCAGAGGGACAGGCTGAGACAGGGTGGATTGTCTGATAGCGTTATTCAGTCTATCCAGGCAGCTAGAGCAGGATCCACCACAGCCTGTTATAGGCCAGGCCAAAGTGGCTGGGATTCCAGCGATGGTGTGAGGAGCGGAAAATAGAGCCCCTATCTTGTGAGTTAGGCTCTATTTTGTCCTTCTTACAGTTATTGGTGGACAGAGGACTTGCTCATTCTACTATAAAAGTGTATGCAGCAGCCATCTCGTCCTGTCATGAGGGATTCAACGGCAGGTCAGCCTTTTCTCATCCACTGATGTTGCGGTTTTTACAGGGGGTCAGGAGGCTGCGCCCAGTAGTGTGCGCCTCCACCCCACAGTGGGACCTGCCGCTGGTGCTCGAGGCTTTGGTCACAGAACCATTTAAGCCTCTGGAGCTCTCCTCCCTGAAAGCACTGTCGTGGAAGACAGCATTGCTACTTGCCTTAACGTCAGCCAAAAGAGTGTCCGAGTTAACCGCTCTGTCGGTGCACCCGAGCTGTTTACCGATTCGGGGTGACCGGAGCGGGGCGACACTCAGACCGAACCCCTTCTTTGTGCCCAAGAGCCTAAAAAGTGCATTCAGGTCGAGGGCTATTCAGTTGGGGGGATTTAGTCTTCCCCCCCATGGTGGGGCCAGGGAAGCTAAATTACACCTCCTCTGCCCGGTGCGCGCGTTAGCATGTTATGTAGAGCGCACAGCTACCCTGAGACGCACTGAACAGCTGTTTGTGTGCTTCGGGGGTGGGGTGACTGGAAAAGCTCTGTCCAAGAAACGCCTGGCAGGCTGGCTTTGCGAAGGCATTGCACACGCCTACGAGCAGGCAGGGAGAGCCTGTCCCACGGGGGTCCGTGCGCACTCCACACGAGCTGTGGCTGCATCAACAGCCTTATTCAACGGTGCGAGTGTGGAGGATATATGCACGGTGGCGTCTTGGTCAACGCCAGGTCCCTTCATAAAGTGTTATCTCTTGGATATGTCTGGCTCTTTCTCAACATCTGTGCTTGCTGGGGCAACACAGGACTGGTGAGGAGGGGGGGGGCTGTTGGTCTGTGGGCATCTGACCCTCTCCCCGGGCGTAAAATGCCCTTACGTTTCTCCGGACCCCTGGATGGTCGCGGGGGACGTGGGGTGCTCTGGGCCCTTTTCAGGGCTGGAGGGCTCCCCTCGCCTGCCTGGGGGCAGGAGAGGGAGAGCCCTCCATACTATAGTCCCTACACACTCTGCACAGGGTCAGTGTTTGAGTGTGGGGACATAGGGGGCACTTGCATTCTCCCCGTGCTCTTTAGGGACTCAGGAGGGAGAGTGCATAGTGAACCCATACAGGGCTGTTTTTTCCCCCCTGTCTGCCTATAGGTGGACGCAGGGGAGCCCTCAGCACTGTTTTTTTCGAGCACACTTTTTTTTGCGAGGCAAGCGCGTCAGGGTGTGCTCTATCGGCCGCAGCCCAGACTTCTCCACGGTTACAACCAAGGGAGAGGTGAGTGAGGCGCAGTGGCTGCTAAAGCCGGTCAGGGACAGTGAGGTGGAACGGTGTGCTGGACGACAGTGCGTGCATACATCGGGGCTCCGCCCACTGTACCCATAGAGTCCAGTAGAGGGCGGAGCCTGTGAGAGATATAACGTTGGGTTACGTATTGTAACCCTTGTTATATTAGCACAGGCGGAGCCCTCTACCTTGGGGCACTGTCTGTCCTATACCGCTCGCTGAAGAGGGGTGTAGGATGGTGGTCAGGAGGCGAGGCCTCCTTTTATACGGAAGTGAGATGCGCACGCATTCAGGTAGGCCCACCCCGGGGCCGGCTACGTCCATAGAAATCTCAGTAGGTGAATGCTTGCATGATAAGGTAGTCTTATTAGGTGTGCTAATATAACAAGGGTTACAATACGTAACCCGACGTTTCATTACTTTAAAGATCCCTTTTCACATTAGGCTACATTACAGTGTGATTTAATATACATTTGATTATTAGTTTATCTTTAGAGTTGACACTTGAGAGAGTGTCATATCAAATGATCATTAGGAACTCCAGAAATTATTTTGCTTGAGAGAAATATCCACCATATGAATCTCCAGCCTGCTGCATTCAGGAGTGTCTCAGCAGAAAGTAGTCATCTGAAAATGTGCCAGCAATGTTAGTGAGACAGCTGGAAGCTCCGTGTCATCATATAGTGATTACATTAAACTATTGGCTGCTCTGCAAGAACAACCGTCAGATAAGCTGCTTGCTGCATTTAGCTAAAAGCATGCAGGATAGAGGGCTAATCTGATAAGTGTTCACAGGGAAGAACAAGTGCAGATGTAAACGGAGTTAAATGCCTTTCTTTTGAAAGTTGATTTCCTTACTCAGGTGGTGTTAGGGTTCACATGGAAGGCAGCAAAGCTTTCAGAGGTCAAAGGGGCTACATATGTCAAATTGTACTTGACAGTAGGCCTATATGTACACACAGCTAACATGGCCACTTAGAATTACGTATTTTTTTGGCCTCGTTCTCAGCATAAGTGCTAAGCAACAATGTTTTCTCCATCGATCAAAGTCTCAAAATGCAAAATCGAGACAGAAATGTTAATAGCAAAATATAAAAGTGGACGGCAAGATGAGAAGTCTCTCCTTCCCCCTTCTCTGCCATATGTTCATGGAAAATAGCAACTGGTGGGTTTAGTTATCTTGCCAGTTTTGTGTCACAGCTCATCACATGTGAGGCTGGTGACGACTGTTGGCTTCCTGCCGGTAAAATCTGCATAATGAAGAAACCTAGCTTTAATATCTGTCTTGTGACAAATGGTTATGTTAATCAAAGATCACATTAAAGGGGTAGGACATACTGGACTCAACAATTAGACTACATTTAAGCAGCTCATTGATGTATTTGCGCTAACAAAAGATGGCGTGAAGGAGAGGAGAATTATCATCCGTCTTTGTTGTTTAAGTATCTCTCTTTGTTTTGGCATGCATATTTACTGCTTTGGTTCACTCTTTCTGCTCTTACCAAAAAGCCAAAAATAAACCCACTGTACACACTGCATGCTCTGGACCAAACTGAAGACGTACAAAGTTAGAAGATAGCTGGTAAACAGAGGAGAGTGTTTGACAATTAAAGAGCCAGATATTTCCCTCAGGAGCTGGAGGAGATTTCCCTCATGCAAAACCAAGCTAAATGGAGATTGAATATTGGACTTCATCTAATAGATGTATCAGGTATAGCCTACAGAAATGTGGCTCCAAATGACTCTTGTGTTGCTCTTTCAGCCTAATGTGTATCGGGCAAATATCTGCTAACACATTAGCAGCAACAACCTTGCAAAGGGATAATATGTACATGTGGGTGTTTACAGCTTGTTTATCTTCTCAGATGCAATGTTACTGCTTCTTATCGACATTTCCATAACATAGAGGAGTAGATCAAGTCAAACATTTGTGAGTAAAAACTGCTTATTGTAAATAAATCAGCAAATCAACTGCTAGTTGGTCATTATAGATACATTGGTCTGAAATGCAGTTCAAGACACTTTTGTCAGCATTTTTAGCTTTATTAGTTGGATGTTTATGTTTGTATCAAGTGGTTTTCTGAAAAGCTCATACAGATGCAGACGTTTTCACAGCACAGGTGTAAATATCCAAATTGGAATATAAACTGTTCTCATTGTTGTTGACTGACCAATTTTCTATGCAAATACAAATATGTTTTGTATTTGAGAAATATTAAATCAGCCAAATTATAGTTGTAATTAAGATCTGTTTAAATTTCAATTAAGCCCTATTGGATGGGAGTTGTACATTATGGAAAATATCACTAACTGATACATAGAATAGTAGAAAATATTAGAACAATTATTTTCATAAATATAGCATTTTACAATAAAAGTGGGAAGACTTGACATCTTTTTTTTAATGCTTTGATTTTCTGGTTTTCTTGTATTTATTACAACATCCTTTGATGACAAGGGAATTACACATATAACGCTTTAATTTATAAGACATTAATCATTCTTTACACTGCATTAGAAGGATGGAAAAACAATAATATAACAGGCAGAAACAAATGAGAAAACCAGGTAAAGAGTGAGAAAACGTCAATAAAAGGAGGTCACAGGTCACAGAGGTCAACAGACATGCTTTGTATTGATGGCATGACCATCAATGAAATAAGGATGATTGAAATCAGAGATGGATGATTGAAGAAAAAAAGTGTGCTTAAATAAAAACACATACACAGTAAGCGGTGCATTTACTGTGCTTATTTAGAAGCACAGTAAATTAAACAAAACCAGTGTGTTAAACCTTCTGTGCCATCTAGTGGCTGTTTAGACTGTACAGCAGCAAATGGCAAGATACTTTAAACCTCTACTATTAATATTCCTACTACTACTACCACTGTTATGTATCCTTCATCTTCATCCCCCTCGGAAGTGTTTAAGTGCTGAATAACAGTAAATGTTGAAAAATTCATACTATTATTTTCCTTAACTTTTTGTGTTCGTATACATATCTTTATTTTGATGTATTATTTATATTCTGATTATTTAAATTTCCTTCCTAAAATGGAGCAACTGTCACAAAACCCATTTCGTCTGGAATAAGCATTCTGATTCTAATTCTGGATCATAGTCAGTATTGTAGAAAAAACTCAAGTTATTCATCTTTTTTGTTTTTGTTCAATAACTTCTCATTTATATGCATAGGAAAAAGTCAAAGCATGATTGCCATCATAAAGGCTCTAGAATTGAAACCCGTAACTAGAACATTTTGATTTTGTGTTGGCACTTTGAAAGTAGTCAAAAGAGTGTTTTAAGTTTAAGACGCAAGAATGCTAACGTTGCTCCGTGTCTGCTGTATGCAAGGGTGTAACTTTGGTTTGAGAAGTGGGGGGGGACAAAACAGGGGGTCCTTTTATTTGTTGGTGGACCTCACATCCTCTAGGGGGGCCCGGGGGCCTGCACCCCCGGGAAGATGTTTTTCTTTAAATTGAAGTTAAATGCATCAATCTGGTGCATTCACTTTAAATACCATTCATTAAAGAAAAGCACACACACTGTTTCCTCTGCTCTCCCTCTTCTGCATCGTGACAGTGATCATGTGACAGCGAGCAGCAGGAAGCAGGTGTGAGCCCACGGTTCATCTCTCTGCTGTTTGTACACTGGATCGGCGGTTAAATATAGCCGTGGATAAAAAGGGAATTATTGTAGAAACTCAAGAGCTGAAGATGGCAGACGAACCAGCCAAACACGGAGCACTGCCGAACAGCACTCGCTTTAGTTTCCTTGGTAACCTGAGGGTAAATTAGCAACAGCGTGTGTGCAGAATACTCCGACTACACAAATAGCATTGGCAACGGTCAGAAAAGCGACCTTTTAATTATTATAAGCTAAATGCACCTGTGATTCATCTATTGAGTTATATAAGAGTGGAAGAAAGGTAGAAGAAAATATGTGTTTTGTAACAGTGAGATCATCTGGCAGCTGATACCATGAACTCTAAGTGAACTTTTATTTGTCTCAATGTGTGCCGCTCGGGGGGCCAAGAGCTGAGGTGTTCCTGAGCTGTCTGCACCTGTCAATCAAACTCAGGTCTTCTACTTCCTGCTGACAGGTTTGAAGTTTCTGTTTGTGCCATGTTTTGGCTGTCAGTTGAATTTCTTATTCATTTTTGTATCTCTTTTTTAACCAGAAGGTCCCTATTTAGATGCAATGTGTCTTCGGCCAAGGAGCCGTATACGCTAACATTGCTGTTGTGTTTCTATGGAGAGAGCTGTGCCGACCAATCAGGCGGAAGCGCTACCCTCGGCGTCGCACATTTCTCAAATTGTCACAGAGCGCTGCGCTCAAAGTTCTAATTATTTTAACTTTGACCTTATCTACCGATGACCTTTCGACAAAACCCAATAAGATGACATCCGTATGTAGCATCTCAAGCTAGCAAGGGAGGTAACCATAGAAACAAAACTCATCTAGTTGTTTCTACTGCAAGACTCTGGCGGTGAGCAGATTGTGTATCATGTGAATGCAACTAAAGCTTATTCTAAGATTCTGGACATGAAAGAAAATGTCAGATTTACCCAGCTTTGTTTGAGAGTTAATTTGAAGGTTGATGCTAAAGTCCTTTCTTTTTATAAATGTAATTCTAAACCTCACATTCTTAAACATGTTGGGACTGTCTTCACAGAGGTATGGAAGACATATCTTTAATATGAAATGTTGGTTGAACTGTCAAATGTTATATCGGAAATAGCGACCAAATAGGATGGCCATTTGTTGGGGTTGAATTTCAAAATAAATGTAAAGTCAAAAAGTGTATTTTCATAAGAAATATGTATTTATATTTCCCTTTTTATTACATTACATTACATTACATTGCATTTAGCTGACGCTTTTATCCAAAGCGACTTACAATAAGTACATTCGACCAGGAAGACACAACCTTGAAGAAAACAGAATCATATAAGTACATCAGGTTTCATAGAGCCAAACATTTCAAGTGCTACTCAACTGGCTTTAGATAAGCCAGTCCTTTATTAGTATATAAGTGCTTTGTTAATAGTTCTAACGCTCGAAGTGGAGTTGAAAGAGATGAGTTTTCAGTTTGCGCCGGAAGATGTGCAAGCTATCTGCCGTCCTGATGTCAATGGGGAGCTCATTCCACCATCTTGGAGCCAGGACAGCAAACCCACGTGTTTTCGCCGATGGGAACTTGGGTCCCCCTCGCAGCGAGGGCGCAGCGGGTCGTTTGGCTGATGCAGAGCGTAGTGCACACGCTGGGGTGTACGGTTTAACCATGTCCTGGATGTAGGAAGGGCCAGATCCATTCGCAGCATGGTAAGCAAGTACCATTGTCTTGAAGTGGATTCTAGCAGTTACCGGAAGCCAGTGAAGGCAGCGGAGGAGCGGAGTGGTGTGGGAGAATTTAGGAAGGTTGAAGACCAGACGAGCCGCTGCATTCTGGATGAGCTGCAGAGGTCGGATGGCACATGCAGGTAGACCAGCCAGGAGGGAGTTACAGTAGTCTAGGCGTGAGATGACGAGAGCCTGGACCAGAACCTGAGTCGCTTTCTGAGTCAGCTGGGGACGTATCTTCCTGATGTTGTAAAGCGTGTATCTGCAGCAACGGGTTGTAGCAGCGATGTTTGCAGTGAAGGACAGGTTGTTATCTAGGGTCACACCCAGATTCCTTGCAGTCTGAGTCGGGGAAACAACTGAGGTGCCGATGTTGATTGTTAGGTCAAGAGTGGGACAATCTTTTCCCGGAAGGAAGAGCAGCTCAGTCTTGTCAAGGTTGAGCTTGAGGTGGTGAGCAGACATCCACTGAGAGATGTCAGCTAGACAAGCAGAGATGCGTGCAACGACCTGGGTCTCTGAACGGGGAAAGGACAGAATTAATTGGGTGTCATCAGCGTAGCAGTGGTAAGAAAAACCATGCGGGCTAATGACTGATCCGAGCGAGTTTGTGTACAAGGAGAAGAGGAGGGGACCAAGAACAGAGTCCTGAGGGACCCCTGTAGTTAATTGACAAGGGTCGGACTCAGACCCTCTCCAAGTCACCCTGTAGGTACGGTCTTTCAGGTATGAGGTGAGGAGGGAAAGTGCAGAGCCTGAAACTCCAAGTTCTTGGAGAGTGCGAAGGAGGATCTGATGATTCACCGTGTCGAATGCAGCAGACAGGTACAACAGGATGATGACAGAGGAGAGGGATGCAGTTTTGGCAGTGTGCAGTTCCTCCGTGACAGCAATGAGAGCAGTTTCTGTGGAGTGACCTGCCTTGAAACCAGACTGGTGCGGATCCAGAAGGTTGTTCTGATTGAGATAACAGGAGAGTTGTTTAAAGACAGCGCGTTAAAGTGATTTAGACAGGAACGGGAGGAGAGAGACAGGCCTGTAGTTTATAACATCAGACGGGTTGAGAGTAGGTTTCTTTAGGAGAGGGTTTACTCTTGCCTCCTTGAGACTGTTTGGAAAGTGACCAGAAGTTAGAGAAGTGTTGGGTGAGAAACGGTAGAATATCAGGAGCGATAGTCTGAAGGAGGTTTGAAGGGATAGGGTCCAGAGGACAGGTGGTAGGGCGGGCAGAGGTAATGAGGGTAAGAACCTCACTTGGAGAGAGAGGGGAAAAGGAGGTAAGTGTGTTGGTGGAAGGAGGGTCTGGTGACCCAGCGGTGAGTAAAGGTGAGTCAGAAAAAGAAGAGCGAATATCATCAACCTTTTTTTCAAAGTGGGTAACAAAGTCGCTTGACAGAAGTGAGGAGGGGGGAGGAACTTTTGGAGGGTCCAAGAGGGTGGAGAAGATGGAAAATAGTTTTTTAGGATTGGAATAGGAAGATTGGATCTTATCTTGAAAGAAAGTGCTTTTTGCCTGAAAGATCGAAGCAGAGAAAGAGGAGAGGAGAGCTTGATAGGTTAGGAGGTCATCATGGTGTTTGGATTTCCACCGTTTCCACTCTGCTGCCCTAAGGACGGTTCTATTAGCACGCAGTGCGTCATTTAGCCAGGGAGCAGGAGGGGACTGACGAGCCTGCCGAGATGTGAGAGGACAGAGCGAGTCCAGAGTGGATGAGAGAGTAGAGAGGAGAGTTTCTGCAGCAGAGTTTGGAGGCAGGAGATGGAACGAATCAGAGGAAGGGAGGGCTGAGAGCACCGACGAGGCAAAGCTAGAGGGGGAGAGGGAGCGAAGGTTACGGCGGACAAGTGCAGGATGGGAAGAGATTAGTTTGTTATGTTTGGAAAGGGATAGAGAGAATGAAATGAAGAAGTGATCGGATGTGTGGAGCGGGTTTACAGAGAGGTTAGAAGTAGCGCAGTTCCTTGAGAATATGAGATCAAGGACATTGCCAGCTTTATGAGTCGGTGGGGACGGAGACAGTGAGAAAGCAAAGGCGGTTAACAGAGATGTTAGTTCGTCTATCTTCCCCGTCTGGAGGTTGAAGTCTCCGAGAAGTACAGCGGGAGGGCCAGTTTCAGGGATGTGTGAGAGGAGATTATCTAATTCCTCCAAGAAGTCCCCCAAGGCACCTGGTGGACGGTAGAGAACAACAATGGTTAACTGTATAGGATGGGTTACTGTGACGGCATGGAATTCAAAGGTGGAAGGAGTGAAGTTAGGTAGCTTGAAGAGGGAAAAGCTCCATTTGGGAGAGAGCAGGAGACCAGTGCCACCTCCTCTGCCAGTGGGTCTGGGTGTATGGGAGAAGGAATATGCAGTGGAGAGAGCTGCTTTTATAATCCTTCTTCTTCTCTTTCATTGATCTTCTTACAGTTGTTCAGGTTCAGGAGTGGTTTTGATGGTGACTGTATGAGTAAGAGTTTAAAGAGAGTGCTCAGTGCTGTCGTATATGAAGGCTATGCTTTGGGCCAAAACACATGTTTTGTCAATCTACTAGTGGAAGTAATACAATTGATCAAGAATAATGAAGTCCAAGCAATCCTTTCTTCCTTTTGACTTATTTATCTGGATCTGTTCTGGGGAAAGAAACACATTGTATAATCATGTTTTTGGTTTCACCCACTTTACTCTGCTGTACGCACTGTATTTCAACCTGCCTAAATCATTCATTGCAATCCCATTTTGATGCAACCTGGCACTTTAGACCTTTTATGTTTTTTGTCATTGTGCTTTTACGGTTTGTAAGACATTTTGTCAGTTCTCAAATATATTTTCATGAATATACCAATGTAATACCTAACTTGAACTTTATCACAATATCTAAGAAGTAAACATGTTTAAATGATCACACGCTACTTTATGACACAAACCAACTCTTGTTGTTCTGGATACTCTCCTTGGTACACTGCATGTAGTGCACTGTGGACACTGCTGTGTCCTCCACAGAAATGACAATTGCTGCTGTTAGCTAGCTAGCTAGCCGGCTGTAATGATTTGCATCGTTCGTTGTAGCAAATCATCCCAGACCGCTCAATCACACCAGTGAAATTATAAATGCTTTCGCTTTTAAACTATAGTGGTCCGTGTATCAAATATAGAAAACACACATGTAACTTTAATTTGTAAAGTGTTGTGTTCTCCAGAGAAACCGCAATCGCAGCTGGTAGCACAACTTTTGTTGCGTAGCCAGGATGGCAGGGTCAGTGTTAGAGAGGCACTTGCCCCTGTTAGCCCTCCCCGCTAGAACCGCCCATGATGGGCAGAAGTGCCCAGTGTTCAACACTCAAGGTTTTGACCGTTATGAGTGCATCAGGGTACTCATAGCACAGAATTACGCAAATGAGATACAGCAATCGTCTTTTGTTAATGTTCAGATTTTGAGACCCCTACTGGCAGAACCCTGTCTCTTGACTGGTTAAATGTAACATAGCCATTGTTAGTGTAATTAGCTACCTGTGCTTCTTTGTGTTTTCCCTTTATAATAATAATAATAATAATGTATTACATTTTTAATTAGAGCGCTTTTACAGGTGCTGAAAGCGCTTTACAAGTACATATTACACATATTAGACATGTAAATGTCAATACTGTGGACATTACCCACAGGAGCAAATGCGGGTAGAGTGTCTTGCTCAAGGACACAACGGCCTGACGCAGTGGCGGCCGAGGCGGGTTTCGAACTGGAATTCACCATCGCTCCTTGATCTGATGATCAACGCTCTAACCACTGAGCCAAAACCTCCCCATATAAATATAAATATAATATAAATATAAATATATATATTTATAAATATAAATTATATAAATTAGATCACCTGGCTAACATTTTAAGAAGCAGATAAAGAAAAAACAGTATATTCAAAATATGAATATTTGACTGACATGTTAAATGTGGGTCCCCTTAGAAGGGAATACAGTCAATTGAGCTTTTGTTATCAAGAATACAATTGGAGGCGGGCCATAAGGGTTCGATCTGCAGAGTTTGTGTCAGTGTGTGTCTGTGTGTTTTCAGCAAAAGGATTTTTTAAGGGGTGACCTATCACTTTAAGAGTGTCAGAGCTCCTCGATGGGCTCCTCATCTTTTTTTTCTCTCTCACAACATCGTTCTTCTGCCATGCATGGCTTGTTGCCGAGGTAACAGGCCTGAGACTGGTTTAGCATTTCCAGCATTGCCTGGTGAATCAACTCACATGCAACTGACAACAGCAAGCTGCATGACTGGATCAGGTATTATTTTCGCCCCAAAATGTCAGTGGAGTCAACAACCAGCTGGTGCTGCACTCTTATATCAGGAGCAAGTATCTTCTCAGAGAAATCTGAGAAGATACTTTGAGTGTATTTGTGTGCTGATACTGTCATCTGTTTCCAAATCTACAAGGAGCCAGTTTCTGTGTTTCTCCAGCAGAGGACACTGTGTGTGTGTGTGTGTGTGTGTGTGTGTGTGTGTGTGTGTGTGTGTGTGTGTGTGTGTGTGTGTGTGTGTGTGTGTGTGTGTGTGTGTGTATTTGTGTGTTTGCATGGCTATTTATGCATCCATGTGACTCATATCACCCCACATGTCTGTCAACCATTTTTATTCTGATGTATTTCATTCTATAACAAGCAAAGCATTTTTTGCTCGGGCTATAGTTAGATGCACATATTTCATATTTATTCTGACAAGGAAAATAATTCAATCAGCGCCGCTGAAGCAGCAGCAGCACACTTTCCTGTTAGCTTTTTTTTTGTTGATCGACCAGATCCTTATTGAGCTGCACCCCCACTGAATGAAAGCACATCTGTCAATTCCCGCCTGTCTGAATCTGCATTTGTATTGCTCCTTTGGTATTTCTGGCCTCTTGCAGGTAATGTGGTCAAATTAACGCCAGATTGGAATTGCCATACAAATGGAGAATTACTTTGCATATTTAGACTGCACTATCCTTGAAAGTGACATGAATCACATTATTGTAACATTTACAGTCTTAACACGAGTTTAACATGTTTCCCTTCCACACGTGACTTCTATATGATACTAAACCAGGAGTGACAGTGATAAAGGGTTTTCATTTGTCATTTTAATTAAATATTAACGCTACCTTTCAACCTTGAATCATACCTACCTCCACATGGACCTGATCAATATGCATTGTCACTCATTGTGCCCAACTGGGACACACTCAGGCCTGGCAGTGGAGTCTGATGCAACATCTTGCAATAAGCATTGTGCTGTAAGAGTGTGTAACTCGGAGGCTAACAGCCCGAGTTTAACCCGAGTTTAGCGGGAAACTAAACGTGCACACACAGATTTACAGAATAAAGGAGGGTAGATTTTGTCCTCGATGCCCTTGCTTTTCCGCCTGCAGGCTGCTTCCTACCTGCTTTGTTGGACTTGATGGCCCAGGGGTCAGCGTTATTGAGATGACCTGGCTCATCGATCACCTGTCACTGGTATAGATTAAAGCCGAGATCAATGGGGCAGCCTGTCTGAAGTATAGCAAAGGAAGGCAACGGCTGCTTGATAATGGACCGACCCCTGAGGTCCAGCAGCCTGTTTTGATCCGTGTGTGTGTGTGTGTGTGTGTGTGTGTGTGTGTGTGTGTGTGTGTGTGTGTGTGTGTGTGTGTGTGTGTGTGTGTGTGTGTGTGAGAGAGAAAGAGATTACTCACTTTCTCTGCTGCCTCTTAAATCAGGTCTCCTTAATGCTTTTTGTCCATTTGACCAACCTGTCTCCGCCTCTGCAGCAGTTACATGATTTAAAGCACAGTTACGTTTATTTATATAGCACACTTTATACAACAGGGTGCATTTAAAATATCATTATTGTTATTATGATTTATTTTATCTTCTTTTTATTTCATTGGCATAACACAAATAGTATGGATAAAGTACAAAAATAGAAAAAAAGGATAAAGTCCATGTACGGACAAACCCCCCAAAAAAGGAAAAACACACATAAACATATAAGATAAGAACATATGAAATAAAAATATATGAGAATACATTTTATTATTGAAAAGGTAATTAAAAAAGAATGATTTTAAAATATAGTAATATGTTTTACCCATTAACCACACACTTTAAACCTAACTAAATCCTTGACATATTTGTTTCTGCTTTTACGAATAAACACTGTTTATGATGTAACACTTGCAAATACTACAAATATAACACCTGAAGTGACCATTGGGTGGTTTAAAAATAAATTCTAGGCATTGCAACGAGACGTTTACTTGATGTTCCAAACACACACACATTTTATCTATTTAACACAGCTGTAGATTCATACACTTGAATAATTCATGGCCATATTAACCTGTTAAGAGGCTCTGGGGCAGAAAGTGCCTGCCTGGCTTTCACTCATCTCCTATTGCACACATCTTTTGAAATAAGCACCATCTGAACACAATATTAACTAAAATGATGAAAGTATCTTTTTTTTGTGACCAACTTTTTATTGTTTTTTTTTTATTTGTTGTCCTCACAAATGAAGGGACTTATCTACACAGATACAAATGATATAGACAATAATACACAAATTTAAATAAAAGACAAATACAAAAATATAGGGAATCCCTTTCCCATGCCACCCCGTCCCTCCCCCTTCCCACCCATCTTGCCATTTCACAGACAATCCTACCTGATGTTTGTTAGCATTTGAGTTCATCTATCAATTATATTATATATATTATTTATATTATAGCATAACAATGTATCCACATAAAATACATTCATACCTTTTTTTTCCACATAACATTTCATCTGTTTAAACTGAATTGAGATTGACTCCTAATAATCTACAATTGCACCAATGTGTGCGTATATGTACAAACATAATTTACATGAATGATATTACCCGATCAGCAGCTCTTTGAATAGCCTTTAAAAGTGTTTGTATCGTATTTTCACAAAGCACCCCAACATCACCAAAAACAGAGTGACCATGTTGGTTTTTGGGGACCTGCTGCCACCTTGCCTAGTTGGTAATCTGGTCAAGAAAGGGTTAACAATCCATTACATTTTTTCCAAATTTCAAAGATTTGTTTCCCCCCTGAAAAATATACACTTTTCCTGCAAGAATTCATTTGACGTCTTCCGTTCAATGTCGTTTTTTTATATCACAGAATGACATTCCAAAGGAATGTTTTGGGAATTTGTAGACTTTCTGTTTGTTGGTCTATTTCATAGAAAGTGCATATATATATATAAACATTATTATATTAGGATAAACCAATGGATCCCACACTGCTGTTGCATTTAGAAATGTTGTCATAGACAGAAAAACTAGTTACATGTTAGATGATGTTACAATGATCCAATGTAGGCCATGCAGCGTGTGGTGCTGAAAGAACAGCTCCCAAAGCTCTACATTAAAGCCGGTGACATCATTGTAAGGAAAAGCAGCACGAAGGAAACTAATCTACAATATAATAAGGTGTTTTTTTGCTATTTGTCAGTTTATGATTTGAGGCTCACAAGAGAAATTAGTCTACATGCTGTAAACATTGCAACTACAATAACTGTTAGAAAAAGGATAACAATTTATACCACAACAACAACTGTCCTAGCAACAGCAGTGTCAAGAGGGCCATCCATTCTCTATGTTTCACACACACATAAAACACACAACGAGAACAACGGGTCATCACTTTGTATTTTGGCATTTCATTTGGACTATAGTAAAAAGAAAACACCTTGCCCACTTTAGTATTTTCCTAATTTCACCAAAAGTAATTTGCCTCATTTACGAACTGTAATGTCATTGTTGCCAGCAAAACAAAAACATATATTTCATAGTGATAACAGTTACATATGATACCCTTTTCACCCACAGTTTCTTAAAGAGGTCCTAATAAGCTTTTGGGGGTTTTCCCTTTCCTGTAGTGACTTGTTGTGCATCGTCTCTAAAGGCTACACTCACTGTGTTCCTCCCCCATTCCCCCCTGCCTGAAGCCTTTCCATTGGACTCCTTTTTTTAACTTCTGGACATAGTGACATCACTATGTAACACTTGCACTTATTTTGGCTAGCTCTCCAAAACATTATACTGTACGTGATAGGCTAAGGGACGGGACATCTCTAAGCTGTCGACCAATCACAACAGAGCCGGAGTGCTAACCAATCAGAGCAGAAAAGAGGTGCTGCAGCTCAGGCAGTATGAGAAACATTAAAGCATGGAGACATGTCACAGTAGAGGCACAACATACAAATATGAACCTGAACATTATCATAATAGGGCCCCTTCAAATCCAATCAACGTATACACCAATATTGGCCAATTTGGATAGTATATCAGTGTATACTGACCACAGCTACACAAATAGGTCAACCAAGAATATGTAAGTCAGATAATGATACAAAACCATCATTAATCAGTATTTCAGTGGCGCGTTTTAGTGTCCCGTGGTTCAATAGCTGTGTTGAAGGCTTTTCCATCACCTTAAGTACACATGATAATTAGCAGACCTTTGAGAATGAAATGAAAAGAAACCCAAGGCTCATGAGCAGTTGGTGACACACAAAACAGACCAAAATGGCTGAACCCATGGACTCCATTTCCAAAGGTGCAATTTCCATCGCAACCATGCAACAAAGCCTGGCTGTTTTGCATAATCAATATGGCACTATACATTGGCTGTGAGTGGAAACAACATTCATTAACATCCTCACTGGTCTGCATGCATACCAAACCGTCTCTAGGACCCAGTGGGTCTCCTCCTCAGCCTTTGTAGTTTTTCTGTGGAGAGATGAGGGAGACTGAGATGTGCTTCTTGCTTATCACGATTCACATCGAGCTTTTTTTTTAACCAGCTGAGGGGGGAAGCTGAACAGGGGCAATTTAAAACATCAGGATCATCTCCCGCAACTGCTGCTTTTTTTTATTTATGTTTTACATTTAATTTCCTACCATCTCATTGTTATCATTTTTTCCCATTTTAGTTTTGGGAGGGGGGACACTATGAAAGCCTGTGCATTTCGGGTGCATTCCTGCTGCTGGCTGGGACTATGATTTATCAATGCTCGCAGCTTTGTTCTCATGACACACTTGAACTCATTCAGTCGCATCAAAACAGGAGAGAGCGGTGATTTAACTTTCTTGCATCTTCGACGAATCCAGCTGCAGCAGGTACTTTCTGCACTTGAGGTGAGTGTTTTTTTGTATCTATGTTTTTGTAAATCCCCCTCTCAGACACAAAGGAAACGTTTATTTTGTATTATGGAAAAGATCTTGATCCCACATTGCCTCTCATATTATTGATTATGTTCTGCATGTAATGATTTGTAATCGTCTAAATACTTCTTCAGATCGTTCTCTGCAATCTTTTTGGGTATGTTCAGTGAGTGGAGGCGTGGGACGTGTCAGTGAATACTAATTGCAGCCTGCTTCTTCTTCTCTTATTTTGTTGTGAGCTGAAGGGAATCCCCAGATATAAGTGTTGGATATCATGTCTGCATGTTATATAAAGAAATCCACTTGCATGTCAAGCCGGTTAATTTGCGCGTCCATTCCTTGCAGCGGCTGCCCTGCTGTGTGTAGGTGTTGAAGCAGCCATGTGGAGCAGAGAGAGCGCTCCTCCACTTCTCCTCTGCCTGCTGGCGCTCACTGTTCTCTGGAAAACCAGGTGAGTGCTTTGAATGGGGGGAGACGCCTTGAAGCGATGATAGTGCACGAGCTGAATGCCGGGGATCACTCACCCACTGAGTCTCTGGGGACTGGGGGTCTCCATTTATCAAGTTTTTTAAAATGTTATTATCACGCAGGGCTCATTGTCAGTGGGCACTCAATGCGCAGGAGGCAGGAGAGGCAGTTTACCGCCTTCATATCCTCAGTCTGACCATAAAAATAACCCTTAGGGCATGTGGGTAATTATCTAGCCTATAATACAATTTATAATCCATAGGCTACTGGTTTCCAAGGTTATTTGATATTGCACATTCCAAAGAGCAGCTTGAGTTTTATTATTTAACAGTTATTTGAATGGCCCATTCTAATATGGGATAATTGCTACAGCAAATACAAACCTTGCATTGTAATTGTGTAGCCTTTTTCTCAAAGGGAATACAAAATAGTAGCTTATTAAAAGAAAAATATAGGCCAATACAACAATATACAGTACACTATAAGGTCTAATTAGTTTAAATTATTAAGTCTGATATATGTAGCTTTCATTTTGACTGTTGCCAAGCTCCTACAGTGTTATCAGAGGACATCTCACATTGACACCTCAGGTGTAAAGGTGTCTGTGGATAGCCCATTGGGAGTGACAGTTTGGTTAATTTGAGCGCTCACTAGAGGACAGTTGACAAAAGGGAAAAACTGTCAATGTCACAAGCATGACAGGTAATTTAAATAATCCATTATTCAATAGGCCTGTGTCCCCACTACTGTTGCCTACTAGATTTAAGAAACCTTGCCTGGGGCGGCCACATTGTCCATGCTAGGCTGTAGGCCTTTTTCATGGCAGACATTTTCACATGTTACAGTTAATGCAAAGGTGTAGAAAATACAATGAATCATGTCAGAATCAGATTAATGGATACATTAGTGTATTATATAGACCAAAATGATGGCTCAATGTCACAATCTGGGACACCTGAGTAGAGCATCATTGTGTGATTACAAGACAAAATGTCTGCTGTGAAACATGGGAAGACAAGGAAAACCTTAAACCAAACTTTATTTGTTAACAGGATAAATATGATAACAGTGTTGTGCTTTTCTTATATTAGCTTTTGTGGCTTCGAAGCCATTTTGCTAAAAGTTATTGTCTTAAATTGTGAGGTTTTCAACTTTATCAAACAGGAAGCTACAACACAACATTACAGAGCTTAGTTAACTTCCACAAAAGTGCATACAAGTATCTTTAATAGTTATGTAAGAGCTGAAATTGTTCTTCTTTAGAGAGAAACATGACTATTTCTTAGTTAACTTAGAAGGCTAACTTCCAAGCAAACCTTGAAATCAGCTAGCTTACTCAGCTAGCTTACTCAGACAGCTAACGTTAGCAAGCAAATGTTAACACTGAAGAATACAAATGAATTGAAAAGATATGAATGAACAGTTTCTGGGATAAATGTAAAGGTTCGCTCTATAAAATCCTCCACCTTGTGTTTTCTACACATGCTAATGCAGATTGATGATTTATGAATTGGATATGCTAGCAGAGTTTTAAAGTGGGCTAGCGGTTCTAACCAGTAGATTTAAACTGTGGTAAAGTAGCCTAGCCTACTGTTGCTAACATACTGTACTTAAAGATAAGAAATACATTATTCCTAGTCTATTAGGTTATCACATAAGAAGTTGGCTACATTAACACTTTCTCAGATGTTAATGAGAGAAATATGATAACAGAAATCACCCAGATGTGTAAAATGATGACTATTGTAGACATTCCTGCTTAAATTGAATAAGCCTCAAAACCTGTTTGTTACATCACTAGAGCTGTTGGCAATGGTGAATATGTCAAGCTTTAATGTAGGCCCTTATCTGAATTTATTTACAATGAATCTCTAGCTCTGATTAGATTTGCATATTCAGTTGTGTTTTGGCTTCAAGATCAGATGGCTCACAAATGTTCTGCCTTGAACTGGGTCATCCATGTGGATGAGAAACAATGTGTATGTGTGTGCGTCTGTGTGGGCATGTGTGAAATCTCTGCCAGATAATAACGACCCCTTTTTATTCCCCATAAATCAGGCCTCTGTGGAACACAGAGTTATGACTCTGAATAGCTTTAACATTTAATCAAACAAATTCTTGCTTGTTGAAGTGTCTGCTCATGTTCTTGTTGTTTTTCCGGCACCCAGGTCAGTGAGCTGCGATGCCCAATCCGATGCCTTTAAAACCAACATCACCCTGTTCACGCGCATCCTGGACAGCCTGCTGGATGGATATGACAACCGTCTACGGCCAGGTCTTGGAGGTAAGGAAATCATCTTCTATCTCTAGATGTACAGAACATTATCATTTCACTTTCAATCCAAAAGTATGTTTATCATCCAACATAATCATTGTACATGCTTAGAGCTTCGACTTGTAATGATATAGCACAGTTGATGGCTCATTTGGAGTGAAAACACTTAAACATCAGATTTGTAGTGCCTTTAGCAACAATTCCCTCAGGAATAAATTGACAAACACACTTTTTGAACAAAAAAAAAGTTATATAATGCTCACTTCACTTCCTGGAAAGTCACAGCAGCCAAACTGTCCACATTTAACTCCGCAGAGGGTTATATCCTTGCTTACATTTTTTTGGGAAAACGCCTGCTGAATGAGTGGGCGTAGTGTCAGTTCAGTTGTGCTGCATGGTGAACTTTTGGAGAATCTAACTGGATCTGGATCGCTCTAACATCCTGGATCCATCCCTTCTTGGATGATACATCTTTAAAAGAGCACTTTGAGTGAAATGTGGCATTCAGTAGATTTTATTTTACAATAAGATATGACCAGATAATACTGTAGCAATTGAAATATTTGTCTAGTAGAGATGTTTGCACTTTCAGGTCTGAAAGCCATAGCGTGTCTGTCATTACTGGCATGATGGTTAATGTTGATTCAATGGAAATCTGCCAAGCCACCACTACACTCTAAATCATCTGTGTCAGTCTCAATTTCACTAAGTGCCATACTCAGAGATGAGGATCACATGAAAGTCCAGCCATACACTATAGTTTATTGACATGCTTTTAATCGCAAGAAAATAGCTTTCATTATTTTGTTCGTTGTCCTGTAAGGTCTTCTCTAATACAATTTTGTCCAAATAAAAATGTAAAAAGTTTCTTCGCCATCGTAGTATGTAATCAAGCTAAGAGAAAGACTATGATTATATTTCTACATGTGGTTGACAAGCCAATGGTTGTTTGTGAAATCAAACAAAAATAAAAACAGCTCTTAGTTCATGTTATTCACAATTCTTAACAGACAAGCTTCTGGCATGTAGTGTTAATTTCGTCAGCTATTTTTTTATTTAGTTTTAGTCTAAGTCCTGTGTTAAATTTCCTTTTTAGTTTTAGTCATATTTAGTCACCTTCATCCTGTTTTTATTTAGTCAAGTTTTAGTCGACTAAAAGTCTGAGCATTTTAGTCTTATTTTAGTCAAAGAAAACTAATTATTTTAGTCTACTTTTTGTCAATGAAAACTGTTGAGTCTTTTTTAGTCATCAGATTATATAGAACATTTCAGTCAAACTGGTCTAGCCAAAACCAATAATTTGTCATTTTAGTCAAACGTATTTCACAATAAGATTATATCTTGTCCTTATTTGATGAAAAACACAGGTTGAATGATTAAGAAAGCAGCTTTGCAGAGAGTATCTGGTCAGGTTTGTGGTGTTTTTACCAGCTGTGTTATGGCCACATTGCTTCCCTTCTGATAAAACAATGCATTCGCTTTTTTTCTCCGCCTCATTGTAGCGAAAATGGGCCCAAATATCACATCGTTTCTTTCTCCCAAGCAGTGGTGGCTTTAGACTTTTTCGTTGTCAGTCATTTTGACGGACAGGATCGTAACATTTCCGTCATAATCCATTATTATCCGTCGAGTGCACAATTTATCACTCACTCGCGCTGACTGTATTCGGTTAACGCGAGTGCGACCACTGCTCCCAAGCCCTGTTGTTGCCATTTTATTTTCTGTTAAATAAGGTTAGTTAGACCATGAGTTAGAGCCGAGTCTTCCTGACAGTTCATATTGTGCCGCTGCCCGGTGTAATTCAAATCTACCGCCGCGCGCACCACAGACACACAGCTGCTGCCCAGCCGCAGCACCGGAAATGGAACTGCTGGGAGAAAAACTGACTATCAGAGATGTAACGTTATCTTTGATAATATTTCGTCTCCTCATTTTTCGTCAACGAAAGTAAAGAGAGATTTTGGCATAGTTTTTATTTAGTAAACTACATTTTCGTCTCGTCACTTTTCGTCAACGATATTGCATGATGATTTCGTTACAGTTATTGTTTACTGCCGTCGGTGCCGTCTCGTCATCGTCTCGTTTTCGTCATGGAAAAAAAGGTCGTTGACGAACATATTTCGTCATAGTTTTAGTCAACGAAATTAACACTACTGGCATGCAATCGTCTGCATATTAAACCCTTAACCCAAAACTTCCTTATAGCCTACTTCAAATAATTAAATATAATAATATATAATAATAATAATACATTTATTTTGGGGGGTGCCTTTCATAACATCCAAGGACACCTTACAGGGCATAGGGGCAATATAGGGAACAATTAAAACAGTGGATTTAGTGAAGTATATGACAAATAAGAAATATGACAAATCAATGGATGAATGCTATTTAATCTCATATATTTTCACACATCCCCTGACATATTATATCTGATGCAAGTTGAAGTTTATCAATTCTTCTTCAGGTCCAAAAAGGCAGGGCCAACATTCATTAAGGACCTAAATTCATATTTTATAAATCAAAATGTGGCTTGAAGTACTTTGAATATCACACATGTGCTTTAAGTGGTCAGAGAATGTTATTGCACACCTCAAGCTAGACAAATGTAACTAGCAGTAAGCAGAATTTGAAAATAATTATATTTTTTGTTTTGGTATTATGTGTTTTAATATGAATATATCTACAAGTTTGAAAAGTGAATTATAAATAAATAATAAAATATATATATATATAACCATTATTTAATATAATATATAATATTGAAAAGCATTTTCCTCAGCTTTTGCGAGTTATGACACATTTCCAGCCATGTCATCACGATAGGCTTCAATATGTATCCCTCTCAGCAGAAGACATGTTGTGCCTTCTGTGTGTCTTCTCTTGCGGCCACAGCCTTCCCTCTCCATCCTCACCTCTCTCATTTCCAGCTGGCCCCTCACCCCAAAGCTGAGCTCCTCCCTCAGGATTTGGTCCCATTTGAATTTCCAATTCCTGGGGCCATCAGCCGGAGCTGCCATATGGGGAACAGATCTCCTTTAGCCTGGCAGCACTCAGCCTGTACCACTGGACCTATAATGGTGCAGCTATCTTATGTAGACTGTTGCGTAAGTAAAGCATAAATGTTCAAATAAAAGACATTTCAGTCAGACAACTCACGTGTTTCTTTAGCATGTTTATTAGAAGCAGCATATAGTTGAGTTTGGCGTCTAGGCTCGGGCCTCATCCCTCCACAGATATACATAGCACGATGAGTGATGATTAAATAACTAACCCCCCAGCCTACAGGTGGAAGCTGGGGTGCTGGTGGGGCAGGCAAGCAGCAGTGACGTGGAAGTAGCTGCAGCGATAGCAGCAGCAAGCAATGCACGGAGAGAGATCTGGCAGGTTAAATAGAGCGGCATATTAAGGAGACTCTGTTTGGTTGGTTGTAGAGTGGAAAGGGGCGTTATGTATGAATGCAGCATAAGTGCTCAAGTTGCCTGAACTAGCTCGCAGGCTTCACCCCATTTCTGTACATTAAGACCCATACTGTACCCATGAATGTACACATGGGCTACTTCATGGAGCAGTCACAGTGACATCAGATGGAGTTTTCCACATTGTAGACACGTTACAGCTTCATGTCTCATCTGTGGGAGAAACACGTTAACGCTTAACTGAACCTAAGTTTATAACATGTTGTTTGTAATGCATGGAAAAGCACCTCAACACAGCTGCAGGAGGGTGTTCACTGAGACATACAGTATATTCTGGTAAACAAAATGTGTCCCTTTTATAGTTTTCACGGTTCAAGTAGCATGTGTCTAAAATATATTGTATGCCATAGTCTCTCTCTGTGAACCCTGAAATAGTCAGTCTTTTATTTACAGCATCATTACACATTGCCTTCATACATACAGTGTATTTTGAAATATATTTAACCCGATAGTCATTGGACTTTCCTTCATGATAATCTGAGACATTTTTTAAAATTCCCTCCGAAGAAAAGAGCAGTTCAACACGGCTTTGCAAAATGGACAAAATAACAGGAACACCTGTGTAATGTAATGCAGTAAATCCACTAACAACTGCGAACTATAGCCTAAAATTATCTTATACAACATATATTTCCAATTAAAACATTACAAAAAAGCTTAGGGTAAAATCAGTAACCGAGCTGTAACCATTGACTGTAAAGGAAATGGTAGTTCTCCTATATCAAAGTGGAACATTGAGATATTGTTTAGATTCCTTTTCTCAAGGTGCGGGACATCTGTAACTTATCCTTCTGTGTCAACAAGAGATGAAACAGTTTACCGCTCCGATTGATAATCAAATGATAAAGAAGAGAAATATGAATCTAGGGCAGAGGTTTTCAAGATGATCCCACGTGTTCCCTCGAGGCTACTAGGTTTCAGGGGAGATAGAAAAAAAAACAGCTGCTGTAATCATTTCTACAATGAATGAATTTCCTTGTGGGCTTAGGGTGCACATTTCTCTTTAATTTATTTATAGAGAATAGAGTATAACCACAGAAATGGCTGTCTATACATGGCTATTGGTTTTTGAAGCACACACATACCTTGCTCCTTTAAAGAGCCCATCATGTAAAGACTGTGGACTGATATGTAACCCTACCTTGTTTTTATCCAGCATTTCTTTACTCTTAAGTGTGGAAGTAATACCAAGCTGCTTTAAAATATAGCATCTGGTTTTATTTCACTTTCACATGAAATCTAGCCAGGCTGCAGAGTGGATGAAAGCACAGTAGCTCCCACATCACCATTAGTGTGAGTGTGAGGCAGCTCACTTCTGCTCATATTCACACTACTGCTACTCATTTGTTTTCCAAACCAAAAACATGTCATCTTACTACAACTTCACCCTCAGAGCAATGCATTATGTTCCAGCTTTAAAGCAACATCTTTTATGTCAAAATGTAACGGATGTCGGAGTTGTTGGGAGCTTTGAAAGTTGTTGGCTAAGGTTACTTTTCCAATGTGAGCTGACAACTAGAGAGCTTTGAGAGAAAAAGGTACTCATGTCTTAAAGCATTCCAGGATATCATGGTTATTACATCCATCCGCCTTGACAGGAAACAGTTTTATATAACCCTTAAATAGTAAATATTTAAACTGTAATTATTACATTTTTGGTCAAATATGAGTAGATGTTATCTAATTGACACAAAACAACCTAAAAAAAGCGCATTTTACTACATTAGGTTTTTAGTAAAGGTTCTTGGTATTGCTTAAGCATAGGTCAGATTATACGTAACATTTTAAAATAAAACAATGTTGATGTTGAGTTTGATGCTTGTTATTATTGGCGATCAAAATCCACAGAAATGGTAACAGCTGCTAGAAAAAATATACAATGCAAGACAAAACAGACAGATTTAGAGATAGATGGGTTCCAATTTTGAAATGATTCATGATTCTTCCAAAAAGACCTGCTTTCCTGAAAATCACAACACAGCCGTAAATGTATTATGCATCCCATAGTATAAATAAACCTGAAGCGGAAGCTAAACTTTATCATTGTGTCACGATTGGTAGGAATTTGGTTGGATTGGTTACCTCTGATAGTTGACCACATAAGGACGGGTGTGTCCAGGGGGTAATTGGCCTCTACCAATCAGAGGGTCAGTGGTTTGATTCCCAGTAGTTCAAATGTCGAAGTGTCCTTGGAAGATACCTGACCCCAAATTGCTCCAGTAGGCTGTCTAGGATAATGAATTATGACATATAATGTAATGTCAGAATGTTGGTTGTTGTGGAAATTCAAATTCCCTGAAAAGAAACTGATAAATGATTAATGGACGAAGTTGTTGTATTTAATAAAGTAATAAAGAAAGTCAAATACAATTCAAATTGATCTCAAATGCAAAACAGAGCAACTTCATCCTCAGAGGTTCTGCACACCGAACACAGCTTACTATATAGTACAAAGAAAACAGCCAACTGGTACTTCCTATACATTCTCTTAGGCAATTCTAAACATCCCATTAAACCATAAAACCATTCACCGTTTGCATATCCACCTTTAACACTTCCTTTTGCCCTCCTGGAAAGTAAATCCTAAACATATGTCTCTGTTAAACACATGCACGACTACAAATACAATTTAACAAAGTAAAAGGCAATCAGAGTATAAGACATACGTTCATATATTTTAAATGATTATATGACACAACATTGGTATGCTGCTCATACAATAAGATGAAAGAGCTAGCTAAGCTAACTATACACAAACATCAAAGCCATTCACCGACAGCACAAGACATCAGGTGTAAAGACATTTCCTCTGGAGTTATTTCCTTCACTGTCCCTGTCCCATCCAGCAGTGCAACTTCTTCTTCTTGCGGATGCTTTTGGTCTGAAGCTGACCTTTGTGTAGTCGCACGGCAGGATGCGCTGCCCCTTAAAGAAGAGAGGTTTTTTTGTCTGACCAATTAAACATGGTTCAGCAGGCCCATCTGCACCATGTGATGCTGAGTACAAGAGCACATGTTTCTGGCCGTTCTTGCTGAATAAATGAACTTTGGGTATTGTCCTCGTTCCTTTAAATAAGTGTCCTGACGTCCTGGGGCAATAAATGCACTCTGGATATTTTTAAATAGAAAACACGGACTTTCCCCGAGGGCTGTGCTTTCCTAGGTTTTCTGCTGCGAGGATGCATCATTTGTGCAAATACGGTTAGCTTTGCCTGTGAGTTTGCTCCACTCATGCAATGCAAATGGACTCGGAACTTCATTGTTGTGGGTTCTTTTCATTGATACTGATTGTTTCTGCTGGCTGCAATATCACAAAAAATAATCCTGAACACGGTCGACAGTGGTGGATAAACTAATGTCAACAAACCTGCATTAACTGTACATAATATCTCATATTACATGTTAAACGCTTTTATCCAAAGCGACTTACATACTCAATACTGTGGACAATCCCCACAGGAGCAATTTGGGGTGAAGTGTCTCAGGGACACAACGACATGCTGACTGCCGTGGGGCTCGAACCTGTGCTCCCTGATACGAACACAAACGCACTAAACCACTGCGCCACACGCCTCCCTCATATACTGTATACACACAAAAAACAGCTAGCCCATGCAGTAAAAGGCCTTTCTGTCAGGGTGTGTGGAAAATGGGACCAAAGTGCAGTTTAAACAAGGACTAAAAAAGGTAAGGTAACAAAAAGCGAGCTTTATTAACAAAAGCCGAAGGCAGGAAAAAACAAGAAACTAATTACCAGAAACTAAACCGGGGAGAACGACAGACAGGAACAAACTTACGACGGGAACAGGCAGGAGACACGGACAAGCATAGGTGACAGGGACATGAAATGACGACGAACAGACTGGAGCACAGGGGAAGACAAGACTAAATACACAGAAGGGTAATCACAGGACAAGACACAGCTGGCAGTGGAGGCAGAAACACAAGGGCAACAGGTGAACACAATGAGGCACAATCAGACACAGGAGGGAAACTAACGACAGGAAGTCAAATCAGACAGACACAAGGATGAAAACATGTCAAAACAAAAAGGTGGAAAATTAAAACAAAAATCCAAAACCATGACACTTTCAAGTCAATTCCCTCCAAAAGATCCAACAAAAATGTATAAATAAGTATCCAGTTAAAGTAAACTAAACAACATTTTAAAACATCAACTTTAAATATCCAAAAAGAGCTAACAGTGCAATTCTAATTTGAATGTAAAGAATACAAATAAAAAAAGTATAAATGTGCTGTACAATAAGAAGCAAAATACAATCAATATTTGTTAAAAAACATAGGAAATCTGGACGAAGCTTCTCAAAAAATACAACTACAAAAAAAAGTTGTTCTGATAATTGACGACACCATACAATAATACTTTATGGGTAGATCAAGTCTGAAATTGTTCTTCCATCACAGCAGCTCCATTTGCAACATCAACATGACACATTTGTAAGACAAGATACGAGGGAACAGCCATTTCACTTTACATCACAAGACCCTCTACACATTTGACCGTGGATTTATCTCTGAATCTATAGGATTGACTGGTGCACCAAAGAATGCTTCAGTCTAACCAGATTAAATCCTGGGAGCCTGTACCTCTGATTTGATGGTAACAATTCATTTTCGCTGTTCAGGACATGGTTGGGGTCAGGGATAATGTTGTTTGCCTGCCTCAACATGTAATTGTTGCAGGTTTTCCTCTCTAAGGTTGACCTTCATTCAATCTTTGAGCAGATTTTCGACTGGCGGAGCAGTGTGTCTTTAAAGTGGTGGACAGAGACTTGTATCATGTGGTATTGCAGTACTGCTGAACAATCAGAATCACACAGAATTTGTCTGCCCTGAAAGACCTAAGAGACAAATAAATCATTTGATTTAAGAAATGTCCAAAACACGATACAATGGACTGTTAAAAAGAACCCATTTCAGTTCCCCGTATGAACCTCCAGAACACCACAAAGTATCTTTCTACAAGAAGAAGCAGTGCAGTGTGACAGCGTTTATTCTCCAACACGGCTTATACCGAGATGCTGTTTCACATGTGCATCCACAAAGAGCATCTCCCTTTAAAGAAATCAAACTAACTAACTAACTGTGACTCACAGTAAAACATCATTTGAAATCAGCCTGATTCACATACACAAGTCTGGTTTACATAAATAAATGCGCCCTGGCTGCATGTCTTGCTAAATGGATTGCACCTATTTCCCGCCGACCTGCCACTTCCTCCTGATTTACATGACCTTATAAATAAGAAAGCATTTTCATAATATGGGGCTTGAATGGCGGCGCCACCTTGCCATGCAGAAGAGCACTTTACCGGGGAGTAATAATCTCTTTAGATCTTGTGTGAGATGCTGCTGGCCGTGTAGTACAGAGTGTAGAGTAAAACGTGAAAGCTTTTTGAATTGACTGAGCATGAGAGATGGAGCTTCAGTAATTATTGAAAGACACAGAGTGTAGAGAAAGCAAATGGACCTGATGCTGCGGCGCGGGCACACGTTGCACATCGCCACTTAAACAGGAGGCATACAGTATGAGAGTGTTGCTTTTCCTATCTATCACATCACTGTGAACATTTAAAACAAATGTATACGCTTGAAATCACATCTTGCACGTGACTGTGGCATAATAAATCTTACAAGAGTTTCCTGTGAATTGGCAGGTCGCGTAAAGGTGAGCTGAGTCTGTGCACAGTTCATCCTCGGGATTTATCAGCAACACGCATCGTTGAACCGTATGTGACCTTAGGAACAAAATGACATCTTTGAATGTGAAGAGCTGTTGGTGTATAATCAGAACATGATGTATCAAGTCACATTTATACGTTCTAGAGACATCTGTTTCTCTTTGTTATTAAACAATACTGAGCTACGGAGGCCAGGGGTGGCCATAGAGAGAAAGAGAAATCTATCAAGGCCACAATTGAAAAAGAATTCTGCACAAGATACAATTTGTCACTTAAATGAAATCAAATTGATCCCACCTTTTGATGAATTTGCCAGCACAAATTAAACGTCACATAGTCTTGTTAGCGCACAAGGCCAAGTCATCCAGCTTGAGGCTCTGTACAGTAATAACTCTTTACTTTAAAATGAGCCTGTTTATCAAGACATGCTGACAACACTTGCTCTGCGAGGGAATACTGCTAGTTAAAGGCAATAAACAAGGATATCGTGAGCAATATGCTGACTCGGAAAATGTTATTGACTTTATAGTCGGTCTATTGGAAGACCCTGTAAATCCCGCATGACTTACAATTTAATCAAAGCTTCAACAATCAGAGAGCAACGTTATTTGCTGCATCGTCTAAACGTCTTGTTTTGTAGGCTCATTTTGAAAGAAAGATTGCTGTCAGCGTTTATGCCAAATACATTGCCTTTCCTTTGATTGCTTCACAATAAAAGCCTCCCTGTGTTTTGCCAGTTGAATGTAGGTTAATTTTCATTAACAGTACCGTATCACAGCTCTAATAAGGTTGTAGGACAGTAAAGTCAGTCGTGCGTAGGTAATGTGAATGGCTGACACTAAAAATGAAATTACAATTCATTAAATGGCTGTTGCAAAAAAAAGAAATGACGACCAAAGCTCTTTTATGCTCATAGTAATACTCTTAAATTATTGTTGTTTTCTCCTTAAAACAACACAACAATTAAGCCTTTCATTTATAATGTTCAGTTTTCTTGTTTATACTAAGCATCTGACAGGTCTGAGGAAACATCAAAAACATCACATATTCTCCACTTCAACGACTTTTAACTTTTCTTTTTAACATTGTTTTGATGTCTTAAGTGTTTTGACGCCTTGTTTTTCTCTCTTATTCAGACAGGATAACAGAGGTGAAGACAAACATCTACGTCACCAGCTTCGGACCAGTTTCAGACACAGACATGGTGAGAGCAGACATGTCTTTTATTTAGTTTAAAGGGGCCCTATGATGCTCATTTTCAGGTTCATATTCATGTCTCTACTGTGACATGTTGCCATGCTCTAATGTTCACAAAGCTCTTTATTTCTCTCATACTGCCTGTGCTGCAGCACCTCTTTTCACCCTCTGTCTGAAACCAGAGCCAAGTCTGCTCTAATTGGTTAGCTGGCTGGCTCTGTTGTGATTGGTCAACCACTTAAGCTAAGGGGCGGAACATCTCTATCATGAAAATGTGTTGTCCAATCAGGGCGTTTCAGTGTGTGGGAGAGAAACTCCCTCTGAAGAGAACACTGATTCTAGCCATAGCAGACCATTTACATGCACAGAAACCCTTATAACACACTACAGGAAAGGGAAACCCCAAGAAGGGCATAATACGTTTTCAGCCCTTTTGGCTGTGGATAATATTCATACCTTACACAAAGAAAGAAAATATGCTTCTGCCGTGTTTTTAGTATCATCACGGCTTTCCCTCCTTTCATAATGTTCCAGTTCTCCACACCACAGCACCACGTCTTTTCATCTGATGATTGTCTCCTTATACATTATTGAAAGTCCTCTTGTTATTCCAGTCACTCCTTTTTATTTATCCTGGGCTTTCCTGTTTATCATACTGACATGCGCCCATCCCTCACATCATATTATCAGTGTCCCTTCTGTTGTTGAAGACCCATTTCCCGAGTGATTGATCTATTGATTTAGCAGTTATGCTGTTTGAGTTCAATGCAGTGGCCTCTAAGAGATATGTAAACTAGAGGGCACTCAGTTAAACATGAAACGCCGGGTTACGTATTGTAACCCTTGTTATATTAGCACAGGCGGAGCCCTCTACTGGACTCTATGGGTACTACCTTATCATGCAAGCATTCACCTACTGAGATTTCTATAGACGTAGCCGGCCCCGGGGTGGGCCTACCTGAATGCGTGCGCATCTCACTTCCGTATAAAAGGAGGCCCCGCCTCCTGACCATCATCCTTCACCACTCTTCAGCGAGCGGTATAGGACAGACAGTGCCCCAGGGTAGAGGGCTCCGCCTGTGCTAATACAACAAGGGTTACAATACGTAACCCAACGTTATATCTCTCACAGGCTCCGATGTATGCACGCACTGTCGTCCAGCACACCATTCCACCTCACTGTCCCTGACCGGCTTTAGCAGCCACTGCGCCTCACTCACCTCTCCCTCGGTTGTAACCGTGGAGAAGTCCAGGCTGCGGCCGATAGAGCACACCCTGACGCGCTTGCCTCGCAAAAAAGTGTGCTCGAAAACAGTGCTGAGGGCTCCCCTGCGTCCACTTATAGGCAGACAGGGAAAGTCCGCAGATTTATGCACCCTCTCTCCTGAGTCCCTAAAGAGCACGGGGAGAGCGCAAGTGCCCCCTATGTCCCCACACTCAAACACTGACCCCGTGCAGAGTGTGTACGGACTATAGTATGGAGGGCTCTCCCCCTCCTGCCCCCAGGCAGGCGAGGGGAGCCCTTTAGCCCTGTAAGGGCCCAAAGCGCATTACGTCACCCCGCGACCCTCCAGGAGGCCGGAGAAACATAAGCGCATTTACGCCCGGGGAGGGGGTCAGATGCCCACTGATCCACAGACCCCCCCCTCCTCACCAGTCTTGTGTTGCCCCAGCAAGCACAGACGCTGAGAAAGAGCCAGACATATCCAAGAGATAAAACTTTATGAAGGGACCTGGCGTTGACCAAGACGCCGCCGTGCATATATCCTCCGCTTTTCCAGTCACCCCGCCCCCGAAGCACACAAACAGCTGTTCAGTGCGTCTCAGGGTAGCTGTGCGCTCTACATATCATGCTAATGCGCGCACCGGGCAGAGGAGATGTAATTTTGCTTCCCTGGCCCCACCATGGGGTGGAAGACTAAATCCCCCCCAACTGAATAGCCCTCGACCTGAACGCACTCCTTAGGCTCTTGGGCACAAAGGAGGGGTTCGGTCTGAGTGTCGCCCTGCTCCGGTCACCCCGAATCAGTAAACAGCTCGGGTGCACCGACAGAGTGGTTAACTCGGACACTCTTTTGGCTGACGTTAAGGCAAGTAACAACGCTGTCTTCCACGACAGTGCTTTCAGGGAGGAGAGCTCTAGAGGCTCAAATGGCTTTGTGACCAGAGCCTCGAGCACCAGCGGCAGGTCCCACTGCGGGGTGGAGGCGCGCACTACTGGGCGCAGCCTCCTGACCCCCTGTAAAAACTGCAACATCAGTGGCTGAGAAAAGGCTGACCTGCCGTTAAATCCCTCATGACAGGACGAGATGGCTGCTGCATACACTTTTATAGTAGAATGAGCAAGTCCTCTGTCCACCAGTAAAAAGGACAAAATAGAGCCCAACTCACAATATAGGGGCTCTAATTTCCGCTCCTCACACCATCGCTGGAATCCCAGCCACTTCGGCCTGTAACAGGCTGTGGTGGATCCTGCTCTAGCTGCCTGGATAGACTGAATAACGCTGTCAGACAATCCACCCTGTCTCAGCCTGTCCCTCTTAGGAGCCAAGAGAGGACGGCCCAGAGTGGGTGACGCCCCGATTGCACCTGCCTCTTGAGACATCGCCCCCCAGAACTGGGGAACCTCCCAGGGCTGGCCAACCTTCATCTGTGTCATCTCTGAGTACCGCGGAGCCCCGACGCGATCCGGCGCTATCAGAATGACTACCAGACGTTCTCGCCTCACTCTCCCCAGGAGAGGGAGAATGAGACGCAGCGGTGGAAAGGCGTATAGCAGCATCCTTGGCCATGGCTCGTGTGCAAACGCGTCCACCGCTAAAGGCGGGTCGTCACTCAGGGCCATGGAGAACCACAGGGCACAGTGGCTGTTGCGCCGGCTGGCGAACAGATCCACTTCCGCTCTCCCGAACTGGGCCCAGATCTGCTTCACCACCTCTGGGTGAAGCGTCCATTCGCCTGGCAGGGGGCCGCCCCTCAACATGAGGTCGGCCCCCCTGTTCTCCAGTCCCGGGATATGGAGGGCTCTCAGAGATAACACCACCTCTGAAGCCCATAACCACAGCCTCTCCGCTGTGGCCAACAAGGCGGCAGAGCGGACTCCGCCTTGCCTGTTGATATAAGCCACTGTGGTGCTGTTGTCGCTCCTGACCAATACATGTCTCCCTTGAATTAGGGGCATGAAATGCTGGAGGACTAAGACTACCGCCCGTAGCTCTAGGAGGTTGCTGTGTCGTGTTTCTGTTAGAGACCAGCGCCCACCTATAGCCTTCTTACATTACATTACATTACATTGCATTTAGCTGACGCTTTTATCCAAAGCGACTTACAATAAGTACATTCGACCAGGAAGACACAACCTTGAAGAAAACAGAATCATATAAGTACATCAGGTTTCATAGAGCCAAAACATTTCAAGTGCTACTACCAACTGGCTTTAGATAAGCCAGTCCTTTATTAGTATATAAGTGCTTTGTTAATAGTTCTATTGCTCGAAGTGGAGTCGAAAGAGATGAGTTTTCAGTCTGCGCCGGAAGATGTCCTGATGTCAATGGGGAGCTCATTCCACCATCTTGGAGCCAGGATAGCAAACCCACGTGTTTTTGCCGATGGGAACTTGGGTCCCCCTCGCAGCGAGGGCGCAGCGAGTTGTTTGGCTGATGCAGAGCGGAGTGCACGCGCTGGGGTGTACGGTTTAACCATGTCCTGGATGTACGAAGGGCCAGATCCATTCGCAGCATGGTAAGCAAGTACCAGTGTCTTGAAGTGGATTCTAGCAGTTACCGGAAGCCAGTGAAGGGAGCGGAGGAGCGGAGTGGTGTGGGGAAATGTAGGTAGGTTGAAGACCAGACGAGCCGCTGCATTCTGGATGAGCTGCAGAGGTCGGATGGCACATGCAGGTAGACCAGCCAGGAGGGAGTTGCAGTAGTCTAGGCGTGAGATGACGAGAGCCTGGACCAGAACCTGCGTCGCTTTCTGTGTCAGCTGGGGACGTATCCTCCTGATGTTGTAAAGCGTGTATCTGCAGCAGCGGGTTGTAGCAGCACTGTTTGCAGTGAAGGACAGTTTGTTATCTAGGATCACACCCAGATTCCTTGCAGTCTGAGTCGGGGAAACAACTGAGGTGCCGATGTTGATTGTTAGGTCAAGAGTGGGACAATCTTTTCCCGGAAGGAAGAGCAGCTCAGTCTTGTCAAGGTTGAGCTTGAGGTGATGAGCAGACATCCACTGAGAGATGTCAGCTAGACAAGCAGAGATGCGTGCGACGACCTGGGTCTCTGAGCGGGGAAAGGACAGAATTAATTGGGTGTCGTCAGCGTAGCAGTGGTATGAAAAACCATGCGGGCTAATGACTGATCCGAGCGAGTTTGTGTACAGGCAGGTCCCTCCCCATCCTGTTCCCATGAACACTGTGATGTAGGAGGTTACCCGTCCCAGTGGAGACCCCCTCCGGAGGCGCCCGGGAGACCCCCAGAACCAGAGGTTGCCCTCCACTGAGGGGGGGATGGTCACCAGCCGCCGTTTGTGCCTCTTGGGATCCAAACGCAGGCTGGAGAACCACCTCTGCAGGAGCATATGCAGTAACCCCTGCGGGACCACAATGTGAGCAGACGTCATGAGACTCAAAGTCTGCATGACAGTTAAAGCTGTCACTGTCGCCCCCTGTCGCAGCCTGTGAACCGCCCGGAGAAGGGACGCACTTCTGCTCCCTGACAGGGTGGCGCGTAGCGCGCCTGCATCGGACACCACTCCCAACTACAACGCCTGTTGGTGAGGTATGGGGGTGCTCTTTTTTCAATTGATCGCAAAGCCTAATTTGGTTAGTGTGTGATCAATTGTGCTGTGCAAAGCATTGCCTGTTCCCTGGACCCAGCCATGACTATGAGGTCGTCTAGGTAAAAGAAAAAACTCTCATGCCGTGGGCGCGCAGCGGTTGAAGCGCTGTGGCCACACATTTACTGAAGTGCGTGGGGATAGGGAGTAGCCGAACGGTAATCTGTTGTACTCGTAGGCTATCCCCTGGAAGGCAAAACGCAGACACTTCTGTGCTACGGAGCAATTCCACAGCCCAATAATTGCCATGCGGCCCAATAATCGCCATGCGGCCCAATAATCGCCATGCGGCCCAATAATCGCTCTGACCTGGTGAGGCGGGGGCATCTCTAGCAATGAGCGAGTAGCCCACACATCCGCCGCCATGATCATCATCCAGGGAGAGTACAGCCCTGGGCGGTGGACTTCCATGGACGCCGGACTCGGAAGGAATGGCAAACGTGAAATGGCACCGCCTTGGCCATATCCTGGTCCCCCAAACACTCGAAGCAGAGGTGGTGGGGATTGGCGCCCCGCTTTTTAAGCCAGGGCACGATTTCAAAAAATACTCATTTTCTTTCTTTCTCTTTCTTCCTTTCTCTCAAAAAATACGTCTCGGACTCAGTGCTAGGCTATCACCTCCGCTCGCTGAAGAGTAAAGGATGATGGTCAGGAGGCGGGGCCTCTTTTTATACGGAAGTGAGATGCGCACGCATTCAGGTAGGGCCCGCCCCGTGGCCGGCTACGTCTAGAGAGTGGCGAAGTCACGCCCATCTACTTCTGGTCCATGGGACCTTATTTCGGAAAAATTATGTATTGAAGTCAATGGAGAGAGAAAACTTATCTTTCGATCCCGTTTGAATTGTGCCATGAATTACACATATGATGGAAATAATTTCCATGTCAAAAAAGTCACAGTTTGTCGTAAAACTGTTGAAATATAAGACTATGAAAAATACGCAACTAGAAAGACTACAAATCCCAGAGTCGCGTAAGTGATGTCACAATTGTTTTCCTCCACTAAGAGATAGCTAAGATCAGCGCCAGATATAATCTATCTATATTCTTTCACACACACATACGGGTTTTGGGGCCAAGGGCGACACCGTACTTCCGGTATCCGCCATTTCACACGAGGTGCAACCAGAATATCATAGTCTATTGCCTTAATCAATATAGTCAACTCTAAAATACCACATATATGCATTGGCATGATAATATTATTGTGACAAGTGGGGTATTCACCTGGTGTTTCCAGAAGATAGACGTAGATGCTGCCAAAAATCGACCGAAGGCCAACTTTCGAGAGTCGTTTTTCCATACATCTGCAGGCAGTCTGTAAGGGCAATCGGACAACCCACACAGCTCTAGTTTTACGCTGGTAACGACCTAGAGCACACCCCTCAAGTCCAGAGATGTAATCCGAAGACATGCAGGTCGATTTCTTCGGTCGTTAATTCAGAAAAAAAAAACCTAGTGCGCTCTGCCTGGCTACGTTAGCCCCTCCAGGGAAAATGGCGTATTTATATATATATATGGCGCACGTTGCATTGTGGGTAGCTTGTGACGTCTCTGTGTGTGAAAGATAAGATAACTTTAACAAGATGCCTGTGTGCTTAGTACCAGGTTGTTATTATACCAGCAATGGGTCTTGCTCGTTCTTTCGCTTCCCGACTGATGAAAGGACCAGGAGTGGCTGGATTCAAGTTAGCTACCTAGCTAGCCACGTTAGTTAGCATTACAGCCTTGTCATTTTGATTAGCCTTAATATGAAGTAACATTAAGTAACCTAAAATGTTAAACAGTAAGAGTAGTAGTCATATTTCGTGATCATTCTATAATACACAATTTAAGCACGGGGGAGAAATGCTAACACTAGCATCGGCGATCGCCGATCTTTTTTACTTCATGCTATCTGCACAAATGGTTGACATTAAACATTAAAAAGACCAGGCAGTTCAGAGAGAATCAAAGGAAGGCAGGCAGGCAGCTTTGCATTACATTCGTCTGGACGTGTTTCATTGTGGTGATAGTGAGGGTAGTCAATCGTTTTGTTGACAAGACAGTAGTGACGGCCATCTTGGTGACGTGTGTTGTTCTGCAAGACCAGAGATTAGTTCATTGAGCGGTTCACACAAACAAAGTGTTACTTCACAGTTTGACGGCACCTTTGTATTTTTTTGACTTGGAAATGATCTTTTAAATTGACAAACATCATGTGTTTAATTCGTGGCACAATTCAAACAGGATGAAAGATAATCTTTCTCTCTCCATTGACTTCAATGCAGACTTTTTCTGAAATAAGGTCCCATGGAGGTCCACCGGAAGGGGAGGGACTTCGCCACTCTATAGAAATCTCAGTAGGTGAATGCTTGTATGATAAGGTAGTACCCATAGAGTCCAGTAGGGGGCGGAGCCTGTGAGAGATATAACAGCACTTCTGTGGACCAGATCAAATATACAAAATATGAAAACGTTAAGACTTAGACATTCAAATGATTTCTTCGAGGAAATCCCAGGTCACCACCTACCCGAGGGTGATCCCTACGCTACATTTCAGCCAAATGGTTCCTTCAAAAAATCTTGAAAACAAGCAGATGGACAGAGTTGACAAGGTGAAAAACATCCTTCAGTATCACTGGCAGAGGTGAGCAAGTTACCAATATGACAGAATGAGAAAAAATATCTATGGGATAATGCCTCTTATTTCATGTTTTGAGAAAAGTATAGAATTAGCAAAATAAGGCACAAGGCTGATTACATATGATTTATTGCAGTTGTTGATATTGCACACTGCACAGCCTGAAATATATTCTCCTTTGACCTGATTGATTGATTCAAATACTGCAAAGCAATTCATCTGATTGCTGCGGTGGGCCTCAACAGATTTATAGGAGGACGACTGACAGCCAAAGCTTAAAAATGAAACAAGTAAAGAAGAAACATCCTGCATTAGCTTTCAAAAGAGCATTAGCTAAACAAAGAGGGCCAAAGGTAACTAAGCAAATAAAAAAATATCTATTGTCTTTATGCAGATTTATGCAGCAGAACGTACTAGGTGTGGTCTGTGTGGTGACCGTGCATTTAAGCATAAATCAATGTCATTACAACGTCGGAAAGGGCAGGAGTCACAAGCAGTTGAAGCGATCAGACAGGTTTATCGGCTACAGTAAGTCAAGAGACGTTTTTTTATTGTCAACCAACCACATGAAAGAAAACAGATCTTGAAAGTGTTGTAGTTTCCTGCACCGAGCCCTAAGACCTGCATCTATACAAACAGGCTGTATTTAAATTATTTTGAAAGGCTCGGTTTCTATAACAGTTATCAAATATTACTCAAATGGTGGAAATTGTGCATTTGTATTGGGGACTATCTCCAGACGTGGATTTATACAAACTTGGCCAGTGAGTGTAATGGCAGCATGATGTTTTATGTTGGACGACTCAAGATAAACAACATCCGATGTTCACCATATCGAAGGGACATGTTGTCCCAGTGCAGTAGTGTGGCTAATTTGAGCCATTTCTGGAGCAAATTAGAGGTTAATACTTGTGAGGAGGATGTGAAATGTGAAAGCAACTGTAAATTATGTAAACATTGTCATGAACTGTTTGTTTCCTGTTTTATTTTTAAAATCCTTCATACACTGTATTATGTTTGTTTGTACTTCCTGTTTGTGTTGTTCCCCTCATGTTTGATTACCTGATTGTGTTCACCTGATGCCCCTTTGTTTTCTCTGCCTTCCCAAGTTGTGTCTTGTCCTGGTGATTAGTCCTGCATGTATTTAAATTCTGTCTTTCTGTCATTGTTTGTTGGATCCCTGTTTGCTGTGCATCAAAGAGTATTGGTCTGTGTGTTTAGCCTTGCCCTGCCTTATTATTTAGTAAGATCGTGAACGTCCTGCATTTGGGTCCAACCTTCATTGATCTCAAGTGACATAAACAAGTTGTTTTATGTTTATGTTTGTTGTTTTATGTTTGTTTTATGTTTGATTACCTGATTGTAAACAACTATCGAGCTTTAAAAACAACTTCCTGCTTCCATTTTACTGTGTTTACTTGTGTGAACAGTGACTGAGGGGAATTCATTTAACTTCTCAAAAATTGGCTGTAAATTATTTGCTACACAGTTAGCTTGTTCTCAACTTGACAGCTGACATAGCTTTTTCGCGTTACCCATATCCCAATTAAGATGTAGAATGTTATGATGACTAATACTAAAGCTGTCCATTACGACAAAAGGAAAACATTTTAATAAACCTTTACTGTAATTTATTGTGTAGACCCGCCATTACGTTTTGGTTTCAGTTGATCTAAATGTCAGAGGCCCTTTCAACTGTGACCAGAAAAATACACTCTGGAGGAATCAGTCCCACTCAGTCCTTTGCTCACTGCGCGCTCAAATCGCACAGACACACACAGTGCTCTCACACGAACACACATTTCACAGTGCAGCGCTTTCTGCCCTAAATCCTCTCTTGTGTGTGTTTCTTGTGACAACAGAGGATTGTAGGTCAAGGGGTTGTCTCGGCCTCAGAGCAAGCTTAGAAAACACCCGCTTAGAAGAGCTGAGGGGGAACACAGAGACACGGGCCTCACCTTGATGGAGCTTTGACAAATAGGGAGAGCCATTCAGCGCCTGAGTTTTAAAGTGGCAGGTGTAGTCAGCATTTCTTAAGCAGAAAGTACTTGATGGAAAGTTACAGCATCAAAATGATTATTTACTCATGTATTCCCTACAGGAGTACACCATCGATGTCTTTTTCAGGCAAAGCTGGAAGGACGAGAGGTTGAAATTTAGCGGACCGATGAATATACTGCCGCTCAACAACCTGATGGCCAGTAAAATCTGGACTCCGGACACCTTCTTCCACACGGGAAGAAGTCTTGGCTCATAACATGACCATGCCCAATAAACTGCTGAGGATCAAAGATGATGGGACCTGCTGTACACCATGAGGTAATTCAAGGAGCATGGTCCAAAGAAAAGCCACATATGTGTTTAAAGGTATTTCTCGACTAGTAGGTGACATTCTTATAAGCCTTTCTTGCCTTGAGGGATACTGACACCACTGCATGTATTCACGCTTATATAAACTAGTCTGGGACATTTCACCCTGTATCATCAAAATTTAGTTTGTACTTAAATGAATAAACGTTAACGGCTGATTATTTTTATATTTGACTAGCTAGGCAAGATTTTCCCAATTTTTTTGTACTTTGCTAACAGGCTAGTGAGCTGTAGCTTAATATCCGTTTAAACAAACTTTGAATGTTATCAGCCCATTAAAGGCCATTATCAGACACCTTCCCGGGAGTATGTGCGTTACTTAACACATTGTTTAAGTAGGCTAAGTATGTGACTAAGGTTGCTATATAAAACGACATCAGTAAAAGCAAGAGGGCAAGAATAATAGTTTATGAATATAGTAGCCCTCCCGTAGAGTTATCCCATCACATCACATTAGCCCCGTTCAAAGACTGAAATATCACAGTGAAATAACTACAGACTTCATGATAAACCCTAATTAACTTAATTTGGTGTAATCTGCTAATACATTTTAAAATAAGGGCCATGCTGTACCATATATTCATTGGATTAAAACGAATAATGAACATTTGAAGAGGGTGCATATTGAGTGTACAGACATGAAAGTGGTCTCCATCCTCTCAGCAAACACTCTTTTCCACTTTGACAGACCTAACTACTGTTCAAGAATCAATGTTCAAATGTATTCTTCATTGCTCCATTGTGTATGCCACTGATGCTATATTTTTTGTCCAATGCCTTTCTTCATGAAAATCAATATGAATGAAAATCTATTGCAAGTTATTTTCACGATGATTGAATTTCTTATCCAAGCTAACGTCACGTCGCACAACGTTTGTTTATTTGATTTCTGCTGCAGCACCTTGTTTACTTTGCTCTGCTGTTTACAGTCAAGATGCATACTTTTATTCCACGGCGTTACAGATGGGAAGTGTCTTGAATAGTGCATGAGGCATATGAGTTTTCTTTTTTATTCGAGACCGTGCCTAATCTGTACTGTTTACTTTTCATGCATTTGGAAAGTCTCTTTAATGTTCTGTGAATTGGATGCAGGTTAACTGTGCATGCAGAGTGCCCAATGCATCTGGAGGATTTCCCCATGGACTTTCATTCCTGTCCACTCAAATTTGGCAGCTGTGAGTACCTCTGATGATGATAGGCGCCTGAGGGACCTTAAGTAAAATGCTATTGCTTTTTTTTTTCTGCTCACTGGTTCTTTAGAAAGACAGGCAGCCTAAGAACCGTGAAGCTGGATTGCATGGCCTCACTTTTCCGGCATTAACCCTTCACATTTTCACTCAATATGCAGCAATTAAAAGATACATAAAGATAACTGCCAGACTGAGTGGGAATGTCACTGGGAGATACGGGTATATACAAATCTCATCCAAATACTTTATTTTTTCCAATTTATACCTGTTTTTTTTATGTATATTTCATTTCCATGGCTTCTTTAAATTTGGATGAGGATTTTCGCTTTAAGCTGCTTTCACAATATTGATCTAGAAACAAGGAATTGTAAAGTATAATGTCCTATTTTCTGTACAACACCACAATCTGAAGCATGACATGATTGGCAGAATATTTCAATAATGTATATAGAAGGGGAAAAAAATCTGTTTTTCTGTTTCATCAGATATTCATAGGTTAGCTACAAGCTTTCAAATTCCATATTCAGTGTACGCTGTGCGACTGATTGAAAAGGGCAAATGCCACTGGAGCATCAATTGCTTGTTGGCAATTGTATGAATTCCATCTTTCAGCCACAGAGAGATTTTTTTTCTCCCTACAGTATCCCTTATTTTCTAGAAACACAGCTTCAAACACAATGTAGTGGGGGCTTTTTCATTTGGGTCAGTGAAATATTTTCTCGTGAAATCATCGATAGCTGCAGCTGCCCCACACTTATCCCCTATGGGTTTATCCCTCTTCTCTTTTTTTTAGATGCCTACACAATCTCAGAAGTGACTTATGCTTGGACTCTAAATGCCCTCCGACTCTGTCGTGGTGGAAGGAGAAAGCTCCCGCCTTAACCAGTACGACCTGCTTGGACAAACGGCGGTCAAGAGCCTATCAAATCGAAGCACAGGTAAGCTATTATGGAGGTCTCAGTCGTAAAGTCATACAGGGATATACAATCCATCAATGCTCCATCCTCTGCAGTAAAATGCTCCTCAAGCTATAGAAAAACAAAGAAACCCTGGATTTGGTATTTAAAAATCCTTAAAGTGGACCTATCATGCTATATTTGAAACATATATTGTAGGGCCATACCTATATAAAGTATATAACTATATATATATTTTCAAAATACCAAACAGATCCTGCATTTAGCCATGCCTCATTTCGCTCTATTTGCTCTTTCCAGCCCTGTTTTGCAGGGGGCTTGATTCTGTGAGCTGCAGCTGACCACGCCCCCCTGCAGGAGAGGGGAGTTGGCAGTTACTTTGGCATTAGAGGGCAGGGATATCTAGATACTTTCCAAGGTTTGACATAATGATTGTGCTACTTTTAAATCAAGCAACGATGTTTTCAAATCTGTAATCAAAAAGCTCCTAAAAAACACTATTGAAGCAGTTCCTGCCGTTGCTACGTTAGTTCAAACAGTAACAACGGACTATTTTTCTTAGCGGATGCATGTCAAATTTAATCAATACATACAACTATTTTTAAATCAATAAAATCATTTTCTAAATCCATAAAAGCAATTTCAATTAATATTGGGAGTCATGTCGTTAACTTTGTCGAGAATGTGGCCATGTAATAAGCGGGATATGTGCACATTGCATAATGTGCCTTCATGCCGATCTAGATCCCTCTGCTTCGCGTCGGGCTCCTGATCAGCCTGTCGGTGTTCTTTTCCCCATAATGACCGCGTCGCTGCAGCATTATCCCTTACATATGATTATTAAGAGTCATTATTCATTTTTTTTTAAAGCAGGAGGCGCAAACGCTTGCCTCGGGGAGGGAGAAAAAGAGCCACAGCGGAGAATAAACAGAAGAGCAACCATGCAAGGGAAGTCTTCTCATGCTTTTGGGCAGACTACAGCGCCACTTACAGGCCTGGCATATGTACTACGGCGTCTCCAGCGCTTTCGAGCAGCAATGGCCGGCCGTGGCCCAACCTCTCATTCCCCTGATAGTGGAGAGAATTGACCAATAGCCGTAGCGCCACCGTCCTGACGTCAACACAGTGTTCAAATCTGGATCAGTCTGTACAGATCCGTTACAGCCCCTTTTTTTTAGAGATTTGGGTATGGAGGAAAAGAGAGAGGGTTGTGTTTTCTGACACTTGGTGAGTTCCCTGGAACACCGGGGACACATATTTCATGTAATAAAAAGACGTACAAAAGTGCATTTTTGCTATGATAGGTCCCCTTTAAATTATGTAGCCACATTACTAAAAACCGTCCAGGTTACTACATAGTTGCCAGCTGGCATTCAAGAATTCAACCACAGTGTGAAATGAACATAGTTTACAGTAAAGGGACAGTGCAGATATAAGGCAAATGCACTAAGTCAGTTTAACATGAAAAATACAAAGGCAAGCCCACGTTAAAGGGGCCCTATTATGATTTATGTTTTTTCCCTTCCTGTTGTGTGTAATAACAGTTTTTCTGGATGTAAATGGTCCGCAAAGGCTAAAATCCCAAAGGGAGTTTCTCCCCCCTGCCGAAAACGCCTCCATTGAGCTCTTTTGTTACTTCCCTGAGATAGTTGACATCACCATGTAACACATGGGCTTCTATTGGCTAGCGCTCCAACACATTTTAAACATGGTTAGACTAAGGGAAGGGACAGGCGGTTGACCAATCTGAGACTGGGCTCTGGTTTTGGTTTTCTGGTTTCAGGTGAAAAGAGGTGTATGAACCTGAAAATGAGGCAAAATATAACCCCTTTAATAAAAATCAAATAAGGTGCATCCCTAGTAAAAGATATAAAATAGGAATTAATAGCAGCCTTATAAAAGTGTGTAAACGAGATATTAATAGCTTAACCACCCTTTAGCAAATTGTGCTAACAACACTTAGCTTAAACTGTGATGACATATATAGCTTTGAGCTGCTTCTTTATTATCTCACTTACAAAAAGTTTTTGACTGTGAAATTCAATCTTTGAGAAATGTGTGTTTGATTGGGTGGGATGTAAAACTTTTCCACCTCTTCCATGTCGGTCTAGCTCGACTGTGAAACGCTTATAAAGTTTTGTTTTTGTCACCCACTTTCAGCGGCTTGAAAAACACAGAGAAACATTTGATTTGGCTCTCAATGCATGACACACATTTAAAATGGGATTTTGCAGGTTTGAATTCCCTACTTTGTTCTGTATTTTGTAAATCTTAATTTAGTTTAGCCTGGAGACCTGACAGTTGAAGATGCAGCTTGCTTGCTGCTGCTGCTGCTGCTGCTGGGGACAACCCTGTTACACTTTATAACCCCACTTTGGAGAACAAACAGTGGCAGACCTTTAAATGCAGTGCAGTTTCTCTGGATGGATTTCAAATGGATGATAAATAAAGAACTAGACGACAGATGCTGATACAAAATTAGACATAAGGGAGCCGCAGCTGCCTGTTGTAGCTGTCAGAGACACTAATGGCGCATTTCCACTGCAGCGGGTTAGCCCCGTTTAAGCGTCCTTAATCGTCCTCAAACTGCCAGGCCCAGTTTTTGGTGGCCTTTCCATATAGCGCTAGCACCGGCTAGCGGGTACTTTTTTCCCCTATTTTTTCCGGCCCCATAAAATCGTGGTTCCTATCAGCCAGGGCCAGGGCTGAACTAGTGACGTCAACACTCTCGACTGCTGATTGGTCAGAGAGAATCGTCACAAGATCGCGCGAGAGATCATCCCTAGCGTCACATATATATCTAGAAGCAAGCGCTTGCAGCATTTTTATACACAGATTTTTGTAAACGGAGGAGCTACACAAAATGCAACGTCAAAGAAAAGCACAACGTGGTCGACCGAGAGGGTGATGACGTTCCTACATCTCATTGGGGATGATAAAATCCAGCGGGGCTCGACGGAACAACTCAAAATGTGAAAAAAAAGCCGATCGCCCCGCCTACACTGCGTTGCTACCCCAGGTCCTAAACTGTAATGGAAATGCGCCACGGCCTCGGCCGGCCAGCGAGGCAGCCCGAGGCCTGAGTAGGGACGCTTAAACGGGGCTACCCCGCTGCAGTGGAAATGTGCAGCTGCTGGGTTCTTCTGTGATTTAAGTGTCTTACGTTGGTCGGTGCCCAAAGACACATAAATATCTCACAAAAGTGCAGTGATGCTTGAAATGACAAAGAAAATCTATGTTCTGGAGCCCGAGAAGTGAATGAGTCGATGTGCATTGAAAATGTGGCATTTCACTCAAATGGACCTGCAGGAGACATTAGCGAGTGAATCCAACAGCGACAAGCTCGTTAGTGGACGGGGTAATTAACTCTGGTGAGGTCTGGAGCTATAAAACATGGACTTGAAGAAAAATGCAGTAGATAAAAAGGGAGTAAGAAATGTTTTTAGGCCTTTAATTTACTTGGTTATAAAATACAAAAGCAAAAATGTAAGGAACCGAGGTAAACAGGGATTTTTTCTTCTTAAATGTAAACAGTCAGAGTATGCATTCCCAGATTTGTTTTTCATTCCCATCATGTGGACACTACATTTTTCGTTGGTTGCTTTAAAAAGCAATTTACAATAGCACATTACGGAAGCAATTTCACAAAAGGATTGCAAGGCAAGTTAAATGGTCAAAACCTCTTCCTTTAAGTGTTATTTTTACAGATTTAAGGGGAAGTTGTGTAAAAAACACCTCGTAAAAGCTTTGAGAAATATAGTAGTCAAGGAATCCACCAGACGTTGTCTTGAATAATTATTTGGCTCTGTCAGGGGCCTGTACAAAAATAGAAATACGCTCTATCCTAGATAATCAGATGTCTCATTTAGGATTTATAATTCAACAAGGACATTGTTTTAAGTGAAAACACCAAAACAATGGACACAAATACATCAAACAGGCTATAGTGTAGAAGAAATAAATAATGAGGGCTAAAAATAGGACTAACAGATTTCATGCAAACATATCAATGCCAAGAAAGGGGGCAAGCACTGGAGTGTGCATACACAAGTCTTAACGTGTGGCTGTGTGTGTGAGGGTGAGATGGACACCATTGCTGTCCAGAGAGTAGACATTGAGGGGAAATAGCTTGAACGATGAAATAAAATAAATTGTGTTAAATGAATTGGCTTTGAGTCCAGACTTGAGGCTTCTTCCCCTAGGGATTAGAGGTGGTTGGCAGCTGTTTGCCTTTACATGCTGGGAGTGACAAGGGATGTGACACCCAGTGACGGGAGATTATATGATGGCAGTAAGCAAATCACAGAGGAAGGCTGTGTAATGCATTGTTAATTGGAAATAAGAGTTTGTACATACAGTACGTGCATGCATTGATTGTGAGCCACCGGAAAGAGAGTTAGGCCAAACGGTGGTATGTGGTTTTCTGTATGCAGGTAAAGAAAAATAAATGATACAATTTAACAGATTGGAACAACTAGTCTGGATCAAAGATATGTCTTACAATCATGTGCATAAAAATATAAAAACGGTTGTCTAATATGTCAGATCTTTACTGCTTAAGAGAAGAAATATGTCATCTACCTTGCACTGTTCAGGTTCCATGTTTTAAGCTTCATTCTGTCATAAAATGGAAATGCTGCAACATGGTGCTCCTGTCAGAAAGGCTCCCTGCTGTGGCAATACGTTGCAGCAGAATGAAATACTTAGCACATTGATAAATAACATGCAGGGACCAGTGCAAATAATCCCCCAGTGGTTATTAACTTAGAAATAAATGCCCTCAGGGCCTGCGCACAAGCAGAGCAGAACCAAAGCAGGTGGAGGCTGAGTGGAGCAGCAGGAACAGCAGCAGGAACACGTCAGCATGCACACTGGATGTGGATGTGAAAGTGAGGCTCTCTGAATAGGTGCCAGAACTGTGCAGCGACATGTGATTACAGAAAATGACGCCTGGCTTGGTCATGTTAGAATTACCTAATTTGCAATGTTATTCTTCATCACAAGGCAAAGCTAAACAAATGTTAAAGGGGGCCTTATGATGCTCATCAAGCCTCGCATCTGTATCGTTAAAGGGGGGAATTCCTCCATAGGGCTGCTCACGACTTGTAGTGGCTGAGTAGAAATCTCCTGACTTCACCGCACATGAAGAACCTCGGATTCTACTGATTTTATTACCCGCAATACAGACTTCACTTCATGAGATTTCCAAACAAATGTGTAATACTGTATTAAAGCATTACTTGAATCTGATCGGAAATTACTTGCACCCTATACCCTATAAAAAGAGAAATAGCCAACAAGGACAAGTGCTGCAAGGTTCAGCGTCTACATGATTGTAGAATGTTCCCACGGCAACGGATGAAACCGTTTTCGGGCTTGTCTATCAGCGGATTTATAGCCTAGGTCCCCAAGTCCACAGGGTGGCCATTTGCATTCAGCGCGGCACGTGCAACCTGTGAAACAGTGTCATTAGGAGAATTTAGAGCCAAATTAGAATTATATTAGTCTGCCAATCTAACCTGTCAGGCTCCTCATAAAGGGAAGGGCCAGGTCGCCACTGGTTTGTTGTTATACAGAGAGCAAGGCCTTGATGAGCCTTAAAACCAGTTTATTCCAGAAATGTTTCTCAAACTAAATGGTGGTAGATGGATTCCTTGAGAATCATGACCAAAAATCCTTAAAAGAGGTTTTGATGGGTGGGTGAAGGTGATGAGAAGATCTGAAAAGCATGCACGATTCTCTGTCACTGAGCGACAGCACTGATCTAATTTTAGCAATACTACTTAATGATGAGAGAAGCTTTGAAAAACAAAACAGTTCCTGCAGGACCATGATAACGTTGATCATAATAATGGTGAGAAATGTGTGGGCGTGCTATAATTACCAGGAGACTGTTGTAATCCCTGGTGTATGCAAACATTACTGCACAACATCTTTTAAAAGCGGGGTATCTTTTTGGATTGCTGAATGTGTTTTATTCTACTTCTAATTCAGACAGTTTTGTCAGTTTGGTAAATAAGAGCAGAAACTTTAAATCTGCTTTGGAAAGGTGTGGACTGGAGTCACATGGCTTTGACTGCAGTCAGACTGAAGCCACACATTTGATGACGTTTGACTTAATCACAAAAGGCTTGCAACTCAAGTTGGACTTAAAGACCAATAACTCAAGACTTCAGTTTCACTTGTGCCTTTTCAATTGAAAATACTTGGTAGCTTCCCCCAAAGTCCAAAGATAAGTTGGCCATAAATCCATTTTTCATACCCAGCAAATACTGACTTAAGTAGTTTGAATTTGTCTGACAATCGATCCAATCAATTTACACAACCGTACCATCTGTTACTGAGCACCAGTTGAAAAAAATATATTTACCAAAGATAATGTCATTCGCCAACATAAACCACTCTGTGGTCAACAAAAAACTAAACGAACTAAGGCACATTATGGCTTGTTTTGGACTAAAAATGTTGGACATACCTTGGGTCTGAATTCAGGGCTTTACAACCTTGTCTTGGGACTACATTGCAGAAAGCTCCAATAAACTCCTCCAATGATCCCACCTTTAGACAAATGGTCACTAATCCAAGAGTCAACCAAGTGGTAGAAATGTAAATGAGTATCATGATTTAAGAGAAAGTAAAGAATGAGTTTTGATGATTTTGGAAGAGTTTGAGAAGTTGTTGCTGGTGGAGAATATTGACCTCAGGGTTAAGGGCCTCCAGTCTTTAGCGGCAAAGTCAAAGGAGGAGGGGACTGTTTGCAAAGCATCTCTGTTTAGATACACATCTTCTTTATGCGTCCAAGCAAGTCTTCTTACTTAAGGGATCCTATTTTCATTCTTGGAACTTTTTTGTTATCACAATAGAAGCATGCAGAATCCCTAAGGTATTTATAGGAACTGTATCCTGATTATGCATTGACCACAGAAAAAGAGACTTTAATAACTGCATCACTGTGCCATACGGTCCAACACTACTTTCTGCCTATAGGTATCATTTACCGGTATAGTGTTTCCCCTGTGACTGCTTTCTACTATCAAGGGAATCCCTGCCACCGTTTCATTGAGTAAGACTATGCTTTCATGCACTGAATGCTCCTATCTAGGTTAAGTGGTCTATGATGCCTCGGTAGAAGGCAGAATGCCTGCCAGTGACTGTTTCTGCTGTTTAACTAGTCACTCCACATCTGATTGGCTGACTTTAAATTAATCATTCATTACTAGTGTGTCAGTGTTTGGTGTAGCGTACTTGCAAACTAGGTCATTTGGCACGAACAAATGTGCTCTCAGGCTTCGAGAACGGACATCTTGCATAAGCCTCCGAACATTTCAACACCCAGTTACGAAAGTCCCATTTTCAGCCATACATCCATGTGTCACATAATCATGTTCAACTTGTTACCTTAAAGCACTTACTGTTGTAGTTGCCATGAACTCACTTGTTTGTATGCTTTTTAACACATTATTGTGTTACAGCATACATTATAAACAAAAAACTCATGATTGAACAGAAATGAATGTAGTGATGTCTTACTTGACACATTGAATTATATAGTGTTTATTGACTTTGTCTGCTTGGGTAGGAATTTCTCATTTATCTGTTTCCATGGACAGCTGCTGGATTTTCGCGATATCACAAGATCACACGTAAATCCCTCTTGTAAGAAGGTTCAGAGCGATATTTTCGCTCTTCAACATACTGGCCTTGGCAAGAGTTTGATTGACAGATGGTTGATCTAATAACCTGCCAAGTATTTTTTGAAAGTGCCTGCCCTTATTCAAACAGTTTCCAATGACGGCTTCTCAGATGGTTCTGTGTAACAAACCGTCTGGAGCGTCAGGTTAATATAGTTCTATCTTATGATATTGCCCTCTAGTGGCCAAACATTTATTCAATGCAGCTTTTACTTTTGGTCTTTTAAGGGGGTATTCCACCAGTTTCTTATAAATTGTATTATTATTTTATCAAACTTTTATTTAACCAGGTTTTCCCATTGAGATAATCGATCTCTTTTTCAATGGAGACATGTCCAACATGGCAGCAAGTATGTTACAATGTGAACATAAAACAACAGATAACACAAAAGGACAATGATACAAATGATACCCATGATGTCATCAAGTAACCTCATTGAGAAACACCGCTGGCAGCGTTCCGCCCAAGGCCCTATCCTCTCCTATCAGAATTGTACACTTGCGATGTGTTTGGAAGTTATACGGTCTGTGTTTACATTAGCAAGCATCACTAACACCCTGAGCTAACGCTGTACTGGAGAGAGTATGTGTAAAAAACGGATTTATAAAAAGATACTCACCTTGTGGTAAACCCACGAGAGAGAAAGCGTTTGAGCTCCATACTGTTTCAGAAATAATCCTTGCTGTGGTTTGGAACATAATATGGCGTTTAATCACGGTAGCGTTTAACTGAGTTTCTGCATGCGGAAAGGGGCGTGGCCAGCAGCAGCTCAGGTTACATTTGAAGCTATGGACCCAGAATCAGCACATTTGTATCAGGGCTGAAATAGAGGGGTATGAGGCATGCTTCAATGCTTGATCTGTTTGGTATTTTGAGAAAAACCCTTCATAGACATGTTTTTGATATATCTGAAACATATAATATAGGCCTAAAAATAGTATAATAGGAGACCTTTAAATCAAATATTTTTCTGATGGCCAGCGACTACACTGGTTGCAAAAATAAGTCAGATTGTATAAAAGTTTATGAAAAAATCAGTTATATTTTACTGACCAGTTCATGGCCTCAATCACTAGTCTAACGTTGTTTTCAATACAGCATGAACATCAGTTATTAAGTTGGTCCTTTAGAGAAAAACATAAAGCAGGATATGCTTTAGGATTTGGCTACCTTGTGAATGACAGAAAGCTGAACGGTCTGGGTGTTTCGTCATTGAACTTGAAACCTCAGTGTGTGTCCAGTTCTACAAAAGATTGGCCTAAAATGCATTTTTAAGTATTTGATTGTATTCACCTTCACCCTTACTCAAAATATGGATACTTCTGGTTTAAATAAACTAAGATTGTGAAGGCCAAAAACCAACCAACCTATCAAAATGCCAAACTCAGGGCATCATAACAGATGCGGACAAACCAATTGGTTACACCTCAGTTACTACATCTTACCTCTCAGTGAAGCGATCACAGGCTCATCTAGAGAATATGTAGCCACCTGCCATTATTGTAAATCCTCCTCCTCCCCCATCCACGACACAGGCTGGCATGCAAATTAAATTACAGACGATATAGAGCTCCATAGGGTACTGAGAGTGCACTCAATTCCACAAAATTCCAGTGCCTGTGTGTGTGTGTGTGTGTGTGTGTGTGTGTGTGTGTGTGTGTGTGTGTGTGTGTGTGTGTGTGTGTGTGTGTGTGTGTGTGTGTGTGTGTGTGTGTGTGTGTGTGTGTGTGTGTGTGTGTGTGTGTGTGTGTTTATGTTTAAAGAGAGAGAATTAGTCCTGAGAGAAATGCTAGAAACCTTGGAATTGACAACCCCTCCCCCCTACCCTCTGCTGAAAAGGACTTTCCTCTTGCCAAGTGGCAGCGTGTATCAAGGCCTTCATTTCAGGATCGTAGCAAATGAGCTATGTTTCTCTGTTCTGTTGCCATGGGTAACACATATTTTTCTTCTCATGTCTAATCTTGGCGTCTCTTTGAGATATCTTCCATTTGCCTGCTGCTGCAGCGTTGGTACTGCCTTGTCAGATACGAGGCTTTGCGGTGCTACTGTTCGATGTATGGATGGATTATTTGATCAAATATGAACTGTAAACAGCTGAAATAGGCTGTTTAATCTACGTCTACGACTGCTTTGGCATCTTAAACAAGCATTCTCATAAAGCTTCACATCTACATATAATGTTCTCCTAAAATAAATTACAGAAGTTTGAAGCACTATGGAGTTGTGTGGCTGCACTGGAATAGTTACATCTTACTGGTAAAATCATCTCCGATGATTATGGGGGCTTGGGGAGTAACAGAGAACATGGAACAATGTTTCATGTATACTTAAAAAAAGATAACTTTTTTCTGTAAAGGTTACAGAAAAAAAGAAACCAACTCTGACGCAAGAGACATCAAGCTTGGCCAATGGAGACGTCATCACTAATAGAAAGTTATGTTAATGTTGACCTTGTGTTTTAAGAGATTTTTAAAAGGACACCCCAGAGTGCATGTAAGAGTTTAACAAAAATAAATCTCCTCTGGATGAGGAAATGCAGACCAACAGCTTTATGTTAAATATTTACAAGCATTCAACTGAAATTTAAGTCAACTACACAGATATTACTTTACATATTAAAATAATAATTTAAATTATTAAATGACTCAAACATCACATTTGAAATGTTATTAGAATAATATGAAATGGTGGTGCTTTAAAGTGACTGTGATTATTTTCTCCGCAGGTGAATACACTGTGATGACGGCTCATTTCCATCTGAAGAGGAAGATTGGTTACTTTGTTATCCAGACGTACCTCCCGTGCATCATGACAGTCATCCTTTCCCAAGTGTCTTTCTGGTTGAATAGAGAATCAGTGCCAGCCAGGACTGTGTTTGGTAAGTGTTTGCCTTTGTCAACGGCCATACCATCTTTCATTCAAAGATATATTTTAACGCAAGAAATCTACCCTCGTGGGGGCGCGCTCATGTGATTGGCTTAGAATTGAGGAGACATCTGATTGGCTATAGATAGAAAAAATTACAAGTACGAATCGGCTGACCGTCAGGGGAGTCTCAAAAAACCCACACACGAATGCACAGCGATCCGTGCACAGGAAGCGGTTTTGTGTTTGCAGGTTCAGAGGATTTTAAACGGGAAAACAAATATGTGAGGATCAAAAATACACATGTAAAACTTTTTTCTGTATTTGGATTTTATTTACATGTATATGAAACGGACGACACATTTGTGTGTCCTTTTGCGGATCATGAAATACAAGTGTGAATCCTTCTGTGTGCATGTGTGTATTATGAAACTGTTCTGAGCTCATATATTTGTGTCCCTTTGTAGTCGTTACACATCTCTTTGTGGTTTTTGTATCTCTTTGTAGCTGTTTATTGTCTGTTAATATTTGTATTGATTATCTCTGTCTGGTCATTTGCGTTTCTTTGTAGTTGTTGTGTGTCTCTTTGTAGTTGTTTTGTATCTCTTGGTAGTAATTGTGAGTCACTTTGTAACCATTTTGTGTGTCTTTGTAGTCATTTTCTGTCTTTTTGTGTTTTATTATTGGGAATTTCTTTGGTGTCTCTGGCTGTTTTGCATCTCTTTGGGATTCATTTAGTCTCTTTGTGCCTCTTTTTTAATAAACTCCCAGCCGGTAGTTGTTTTTAAGTCACATATTTGATGGGACAGCCAGGGGAGCCCCCTGACATTTTGGGCTGGTTCAGTTATCCATATATGAATGGAATTGGTTTATGAATGTGGGATTTCACACACATGATAGCATGAGGATTTTGCTCTAGTTAGTCAAAATCCCTGTTGTCAGTATGGGGGAATTGAATACAGCAATAACAATTGATGACATAGTGGGGAATAGGAGAAAACTAAATAAAAAGGAAAGAGTCTTCAGGGGCCTTTCAATCTCACAGGACAACATGTTTTTAGACTTGTTTGTTAGCCAAGTGGAACTAATGACAGTTATCTAAGACTGGTTTGCTTGTAGAAAGAAAAAGAGGTAGAGAAGTCTTGTCCTTTGGCCAATGATAGCAAACCTGCTGAGCAGTTAAAGCATTACTGACGGTCAGTGGCTCTAAGGGTAGAGTAGGCTAATAGTGACCTTATACTGTTAAGAACAACGGACAGTAAAGACTAATGCATATTCTTAAAAAGGTCAAACAGTGGTTACAGTGTTATGTATGTATATTATATAACACAATCATTTCTTAATGACTGATTTTCTTTTTTCCATTTCTAGGTGTAACCACTGTTCTCACAATGACAACACTGAGTATCAGTGCAAGGAACTCACTTCCCAAGGTTGCCTACGCCACTGCCATGGACTGGTTCATCGCAGTCTGCTACGCCTTTGTCTTCTCCGCTTTGATCGAGTTTGCCACTGTGAATTACTTCACAAAGCGCGGCTGGGCTTGGGATGGAAAGAGTATTGTGACTGAAAAGGTAACAAGTTGAAAAACTATTGGTTTGACAGGATACATTTTCAAAGCGAATCTATTGGCATTGTGACCACTGTACGTTGAAGAAAGTAATGCTTTTAGATTGGACAATGGAGTGCTGAAACATTGACAGTTCAAACATATGGTTATCGTTTGGAAAGAAAACAAAACTACTCACTGTAGTTGAGAAAATGGTTGTGGTTCGGGTATATTTAAGTTTATTACATAACTACAGATATGTACATCAGTTAGGTATACAGGTCAAAGTATCTTAAGTAAGTTACGCATGTTAACAATTTTCTTTCCACGTTGAGGAATGATAACAGCCTACTGAGCCAACTAGGTGGTAAAGCAGGGCTACACCACCTCAAATCTAGGATTCCTATTACCACTGACAATGGACATTAAATGGGCTGATTACATTCAAAGTTAAAAGGTTCTTACAAATATCACTTCCTGTGTGACCTCACCCTGCATCCAGTCCATGTCAGTATTAGTCCACCTGTGCTGCCAAGTTTCAAACAACCTCGGAAGTAATGGAAGGCAAAAAAACGTTGAAAGTTACAATGCATCCTTGTAAAATTGTTGACATATTTGGCCTTGGTGTTGATCTATTACCAGAAGACATCCAATGCCATTTCGCTGCTTCATTTACATGTCATTTAAATTCATGGATAGACTGTGACAAGTGACAGGTTTCAGGGTTGCATCTGTCTTTAAAAACGTTCACATCTAATCCTTGTGGTCTTTCAACAGAAAAAAGAGAGGGCTTCTATCGCCAAGAAGAATAATGCCTACGCTGTAGCAGTGGCCAACTACGCGCCAAACATCGCCAAGGACTCCAGCACACTTCCAACTATCGCTAAAGGTGGAGCTATGGATCCTAACAAGCCCAGAGCAGACGGCAAAGCACCAGATAGCAAGAAGACATTCAACAGCGTTAGCAAAATAGACAGGATGTCAAGGGTTCTGTTTCCGGTTCTCTTTAGTAGCTTCAACGTTGTGTACTGGGCGACCTACTTAAGCAGAGAACCCGATATAAAGGACATGGTCCCCTCCACTTAGAGGCCAGTTGTAGTGCGTTCTGGTCTGGGGTCCAAGAGACGAACCAAATACCTCCAGCAACTGTGTACATATACCTTTGCAGAGTGAAGTCCTGGATTGCAGTGTGATCCTCTATCTCCGCCTGTTTTCTACACTGTCTGCAGCACTTTTGAAAAGCCCGGCTTTTGTAAATGTGTATGTATATTTATATTCATGGTTTCATGGTGACATATCGTGTGATTACTTCTATTAGAGTGCATATTACCTTGAAAGTATGTTTCCAGTTACAGTATGTGGCCACTGTACATACAACTCAAATGAAGAGTAAACAAATAAACGTGAACACATACATTTTATTTACTTCTAATGTGTTGAAGTTTGCTGGTAACGCCCACTCTCTCAATATTATAGATTTTGTTTCTCTTTTGAGTGAAAGGATTTGTATCACATTTAATTACTTTCTTTGCCATCTAAGAGTGGCCTGACTCTTTTTTTTCAAAGCCAATGCAAAAACACATTTTGTATAATATTGTTACAGTGTAAAAGTTGTTTTATTATCTGTGACTGCAATCACACTCTGACCTCCAGAGTTATTGAAACACCTCAAGCCAAAAATGTTGTTAAATATAGAAAATGCATAACATTAGTGTGCTTGTGTGGTATTGTGAAAAAGTAATGAGAACACATTGGGTAGGAAAGAAACAATCAAACAAGAAACAGAACTACAAAACACACATAGTGTTGAGGTGTTGAGAAAAGACTCAAGCATTAGGTCAGTAATGCCTCAAATAAAGTCCATTTTTATTCAGAGCAAATGAAGGAAGCTGATATTCAGTCAACATAAATTCAGAATGAAACAATGTTTGTTTTATATGTTTACACACTAATTGTATGAGGTTAAGTTTTGTTAGCCCTGGCAGAGTTTAAGAATAATGAAAAGGATTTATTTTCAACCTGAATTAAACTATATAGCCTAACTTAAAAACACTGATAATGATAGGGGTCTATGAACTGTATCAGGGATTTGATATGCAACAGCAACATACACATAACCTTCAGAATCTAAATGTATTTATCAATGTTTGACCGCTAGAAGAAAAAGAAAAGAACACAATAAAGAGCTGACAGAAACACATCCCCCTATTATCAAACAAAGTGCCAAAAATGTCTAACAGACACACAGCAACATTATCATCACATTGGACTTTTACATCTTACAAATGTAAGTCCAGTGTTCACTCTTCGTTTAGCTCTATTTTGGTCTCCTACAACTCTGATGCAAATAACTGGGACTTTAGCATTTCATTTGTCTGACTTTCTTCACCAGCCAGCCGTAGCTAACCTTGTCAGATTGACAATTGGTACTGTTGATAGTTGATTTACAGAATACAGTAAATGTAGAGATTTCAAACCAAGAAAAAAAAGCTACAAAAGGCTAAAAAGCAACTTGAGCGCTGCTGAGCGTGACCAAAATGTTCTGTAGGTACGTCCTCTCAACTTATCGCAGACATGATTAGTTCGTTATAAAAGGATTAACGACACAACAATAATAAAACTACAGATAATAATGAATTGCTAAATGTGCAAAGAGTTGAGAGATTGCAAATAAGAAACATGAACAAAAGAGGTGTTGCTGCACAAGCACACTAATACAGACTATTATTTACTTTTTAAATGATTTATTTACCATGGTTACAAATCCAAATTATAATTTTGTTGTATTATTTGAATGCATACAAACTCCTCAGTGTGAAATGTGAAAAAGTCCCATCACTTATTTAAAATGATAATATGGCAGCTTTTTTTTGACAGACCTGTGTTGGAAGTAACTCTGGAGGACAGTGTGGATGACTTGGTGTAGACTAGAGCACCGTGGCACTACTTATCAGCATGTCTGCCATCTTTCATATCCATTGTCTGTCCCTTCACAACACATTTCATGATCACACAAGCTAGTCAAACAAATTGCAGGGATAAAACAGCAAACACGGGACTGTTTTGTGCCAAGATCAACCGCCATCAATCGTTTGTAGACGATAGTCACATTCTTCTACCAGTATTTATTATTTGTAATTTGCCTAAAGTGAGAAAATACAGCCAGGATTTGGGACTAAATTATTTATTTTCTCATAAAATGGTCATAGATTTGTAGCTTCATCTTGTATTTGTATGCAGATTGATTGTCACTAAAACTTTGAATTAACTCAGAAGCCATACAGTCATCATGTAATCCAATTCCATCAGCAACAATACAACAGGGACAACCAATGATTGTACTTTATGAGCATATGACACTGTGGTAAAAAAGATGTATAAACCTATTTTGAAGATATCACAGATGCTGTATATCAAGAAGACAAATCGTGTATCAAGCCCCTATCAGCAGCCATAAGCAGTATGGTACTCTACTGTAAGTTTTTCCTCATAAAGTGATATTTTGCTTCACACCTATATTTATTTTGTTTTTGTTTGTTGACTCAAACTTTGCATGAAGAAAAAAAACCTAGCTTTTTTATTTTTAAGAAATTATGTTGTCAGTTAGAAATTATTTTTAATTCAAATTCCACATCCTGAGAGAATCTTAAACATTCCAGATACAATTATTGTTCAAGATGTGGATGCTTGATTCGGTGCACAGTTTCTAATAAAACACATATCATTTCAATTCTTTATATCTAGTGCGTGCCATGTTTTTTTAATTAGAGCCTGACTGATGCCAGTTTTTTTAAGATGTAATACAAATGGTGGCAGACAGGCGCAAACACACTGCAACGGCCCAAAACCTTTACATCACATGAAACATGTTGCAAATATGAAAACACAAATGTGCCATGTTGCAAAACACAACAGAAACAGGGAGACTAAAAAAGTGATGCACATAGCAGCATGGGACCGGAGGGCTTGTTGACATTAGTTTTAAGGCCAACAACCACTGGAAATATACCTTAAATGTAATTTATTGGCTTTTTTTTAACAATGTGATGATTCCTTCCAATATTATTGCAGATTTGCTGTAAGCTAGCTAGCTAACGTAGCTAACCTAGTAATTATAAATATACCGACAACACTCTTACAATTCTGAATCAGACTAACTATTCTAGAGAGAGATTTGTACAACTTTATAATCCCAGAATGTCAACAAGTACTACAGTCCCAGCAGTGTCCCCGTCTCCGTTGTTTTTGTAGCTTCTTGCAGCTTCTAGCAGCATTTTGTATTTGCAGCGCTTTTGGTAAACTTGTAAATTATTTCTAAATGCTGAGCAAGTTGGTGAAGCTATTTCTTAATTTGCACGTGTTTTGGCACATTTGTGATTTTATATATTATTGTTTGCATTAATGTAAATGTTTTGGGCCGTTTGTTGCCACTGTTGGCCACCCTCATTAGCTGATACATATGGCGATACGTTTTTTAAAAAGTGGGGTTGTATGAGGGCCCTTTGCATAGACATGAATAACCTACAGTGGATGGCAGTCACCATGCCCTATAGTTTGGAGAGACAGACAGAAGTACCAGCAGGAACCTATACTGCAGTGGAGAGGGGCAACAAAAAACATATTTTCGTTCGGGGAACTAAAGTCGTTATCTATGCTCTCTTCTAACCACCGGACACCATTGACACAAAGAGTTGATGATGTAATGTTTCATTGATTGGCTAGTGTGTTTGTGTTATTGTGTGACTATGGTGTTATTAAAGGGTTATTTTAGATTCAACAAAATGACATAAAAAAAGTAACACATTAAGGCAGTAGTGGTAGATGAGCAACTCAGCCTTCTTCGAAAATGACTGCCTTTGTCAACGGAGTCTTGTGGCGTGAAAGAAAGTATTAACGGATTCAGTTCCCCGTCCAAAAGGCTGTCTGATGGCATGGTAAGGCAGTGAAAATATACTGTACACTTAAGCTGACATTGAAGTTTTGCTGTATGTTCCTCCAAACAATGGAGGAACATCCTTCAAACCATCCCAACTGTCCAATCTTATCTCTGAATAACCCCAAATTCCCAGAAGCCCATCAGATCATGGGAGCGTGAGCGAGACAACTCAGCGCCTCTTTAGCAGAGAGGATACTGTCACGAATGCTTGGACGCTGCCAGTGACTGTCATTACGAGCGTGTTGGTAAAACCAACAGAGAAAGCCCTGTGGCACTGAGCTGTAATGCAACGCTCGCTGAAGTTTTATTTTCTGGCCGGATCTTTCCACCACTCAAGCGCGGTGTGAGGTCTCCTCTTCTTCAAGCTCCATCGCCTCAGACCACAGCCGACCCTGGTCATCCACTCAGAGGCTGCCTGACAGAAATCAATCCTGATGGATGGGAGGTGTCTAACTGCACGGCAGAGCAGGGATTATTACATACATGTCCTAGCATTACATTTTACATTGATTCAAAGTGTCGGATCGGAATACTAATAGCATGCATTTTTGTAGGGTTCAACTCTTGAGTTCAACTCTTAACAGAAAGTCCAAGTGAAGAGAATAAGTATTGTTTTCAAGCTACTGCTTTAAATTGGACATTGACTAAAGACCTGAAATCTAAATTTGATTTATTTGTAGTAACAAGAGAACAGGCCGTTGTACTCCTGGAGAATTAACATAGGAAAAACTAAGCCTTAGAAAGGTTATGTGGAATCAATACACATGATTACATTGTTTTGTTTTCAGGAAACTTGATCTAGAATGCTGCTGTCTGGCAAACATTGCTTCACTGCGCAAAGCATGAAGGAGGCAAAAGTCATCCCAAAAATTGGGAGATCGGTTAGGATGGATCAAATAAACACAAGTCTTTCAGATTACTTTTCGTGCCCCTTGTTAATCCAAAAGTCAGCGTCGCCGTTGACAACTTCTTAGTTGTAAAAGATCATTGGTAAAAGTAGGTAGGTTTGTATACGCAAGGTAGTTAACGTGATATATGTAACATATTTTACAAGTAGGCGACATAACTGAAGTTACGTAACAAACACACAGTAGCTATTTTAACCCAAACCATGATCTTTTTCCAAACCAAGCCAGCTAGTTTTGATTCTCCCGTAGTCTTTGAAAAAATATGTCATTCATCGTAATTGTGAATGCAGTTTTGTTGTAGGCCTACGCGTAAATCAAATTTAGAAGGATGGGTTCTTCTAAATGTGTCCTCCGTGAGCTTTTTTATAAAGGAAATCAAAAAGTCTGAAAGCATATGGAGTCCACCTACAACACTTCCTGCTGTTTTCAAGACTTTTCAAGATTCCCCAGACAAACAAACGGGGGGTGGGTGCTAGTGAATTAATTTAAGTTTTCCGCACTCTCGCGGGAAGATAGAGATTATTATCTAATATTGGGGCTGCATAACGTTTTTTTATTTTTGTTTTTGAAAGAAATTTGGGGGAAGCTGGGTTATTCGGAACATGAGAGTACACAGGTACAGACAGACAGAAGGAAGAAGTAAGTTGTCCCCCGACAGTCTAAGCCTATAGCAGCTAAACTAACGTGTACATGCACTCCCTTAGGATAGGTTGAGGGAATGGGGTAGCAAGTAAAAAGTAAGGAACAGAGGTGGAGAGGCACAACGTGTCTACCAGTGGCGGCCGGCCCATAGGGGCGCTAGTGGCGCCGACCCCCCTCTTCCCACATTAAAAATATATATTTTAAAAATATTTGTTTTTATTTATTTTTTATTTTTAATAAACAAGGTAAATATTATATAATTGGTATCAGTAAAATGTATAATCTACAATAAAATCTTGTTTAAAATTGTGTTACGATGTCTAAAGTTACTGATAAGTCACATGTTTCCTGCCTGGCCTTGCCCGTGTATCATTACCCTCTCTCGTCTGGGCGCTATGCACAGCGCCCAGACGAGAGTGCAGCAAGTGCAGCAGAAGCCAACTGTTGCTATCTTTAAACATAATTTCAGCCAATCAGCGTCGTCAAATCTGATGGTCACAGGGCGCCTACGTCAGCGCCCGGTGCAGTCCGTGAGTTGTTTGGACTCGTATCCAAGTCCCTCCCCTTCCGGTGGACCTCCATGGGACCTTATTTAGGAAAAATGATGTATTGAAGTCAATGGAGAGAGAAATATTATCTTTCGATCCCGTTTGAATTGTGCCACGAATTACACATTATGATCTTTGTCATTTTGCCAGTTAAAAAAAAAAAATGTGTCGTAAAACTGTGAAGTAACACATTTTTTTGTGTGAAACGGTCAATGAACTACATCTCTGGTCTTGCACAACAACACACGTCACCAAGATGGCCGTCACTACTGTTTTACAAGGGATTGACTACCCTCACTATCACCACAATGAAACACGTCCAGAAGAATGTCATGCAAAACTGCCTGCCTGCCTGCCTTCCTTTGATTCTCTCTGAACTGCCTGATCTTTTTAATGTTTAATGTCAACCATTTGTGCAGATAGCATGAAGTACAAAAGATCGCCGATGCTAATGTAGCGTTAGCGTTAGCATTTCTCCCCCGGGCTTAAATGGTGTATTATAGAATGATCACACCCAGGGGCGGACTGGCCATTGGGAATACCGGGAGTTTTCCCGGTGGGCCGGTGCTGTGCGTGGGCCGGAGGGCCAACAAAAAAATAAAAATAATAATAATAATAATATATTTTTTGGCCTAAATCCTACCGGTTACTAGGTTGGCAGGGAAACGGGGTTCAGGGGGAGTGGCTGTACCCGTAGGATAGAAAAGGGGGAAGTGAGGTCTGACTCAGAGGTCGCGCGCTAGTGGAGAAGAACGTGTTCTGTTACTGAGTTTAGGCTAGTTAGCTATCAGGTTTATTGTTTTGGGTGCAGTCACTTTTTGCCTCCACTTGCTGTTCAAATAAATGTTGAAAGAAAAAGTAAATCTGTTTACAGTTCTGTTTCATATGGGTGTTGAGAGATGTATCCATAGATTTAGTCCCTAATGTTGCTCTCAAAGTGCACCAGATTGATGCATTTAACGTCAACATTTAAAAGGAAATCTTCCCGGGGGAGCATGCCCCCGGACCCCCCTAGAGGAGGTGAAGTCCACCACCTGCCCACACCCCCTGTTAAATTGTCTCCCATTGAGGATACTTCCTACGCCCATGTTTTATTCCATGCGTCAAGTCAGGCAAATTGGGTCCAAATGTTATTGCATCAATGATCTGTTAACATTAAAATAAATAAATATATGCTGTAACTATTTTGCTCTAGGGCTCAGGTAATGTGATTACCAGAGGTGGGACCAAGTCATTGTTTTGCAAGTCCGAGTCAAGTCTCAAGTCTTTGCGCTCAAGTCCGAGTCAAGTCTCAAGTCATTGTTTTGCAAGTCCAAGTCAAGTCTCAAGTCAGGATGGGCAAGTTCAAGTCAAGTCAAGTCCTAAACTTTGACAAAACAAGTCTTTAACAAGTCATTATGTGTTTTTCACCAAATGTAATGACATCGATCAACAGAATAATACTTAATAATCAAACTGCTCTTTATTAGTCACATTAATAATTTAATAATCCATTTTCTCTCTGCTGGTAAAGTAACGTGTGTTTTTCTAATTTAAGAGGGATCAGTAAGGTAAGGCTACCATGACGGTTTGATTCAGAAGGAGTTTAATGTATAAGATCCCTGATGTTGAGGTGACCAGAATGTTTATTTCCACTGTGTACAACATGTTATAAGGGACCCACAATCTATCTTTATGCAAGGGATAATGTGCAGCGAGGCGGTCTCTATGGGGAAAAGAACACCTGAATCTAGATCCCTCTGCTGGTGGTACTTTAACTATATTTTGATGCTAATACTTTTGTACTTTTACTTGTAACATTTTGAATGCAGGACTTTTTATTGTACAGGGTTCCTGCAGGTTTCGCCAACTCAAATGTAAGACTTTTTAACACCTTTTTAAGACCACTTTGAATAGAATTTAAGACCTATTTCACGGCAATAAAGTATGAAGGAAAATATATATAAAGAAGAAATACGTCCCATAATCACTTACAAAGTAAATGTATTCATGTTCAACATAAGAACAATGACTGAACACAACAGCGTAACAGTACAGAACTGTGTTAGCGTGTTAGACAAAAAGTGTGTATGTGTGTGCGTCTGTGTGTGCTTGAGTGTGTGTGTGTGTGTGTGTGTGTGTGTGTGTGTGTGTGTGTGTGTGTGTGTGTGTGTGTGTGTGTGTGTGTTAGGGCTGTGCAATTAATCATATGTTATCGCAATTACGATTTTGGCCTGCCACAATTACGAAAACAACATAATCGGAAAAAAACGATTATTTTGCTTTGCTAGGTTGTGACAGTGCACTACAACATATTTGATCTAATGAATTTTTTAGTAATGTATCATTTATTTAATTAATTTTTGTATTGGTTTTTCAGTTGAATTATACGTTCAGGGTAATCAACAGTTAAAAAGATACTGTTCAAATTATTATTTGTTTTAAAGTTCAATAAATTGATGTTTTCAAAGTCAATGAATAATCATATTTAATAATCGTGATATTAATTATTGACCAACATAATCTTGATTATTGCCATAATCGAGCAGCCCTATTGTGTGTGTGTGTGTGTGTGTGTGTGTGTGTGTGTGTGTGTGTGTGTGTGTGTGTGTGTGTGTGTGTGTGTGTGTGTGTGTGTGTGTGTGTGTGTGTGTGTGTGTGTGTGTGTGTGTGTGTGTGTGTGTGTGTGTGTGTGTGTGTGTGAGAGAGAGAGTGACAAGAGCTATATTCAGAGCTCTGCTGCCTTGGCTACACTATTTCATCGTTGCTGTTGTATGATTGGTGTTTAGCTACGGTATTTAGCGTCTACAGCACCTCCGCTTTTAGGGTTGACGTAGACCCAAACGTCGCCCGGAGGTCCCCCGGTGTTGTTGCGGGAGCTGCTGCATTAGCTGCTGCTGCACTAGCTAACACTCCACTAGCTAACGCTACATTAGCAAAACAAACACTAATTTATTTTGCAAAAGATGCAGCGGGCTTCAAACACGTTCCCTCCACTGGTTTCAACCAAGCACTAAATTAGATGTTTTCCAACCAAATACGGTTGAACTTACACTTCCCCATATTTATTTGTAAGTAGATTCGAAGATAGGCTACATGAGCTGAAGCTTGGTTGCTAGGTTACTAGCTGGGTGTTCTCCAATAAGGGGCCGGGGGAAACAAAGTTAGTGATTACTGGTTCCATGTTGATTTAATTCAATACAAATTGTTGGGGGGAACTGAAAGGCTATTACCGTACTGGTTACTTTGCAGCCCGGACATTTCCCCCAAAACACATTTAGACGCTATCGCAACATAGAAGTACCTTTCAAATCCGATAATTTTGAAGACCTTCTGAATCATATTTAAGACCTTTTTAAGGCCTTGAATTCTGATTATAAAATTTAAGACTTTTTAAGACTTGTTAAGACCCCGCGGGAACCCTGATTGTAACTTTTTTTAATTGTCTGAACTTCTCCCACCTCTGACAATAAATCCTGAGTGGTTACCAAAAAATAACCCTGCTCTGAAGGTTATTTTCATTTTACAAATCCTGCACTCAGCTTTGCTTTCTCCAATATCATTGAAAAGCAGCCAGATGCTGCTTCTTTTTTCGGTTTTCGCTCATTTCTTGACTTTTTCCGACGCGCTTGCATTTAAATCTGGCTCCCCGTCTCCCCGTCGCTCCATGCAGCTGGCCTGTACCACTACACATGCTGTGCCCCCCACCCTTCTTTCACATAATGGTATGATTCTAGTGTGTCCTCGCATATGATTGGCCGCATGGTGGCCCAGCTAAATAAAGACCCGCCCCTGCCTGCAAGGATTCTCAGCAAGAGTAGGAGCGGCTGAAGATTCTGCTTTCCCCGACGGGAGTCTGCTCTTCTAGCGGCAGCTCGCGATCGGCGTGTTGGAGACCTCTAAATTAAAGTAGCAAGTCACCTCAAGTCAGAAGGCTCAAGTCCAAGTCAAGTCCCGAGTCATTGGTGTTCAAGTCCAAGTCGAGTCGCAAGTCTTTTGTGATGTTGTCAAGTCGAGTCTCAAGTCATAAAATGTGTGACTCGAGTCTGACTCGAGTCCAAGTCATGTGACTCGAGTCCACACCTCTGGTGATTACTATATGAATAATGGTCCAAAATAACATTAAATGCATAGGGTTTTTTGTTAAGTAACATACTTTCGTCGCTAGCCGGCCGATACATTAAATTGGCCTGTCTGTTAATTAATCCCCGGGACACTTTTCCCCCCCAGTCCGCCCCTGATCACACCGGCGGTGTGACAGTACTCTTCAAAGGGTTCACGAAATATGACTACTACTCTTACTGTTTAACATTTTGGGCTAATAAAAATGACAAGGCTAAGGCTGTAATGCTAACTAACGTGCTTGCTACTAGCTAGGTAGCTAACTTGATCCAGCCACTCCTGGTCCTTTCATCAGACCATTGCTGGTATGATAACAACCTGGTACTAAGCACACAAGCATCTTGTTAAAGTTATCTTATCTTAGCTATCTCTTATATTTAGCGGAGGAAAACAATTGTGACATCATCATTTGTAGTCTTTCTAGTTGCGTATTTTTCATAGTCTTTTTTCATATTTCAACAGTTTTACGACAAACTGTGACTTTTTTGACATGGAAATTATTTTTTAAGATTGACAAAACATCATATGTGTAATTCGTGGCACAATTCAAACGGGATCGAAAGATACGTTTTCTCTCTCCATTGACTTTAATACATAATTTTTACCGAAATAAGGTCCCATGGACCGGAAGTAGATGGGCGTGACTTTGCCACTCTATCATTAGCAGCTATAATATGAAAACTCCGTTTTTGACATAAAAATTGATTTTTTTTAAAGTGACGGACACATTGGATTAATCTATGGATTAACCTTCAACCACGTTTTTCTTGTTTTTGATCAGAATAACAGCAAAAGGTGAGCATATCTCCGTGTTTTGCTACCTAAAGCTATGTCGTGTGATGTCTGTATTTGCTTCCCCTGTCGCAAGTTCTGATCGCTCATTGATGATACTTATATTTCTAGAATCTGTGGAATCTCAGCTTGTTAGCTAAGCTTGTTTGTGCATATCCGATAAGTATATCGATTGATTTATACCTAGAGTGCGTTAGCATTTTTTTCGCAATGTTACGTAGATGAAAGAATACATGTGGTGTATTTTAAAGTGTATCTAAATCGCATTTTCAATCACATTTGAACTAAATGCTTATATGATCTGTTGTATTTGTATTGTTGATTTATTGTGTGAATGAGGCGATGTAGAGAAGGTTAAGCTGTCATTAGTAGGTTGTTATGTACTGTTGGAGTGGTAAGCACCAGAGATGGGGACTCGAGTTTGTGACTCGGACTCGAGTCGCACTTAAGTCGCACACACAGAGACTTCAGACTTGACTTGGACTCCTGCTCAAAAGACTTCGGACCTCGGACCTCGGACTCGTATCTCGAGCCGGTTTCTCAAACTTACCTACCCCACCTTTAACATTAACATCATGGTAACACCATGGCGACCGGCGGCACACCTGCAGCTGTACCGCTTGTAATTAGGTTCAACTATAAAAACTTCGAACAAAATGCCGGCGGCACCAACAAAAGGAGCGCACACTGCAAAGTCTGCAATATTAAAATCAAGGATCCTGGTGCAACAACGTCAAATTTCATCAGGCACTTGAAAACTCACCCGGAGAGGTCAGTCACATTAACGCATATGGAGGTTAGCAAACATGTTTAGCTCAGCATCAGCTATGTAATGTTAACTTAGCTTGCTACTAGCTTTGTAACTGAATATTTGAAAAGATGAGTGAATGTTTGCTTGTCACACTTGTTTGCGTTGAGTGGCGTTGACATCCAACTCTTGACATGACATAAAAAAGGTCGGTAACGTTAATCATTACGTTCCGCTGCCACCATCTACTGGCTAACGTTAAACGTAGAAAAATACATAGTTACATACATAAATACATCTGTCGGTTTATAGGCAGGTTACAGGTTTATTGTTGACCACGTAACGTTAATGTTACAGGTTTATCAGGTTACCATTACACTGGGTTTGAGTGAGAGGATAGAGCAGTGGCGTACATGCACGTCTGGCCCACCCACAGCCAATCAGCGCTTCATAGCGCAGAGCCGGGAAGCCCAGAAGGAAGTGCCACAAACTGCAGTTCATCTAGTGGCCGACAGGGGATGGATGCAAAAGGAGCAATTCCCATAGACCCCCATGTTAAAATGCCCAACTTTACAGCAGAAATAAACATGTTTCTAGCCTGGATCCAATAAAACTTATTCTGGATATAGCTAGATTCCACCTTCATGACAATGGAATAGGGAGTGCATTTTTTTTACCGTGAGTTTTTATAGCAAGTAAAGTAACTTTTGCCATGAGTGAATGAGCGAGGGGGCGGGGCAGTTTACACACACGCAGCTGCTACATGCAGCAACACACACACACGGAGGAGATGGCGGAGAGAACGCGCTCCGAGGTGTGGTTAAACTATAGCCGTGTCGATGTGGACAATGCTCGTTACCAAAAGTGGAATAAGAGTTTAGCATGTAAGGGCGGTAACACGAGCAATTTGTCTAAACATTTAGCAAAAGTGCTCCACATTCAGACGGAGAAATGCACCGGGTTCCACTGTCTCTCTAGTAGCTCTGTAGCCCCATCCACAAGTAACGTTTCCACGTCAGGTATGTTATGTATGCTAGCAGCAACACACAGAGTTAACTACATTATACAAACATGGGTTAATGATTAGAGGTAACTGAGTTATTTATTTAGTTAAAGTTTCAGCTATTCTGTTTACAATTCTGTCATCACATTATTTAATACGATTTGTTAAAACATTGTTGTTTCTTTTAGTTTTGTTCACAATTTGTTTAGTTAGTTTACCTTATTTTTTTCTCCAAAAGAACCGATAAAAGTAATGTTAAAGGACCGGATCGATAAGACATAGACATAGACACACTTTATTGTCATTTCAACAAGACACAGAGTGTACTATTAAAACGAAATTTCGTTGTACTGGCTTACAGGAACAGGATAATATAAAAACTTGCTAAAATTGTACATATAAATAAATAATAGTGACGTGGTGCTGATAAAATAAAAGATAAAGTGTGCGTTTAATATATAAAGACTTACTATACATATAAATAAAATAGACATACTATATAACAAGTACTCTTTACACAGCGTAATGTAATCTTTATGTTACTGGTCTACTTGCTGTTCAGCAGTCTGATGGCATGGGGGAAAAGCTATTGCAGAATCTGGCTGTTTTGCTCTTAATGCTGCGGAACCTCTTGCCGGAGTGCAGCAGGGAGAACAGAGCACCTCCTCCATGTAGGCCTGTTCGTTGTTGTCCCTGATGAGTCCCACCACTGTTGTATCGTCCGCGTACTTTATGATGTGGTTGGTACTGAACCTGGAGCATAAACATAAACGCTATCGATAAAAGTAGTAGTACCGTTAAAGCCTTAACGATACCCATCCCTATGTGGATGTCAGTTTTACACACATTCTGAGGCCGCCGTGCCTATTTTTTTTGTTTTCACTGCTAATTTATGCTTATGTTCTATTAGTGCATTAAAAAATCATTAATGAAGTTTCAGCTCAGACCCCACGCTTAATATGTCTCCCCCTGGCCCACCTAAATTTCTCCAGGCCCACCCACACAATAATTCCTGGCTACGCCACTGGGATAGAGAAATATGTTTATTTATAGTAGACTTAAAAGATTTAATTAGAGACCCAGTGTAATTAAACAATACGGTTGCAGAGGTCAAATTTTAACATTTTTGTCCACTGGCCAAATGGCTAGCCTAGTGAATGTTGAAATGTTACCAGCCACTCAATAGATTGCCATTGTTATTTTTGGCTGGTGCGTGCAACATACAGTACCAGCCACTTGCATGATTTACCAGCATTTGGCTGGTAAATGGTGTTAATGGTAGATATCTCTTTTGGAACAGGTCATGTTTTAATATCACCAGTTCAGTATATTTCAGATACAGTAAATGCTTTGAATTTCTTAGATATAGCTGTGCAGTATTCTTAATAGACTGGATAGCAGCAGACAATAGAAGGCTTATTACAACCAGAAGAGACATGAGACTTTTATTTTTAGAGACTTGAGACTTGACTTGGACTCGTGACCAAGACTTGAGACTTGATCAAGTCTCACCCCACAAAGACTTGAGACTTGACTTGGACTCGTGACCAAAGACTTGAGACTTGACTTGGACTTGCAAAAAAAGACTTGTGAACATCTCTGGTAAGCACTGAGCAGGCCTATTGTTTTTGGATATTTGTGGGGTTAGGTGCATGGCCCGTGAGTGTTTTTTTATTGGTTAAGTGGTCCTTGGTATGAAAAAGTTTGAACTGTTGTGAACGATTCATCTCTTGAATGCTCTTATGCTGACGTCATATCTGTCAATTTGTCAATCACACAGCTGGTTCTAATAAAGGGATCATTGCTGGCTCACTCGGAGAACTCAGTCAGTGTCATGTGAACTACAATGCAAGTGTGTGGCATCTTTTATTTCTCCGTAGTATTAGTCCAAGGCTATCTAGACCTTTGCTGGTAATGGCTGCTGCGCCAACAGGTTATGGGCCCAGAAATGATTTTGGAAACCGATGGAATCGTTTGTGCTTTGACGGAGATGAGAAAAACTATGAGTTGTGGGAAAACAAAGTTTCTTGGCCACCTGCGTCGACAAAGGCTGAAAAGCACCATATTGAAAGAGCCTGACAGTGGCGGAGGCGAAGAGGACGCAGAAGGAGCCGCGGTAAGAGCCGCAGAAGACGCTGATAAAAATGAAGAAGTCTACGCTGAACTTATTCAATTGTTGGACGATACAAGTTTGTCTCTGGTCATGAGAGATGCAGCGGACGATGGGAGAAAGGCGTTGAAGATTCTGAGGGATCACTACGCAGGTACAGGAAAACCGCGTGTGATCAGCTTGTATACAGAGTTTACGTCTCTCCAGAAATATGCTAATGAAAGCATCACAGACTATATTATACGAGCAGAGACTGCTATCACAGCACTGAGGAATGCAGAAGAGATTTTGAGTGACGGTTTATTGATAGCTATGATTCTGAAGGGGCTGCCAGCGTCATTTAAGCCGTTTTCTATCCACACTACACAAAGTGATGAGAAGATCACCTTCGCCGAGTTCAAGACCAAGCTGAGGAGCTACGAGAGCACTGAGAAGTTCAGTGGGAGCTCAGTTGATGACAGCGTGATGAAAGTAAGAGGCAAAGACTTTGATGTGAAGCTGCTGACCTGTTATACTTGCGGCCAGAAGGGTCACAGGGCACGCGAGTGCAAGGCTGCTGGTCACGGGGAACAATAGAGACAGTGGTGCCGTTTTTGCAGGAGTTCCACGCACAGAGATGCAAACTGCAGGCGGAGAGGACGATGAGACAACGTAAAACAGGCCATGGACGAAGAGGACCACGACCACACCACACATTCGCCTTCAAGGCCCGCGAACGACAGGTGGACAGCGACCCGGGCGCTGGACTGAAGCAAAGAGGGCTTATTGTCGACACCGGTGCTACATCGCACATAGTGACTGACATGAACAAATTCAAAGACTTTGACGAGAGTTTCGAGCCACGAAAACATGTCCTGGAGTTGGCTGACGGAGTGAGGGGCCTCTGGCATAGCGCTGAAGAGAGGTGCAGCCAAAGTTTGGCTGAAAGACAATACGGGTCGAGAGGTGGAGACGATGCTGGCGCTGTACGTCCCATCCTTTCCCCAAGACATTTTCTCGGTCAAAGCAGCGACGACCAATGGAGCCACGGTCGTATTCAAAGAAGGACAGAACAAGCTCATTCACGAGAACGGTACGACATTTGATATTAAGGTGTATGATAGATTGTTTTATTTAAACACAGTTAATGATGAAAATGTTGATGAATGTCATGGGTGTTATGATATCAAAACATGGCACGAAATTCTAGAGTCACTGTAACTACGAAGATGGGTTGAAATTGCAAAAGTCACAGAGGGTATGACAATTAAAGGCAAAACTGATACATCTAATTTGACTGTGAAGTGTGCACAAAGGGACATTTGCTCAGAGCAGGAGCAGAGAGCCAGATGAAAGGGCAAAGGCTGCACTGCAGCTTGTACACACAGATTCGTCTGGACCTATAGATCCTACAGCTAAGATGGGTTCAGATACACATTAGCATTTACTGATGACTATTCAGGAGCAGTTTCGTTTATTTTTTAAATCTAAGAGTGACACAGTCAAGGCTACTGAGAAGTACATTGCTGACGTTTCACCTTATGGAAAAATCAAATGCATTAGATCTGATAATGGTACTGAGTATACTTCTGGTCAATTTCAGTCATGCTAAGTAGAAATGCCATCAGAGACCTCAGCTCCTTATTCACCCCATCACAACTGGGACAGCTGAGGAGAAATTGGAGAACATTGTTTTGAAATGGCAAGATGCATGCTAATTGAGAGTAACCTACCAAAAGAGTTGTGGACATATGCAGTTATGACTGCTGCTGTCATTCGAAATAGGTGTTACAACAGACGTGTAGGACAGACTCCATACTACATGTTGACAGGAAAGAAGCCTAACCTTTAAAAAATGAGAACATTTGGGTCACCATGCTATGCTTACAAGCAAAAAGTTGGATTCAAGATCTGAAAAAGGGTATTTTTGTAGGCTATGATAAGAAACAGCCCTGCTTACTTGGTGTTTATCCTGACACAGGAACGAGTACTCAAAAATAGGTTGGTCAAATTCATCACCAGAGTGTCATTGAGAGTCAGACTCAAACAGAGCAGGAAACGGATGATGAAGATTTCAGTATGAGGAGAGCTGTAACCACCTACCAACAATTGAAAAGGCAAATGTAATCCCAAAAGAGTCACAGGAAAATGAGACGGAGATTTGTGATAACATTCAGACAGGTGAAGGCCAAAGTAGCCAGAGGACATCTTACCCACAAAGGGAAAGAAAACCTCCTCAATATTTCCAGAGTACATCTTATCCACAAAGGGAAAGAAAACCTCCTCAATATTTGAAGGATTATGTAAAGTCGAATCTGATGACCAAGGAGAACTAACCCTTGATTACTGTTATAGAGTTATTTGTGCCCCAAACATTGAAGGAGGCTATGACATCACCAAATGCTCAATGATGGGCTAAAGCTATGGAGGAGGAAATGGATTCACTCAGGGAAAATGACACATTTACCCTGACCACACTGCCAGAAGGTAAACATGCAGTGGGGGGCAGATGGGTTTACACAGTGAAAGAGAACCCAGTTAAAACATGCAAAGCCAGGTATGTAGCAAAAGGCTATAGTCAAGTGTCTGGTATTGATTATAAGGAAACCTTTTCTCCAACTGCAAATATGACATCTGTACGTAGTCTAATGCAAATCGCAGCACAACATGATTTAGAATTGCATCAAATGGATGTTAAAACGGCATATTACATGCTCCTATAGACTGTGAGTTGTTTATGGAACAACCTGAAGGATTTGAGGTTAAGTCAGAGAAGGGGGAGAAACTGGTCTGTAAACTTAACAAATCACTGTATGGTCTGAAAACAATCAGGACGGAATTGGAATAAAATGCTCCATGATTATCTAAGTGAAATGGTTTTATTCAAAATCCGGCTGACCATTGTGTTACAGTAAACTAACATCTAAAGGTGAAAGGATTATTTTTGATAATCCGGGTTGATGATCTTATCATTGCAGGAAGCAACAGTCAAACAATCCAAAATGTAAAAGACATTTGGAGCCAAATTTAAGATGAAAGATCTTGGCAAACTTAAGAACTTTCTAGGCATTGATTTCACACAGACAGATGGTGAAATAAAGATGAACCAGAAAAGGTACATCATGAAAATATTGCAAAGGTTTGACATGTCTGACTGCAAGGCAAGATCGACTCCATGTTACTGCAAGGCAAGATCGACTCCATGCGAACAACAATTTGACAATGAAGGTGAATCTGTTGATCAAAAGAGGTATCGTGAAGTGGTAGGCAGCTTGATTTATGTGATGACATGTACTAGACCTGATCTAAGTTTTATTGTCAGTAAGTTGTCTCAACACTTATTCCGAACCAAAAGAACGCATATGGTAACAGCAAAACATGTGTTGAGATACTTGAAGGGAACTGTAACCAGGAGTTGTGTTACAAGAGAAGTGATTCAAACTAAAACTTGTTGCATATTGTGACGGAGCACGACTGGGTACTGTTTTAGTCTAAGTCAGACAGGACCTGTTATTTCCTGGAGATCTAAGAAGTTGCTTTATCCACATGTGAAGCAGAATATATGGCATTGGCAGATGCTACACAGGAACGTTTTTTATCTTGTGTAATTATTAAAATGAATGGACAGTGGAAATGATTATGCACCAGGACAATCTTTGAGGACAACCAAGGGGCAATTGCACTATCAAAGAATCCTGTGTGTCGTCACATGTTCAAATATCATTTTGTTCGATCTGCAGTTAGTGATGGAAACATTATTATTGAATACTGCCCGACAACAGAAATGGTAGCTGATATTTTAACCAAGCCTGTAACAAAGGGCATGATTGAAAAGTTTGTTGTATTTCATTTTGGTGTTGAAGGTTAAAATGAAAAAAAAGTGTAAATGTATGTCAAAGGTTTGTCAGAATAAGATCAAGTGGGGGTGTTGAACTGTTCGTGAACGATTCATCTCTTGAATGCTCTTATGCTGACGTCATATCTTGTCAATCACACAGCTGGTTCTAATAAAGGGATCATTGCTGGCTCACTCGGAGAACTCAGTCAAGTGTCATGTGAACTACAATGCAAGTGGTGTGGCGTCTTTTTCATTTCTCCGTAGTATTAGTCCAAGGCTATCTAGACCTTTGCTGGTAATGGCTGCTGCGCCAACACTTTTGGAATAGCAGATGGTAGCTGTGCTTCTTCTCAGCTTGATTGTGATCTAGTTGACACTTGACAAACAACGTCATTGGAGGCAGTCGCAATTTCTACAGGCTCGCACTACCTGTTAGCATCTGGCATCTGTTAGCATAGCTCTCCTGCTTACAAACTTTTAGCCATCCCTGCTTATACAAGTAGTAGTTTAGTTGTCTGCGATCTGCGGAGGCCTACCTGTGAGTACGGCTGTACTGAGGTGTTTTTCCTCCGGAGACGTCGCGAAGAGACGGAGCGGCTCCACCTGTTGCTGCATGCGATCTGCGATTTACGGAGGCCTGCTCGTCGCGAAGAGACGGAGCGGATCCACCTGTTGCTGCCTGCGATCTGCGATCTACGGAGGCCTGCTCCCACCTGTAGAGTACGGCTGTACTGGAGAGGTTTTTACCCCGGAGACGTCGCGGAGAGACGGAGCAGCTCTACCTGTTGCTGCTGCGATCTGCGATCTACGGAGCCTGCTCGTCGCGAAGAGACGGAGCGGCTCCACCTGTTTTGCTGCCTGCGATCTGCGATCTACGGAGGCCTGCTCCCACCTGTAGAGTACGGCTGTACTGGAGAGGTTTTTACCCCGGAGACGTCGCGGAGAGACGGAGCAGCTCTACTTGTTGCTGCCTGCGATCTGCGATCTACGGAGGCCTGCTCGTTGCGAAGAGACGGAGCGGCTCCACCTGTTTGCTGCCTGCGATCTGCGATCTACGGAGGCCTGCTCCCACCTGTAGAGTACGGCTGTACTGGAGAGGTTTTTACCCCGGAGACGTCGCGGAGAGACGGAGCAGCTCTACCTGTTGCTGCCTGCGATCTGCGATCTACGGAGGCCTGCTCGTCGCGAAGAGACGGAGCGGCTCCACCTGTTTGCTGCCTGCGATCTGCGATCTACGGAGGCCTGCTCCCACCTGTAGAGTACGGCTGTACTG